>NC_066579.1:296732223-297332223 GCF_024323335.1 Lathyrus oleraceus
CACCAACCAAGAAGTCACACTAACTATGGCCACCAGATCAACCATATCGATATACGCCGTACAGTTTCCTTGGTCTATTGCCATTTACCTAAGGTACACTAGATCCGGGTTAGGGTCTTTCACACATAAGAGCACCCAACAGATAAGTATAAAGCAAACAAGGCAAACAATTTTAAAGTGATCTAATTCCTAAGGGTACCCCTCTTTTATTAAATCCCCAGCAGAGTCGCCAGTTCTGTAACACGGTGGGAGAACTGACTTTAGTTAAATGTTGCGGATAGCAAGAGTCGCCACCAACTTTTATTTTATCCAAAAGGAAAGGACATAAAAGAATAGGAAAGACCTTAAAAAGATTTTGAGTTCGGGGGGTAGGTTATACAAAGGGAAGGTATTAGCACCCTTTATATCCATGGTTATCCATGGGCTCTTAGTTACTTAGCTCACTTTGTTTGTTTGCAAGAGTGTAGTGTGTGATTAGAAAAATTTCTTTAAGTACTTAGTAATGACCCTCGTATGGGTGTATACAAAGCCTAGTTTAGAAATTGTGAGGTGTAAAAGTAATTTTGAAAAGTGTGAGCAAGTAACTATGAGATACCTACCCTAGATTAAGTCTTTCGTGTTCTCGTATATTCTTTCAATGGTAAGACTGTCCCTATTATTAAGGAACAGGTAGTCATTACCTTGGATGTGTTTAAGGGACGGGCGTAGGGTCATCGTATGGTCAATGAAGGCAACATAAGGGGTGTCTTTAGCAACCCGTAGGGACTATCATCATATTTACCGAAGGGACAAGATCATTATATCATAGGCAACCTCGTAGGGACTTGATCTTTTAAGTTTATAGGGACTTGATGATTTTTCTGTTTGAAGGAACTTTGCTTAAGACACCCCTTTTTTCGAGGGACTTGACCATTTAAAGAAGGCAACCAAGAGGAATACCCTAGGAAGTACAGATGGCGATCAAAGATCGACTTACGTGTGTGAGTGTTATTTTTCAGATATTTGTCTTGAATTTAATTTTCTAAGTTCAATTATTTACAGTTAGTTTTTTGCACTCCCTAAATTACTAACCACGCAATAAATATTTACAAAAATAAAAGCAAGAAAAATAAATTCCTAAACTATTACATGGCTATGGGACAGATACATAATAATCAGGCGAGAAAGAAAAAATTTACAACTTATATATTTGTTCCTAATATTATAAATAAAACAAAATTAAAATAAGGAAAATAATGAAGCAAAAATAGAATAGATAAAAGCAAATAATAATAAAATAATAAATAAACAATGGTAATAAAGCAATAATAAAATAACAATAATAATAAAGTGATAATAAAAAGGTTGGAATTTTAAAAGAAATTATTTTAGGTTAAACAAGTTAGATTTTTTTAGAAGTTATTGGAAAAATATGAGTTAAAAATAAATTAGTAATAATAAAAGAATTTAAAATACATTAATATACAAATTATAAAATAAAAGAGTTATATGAAAAATATTAAGTTAGTTATTTACAAAATAAATAAAGATTATAGAAAATATCAAATTATTAGGTTAATAGGTTTATTATTATTATTCAATTAGAAAAATGGTCAATTAGATTTTATTTACAAAATATATAAGGATTTATTATTATAAGTAAGTAATAAAAAAAATTATTAAAATAGTTAGTATTTATTATTTATTTACAAAAAAAATATAAAGGTTATAGAAAAATATAGAATAATTAATTTAGTAGGTTTTCACGCCCTACATTACTAAACCACGCAATTAATATAGGATCAATGGCAGGAATTTAAATGGCAGAAAAATGAATGGCAGAAAAATAAAATGGCAGAAAATAAATGGCAGAAAATAAAATCCTAATTATTACAACGCTTTGGTGCAGTTACATAATAAAGATGGCGAAAAGTAAAACTGAAAATATTACAAGTTAAAACTTAAAATATTACAAGGGCGAAGCAGTTACAGTGTATGAATAACATAAATAAGAGTGAAAATAGGAAATAATAATAAGGTTTGTTAAGGTTTAAGAAAAGGTTTATGGTTTAAAGGAAATAACACGGTTAAAGTTTTAGGTTTGAAATTTAGAGTTTGTGGCGAAATTCTCAGGGTTTAGGAAAAATCAGGGTAGTTAGTTATGAAAAAAATATGCAGATCTAAATATATGTATATAAAAAAAATATGAATTAAAAAAAAACAACGGCGTTGCTAGCGCAAAATTGCGATCATCGCAACTGGATCGGATAACACAAATGTCACGCCTCATACACGTATATGTGTCAACGGCGTATTGACACGATCCGATCCGAAAACATAATCAAATTATAACATAAAATAGAAATATATATATATATATATATTTAACCAAACCGCATGTATCTGGAATACATAACACAATCACACATATGAACATGTATTTGAAACACAGTAACAAATATATCAACAAAATAGATAAAGTATATATCATATATAAACTATTACCAAACTGTGTGTACGATAGTATAGATCAGCCACTCTCAGTTTCTCTTTTTTGTTCTGTCTTTCGGCCTTCCTCTATCAGTCATGCTAGTAAATATATATAGGAACAAATTAGGTTAATGATAATGGGCCTAAGTTTATTTTGAAACCCAATATTAAATTAAAAACTGAATAAAGTTAAATAATTAAAATAGTTAAAATTAAAATAAAAACTAATTAACCTATTTATTTATTCTAGACCCAATATAAAAATAAATAGACTAAAAAAAATAAAAGTCGGGCACCAAAATGCTCGAAAAAATAAAATGAACACGTCAAAATAATCAGCGCGAAATAAATGACTCGGAAAAATACAGCGTTTGGTCGGATTTTGAAATAAAAATTATGACCGTCTAAACTGCTCAGACTGATCAACATATGACCAAAAATAGTCGTAAAAATATTTTGAGCATGTCAAATTAAACCACGTGAACCGCAGATTAATGTTACCGACATTTGCAAACTTAAACTTGACATTTTTTCGTTGACTAATTTTAGGCACAGTTAAAAAGTTAATTTGACCAGTCTGTTTGTAAATTCCGAGAAATTATTCCGGCTAATATTAAGACAGAAAAAAAATGTTATGCTATGAAGATGATGCAAATGAATGTGAAACAAAAAAATTGGTTAGAGTTAAAAATAGAGGGCAAATTTTGGGGTGCAACACCGAGCTTGAGTACATACACAGGATAGCAATGTGACTAGAGTCGTGTTTGACCTCTGTGGAGTTATTCTGTGATTATGGTTGACAAGAGACGTCACACCTAGAGTAGATCCTTTTGGGAGAATCATTGTCCGACGAGTCATTCGTCTAAGGCAATGGTATCTCGAAATGGGTCGTTGACTCTAGTAACCTTTCTAGGTTGCCTTTGAAGACTAGAACCTACCTGTGAGGGGGATATGGTATTTTTCTGCAGGAAACCATAGACTCTACATACCTTTACTCTCATGGATGTCGGGCCTTTGATCCTACATCAGGAAGTGTACATAGATTATCCAAACTATTGGTGTTGTTAACCTATGGTATTGCATTGTTGTACATATGTTGGAGCTTGGAACTTGGGTTTTTATACCATCAATGCTTTGAATATATGGATGTTGCATGATTATTTTCATTTTATCCCCCACATATGCATTCATTCATTTGCATTTCATGCATGTTAGCCAGAAGAATCACCCTATCCATTCCTCCGTCAAAAAGACAATGATTCGTCGACACCAGTCATCCGAGGATCATGGAAGAGACTAAGAGCATTGACATAGCTGACATGGTTTTGGGGCTATTCTTGGATGGCATGACAACGGACTTCCCAAATCAGGTGGTGATTGGTAAGCAAGTTGAAGACAATCTGAAGAAAGATAACAAACAGAAGATGATTGCAGGAATTTTGCCACTTCTTCCTCAAGAGCAGTGTTTACTACCACATCAGAGGCCTTCTCAGAGCGGCCATAAATTGAAGCAGAAGCAAATCAGTCAGAAGAACAACGATCAAGAAGGGAGACGTCCTCGGAATGATCCAATTCCTATGAGTTACACATAACTACTACCTATACTGGTTAATGTTGGGCATTTGTGCCTAAGCAGACCGAACCTGCTAAGTTTCCCTACATCCGTAAACATGACCCTCATGCCAGGTGTGGATACCATGTTGGATATGTAGGGAACTCTATACAAACTTGTCATGTTCTCAAGGACGGAGTTCAAGAGCTCATCGATCAGAAGCTGTTGAGCTTTACACCTGTGATTGCTGAAGCGCCTATTGAAAAGAGATTTGAATACAAGGGTCCTCCAATTCATGTGCAAGTTCACCCACCTGTGGTCCAACCTGTCATGCAGTATCCAAATCAAGGATACCACCCTGGAATGTTGTTTTCCTATCCTGGGGCATCATCTCATGCTGTTGTTACGCTTCAGTACGCCTATACTGGGGCACCCTATATCCCTTTTGGAGTTCATCATGGTCAAAATTCTCATCAGATAGCCAATCCTGGCTTAGTGCATTCTACTCAAACATTTCGACCAATGGTTATTCCTCTGATTCATCCTCCATTGCAAGTACCTTTGATGCCTATGTCATGCTACTCGTTCCCACCTGGTGTTACGTCCCAGTATCAGGAGCCTCCTTGGGCTCAAGCTATGAAAGGTCAGCAAATTGTGTCATGTAACCATCAAGGTCAACACAGACAGTTTGATAGAAAGTGTCCTCAACGTGATTAGATCCCTATGACATATGCTCAACTATTACCTTACCTTGTCCAACAAGGACTCATTGAGACAAAGGAAATCCCACCTGCCACTTTCCCATGTCATGCAAAGCACAATCCCAATACCTCATGTACTTATCATGCGGGGCATAAGGGGAATTCTATTGAGGATTGCTGGGTTTTCAAGGTTATAGTGCAAGAGCTTATTGATCATAAGATCTTGTCCTTCTCTGGTGAAGGGCCCAATGCCAAGGCTGAAAAGGGAGAGTGCAATCATTGAGGAAAAATGCTCAAGAACTGAGGTTGTTTCTGCAGAAGAATAATGAGACCAATTAGGCCAACGATCATGTTGTTTTTCAATCTTTTCATTTGTAACTCTTTCCTTGTATGTCAATGTATTGTTCAATTTTGAACTTGTTTGTTTTGAATAATGATCATAATGAAATAAACGTGCATGTTTTGATTAAATCCATTCGTGTTCACTCATATTTTATTTTATCAGTATCAAAATATTTGTCAAATAAAATCAAAAGAGAATGATGCAATTAGAATATGCAAGATCGCTGCCTGTATGCTTTTGAATAAGACTGTGCTGATGATGTAAGGCATTGTTAAAATACCTAAACACCAGAGATATAAGGAAGGTAATCCCTATTTAACCCCTTTGAGCCTTGAAGTAGGAGTTTATTTCTTTATACACATAAAACTCTCATGTTTAACCAGGGAAATGGTAGTTTTCCATTAGTTTGAACTTGCATTCAAATTTCAGAATGAGAATATTTCATCAAGTGATCAATCATATCATATCCATCCAAAGAGAATGGAATCACAAATCCAGAATGGTTAACCCTTACCCACAAAGGAGTGAGATAGTCACAAACCTTGCAAAAAATCAAGAAAGCAGTATCACAGGATTTTCTCCAAAACGAAAAGATGAAATAAGAAAAAATCAAAAGCAAATGAAAAACCCGCTAAGTCAAAAAACTTGAAAACAAGATTGACTTAGGAAAAAATTAGAGCATCCCGGGGGGATGCAGACCCAAAGGATCAGCCTAGGAAAAAATCAGGGAATACACAAAACAAAAGAAAAGAGGATCAATATCAAAATCCTCAGGAAAATCAAATCTCTGTGACTGCAAACAAAAGCAAAAGGCGAGTGACTGTCGCTCCAAACTTTCAATGGGTTCCTTGAACATCATTGCTGATATCCAAAATCCTTTTCTAAAAGATGAATGCTTATTTTAAGCTAACTGAATGTAGGAATGGAGAACATCACAAAGAATGGGTGGGTTAGAATTAGGTTTTGAGATTTATATCCTTTCTTTCTGAAACCGTGAACCAGACCATGTTACAACCCTCAAAGACCTAATTGAAGCATGGTTTATTTCGAAAGCATACTATGGTAAGATCATGTTAAGCTGACTCCTAAAGATTTGCTTGTCATTTGTATTGATGCTGATATGGCATTCTAATCAGTGATTCATTCACTATATGTCATAATCTTAGTGAACACACTTGAGTTTTCAAAACTTGCATGATCATGACATTACAATTATCATTTTCAAAATAAGTATTTTACATATGAGCAGTCGTTTGATATCAAGGAAGCTTACATATTGGGAAGGTCGAACAAGTTCCTGATACCCCATAGCTTAGATCTCTTCAAGAGTCAGTCAATCTGGGGCAACCACGTCGAGATCCTACAAATCTCTTTGAATCATCCGGATAGGGGAATATTAATTTAAGTATTATATTAGGGTAAGCTACCTGAAGAGCACGAGAAGTCAATCACTCTCAAGATGGTTAATCGAGGGAATACAGTTTCAAGACACTGGGGTAAGCCAGTTGAAATACTCAGATGTTGAGACTACTCCATAACTAGTAATTGGGGGCAGTTGGTGCAGATACCTAGTATATTGGGGCAGAGGCAGGCTACACGGGTACAAACTCTCTCCATGTTTCAGATCAAATTCAGAGGTGTTACGATAGCTATTGAGCTTAAAATAGGTGTCAGAGAATCATTTCGTATGACCATTATCCTAGCCCAAAATTCCCACTGCCCTCTATATGAGCATCTCGTTTAACCATTGCATAAATCATTATCATGCATAAATCACATCGTTTCACTCATGCATATCATTCATAAAGCATAACATGAAATCGTGCAAACAAGAAAAGACAAAAATCCAGTTTCATTGACTAACCCAAATCCTAACCTTAGCTTGGCTCTCATCACATTACATCCATTCCTAACGGGTAAATATTTGGATACATTAGTATTTAATCCTCTTCTACCTCGAACATCTGAAAAGCTTCCGTAATTCTTGTATTCAGGTTCAAGAAGATTAAATAGGGGCAGTTGTTGTACCCCAAAATTTGCCTTCCCTTTTCGCTTCTCATCTGACTTATGGCTTGAGACTCATTCATATTTCATTCATGTGCATTGTTAATTCATGATTAACACTTGCTAACAGGCATCATAGGTTCATGGTTTATGGCTAATGAAAATCAGGGTTTTTGCTTGAGAATTTGGTATTGCTCATCACGTGGAGAGAAACCCTAATTTTTGGATTCTTTGGGACCTTGACTCTTGTGGCCTACATATTGACATTCATTTGTACATCCCAACCCTAATTCTTGACTTTGCTCCTATGTGATCTTGTGTTGGACCTCTGTATAATTAACCTGACTTTTGAACCCGAATTGTGTGTCCATGGTTTGAGGTGTTACCTGTGGAGCTTTGGGATTTGTTTGAAACCCTAATAAGGGATAATTGGTATTTTGGTGCTTTGCTGGTTTGGCTTTCTGATCTACGGTCCATCGAAACCCTAATCCTTGGCTTTAAGGTTTGTGAACCATATGATTTGCATTGAGGTAGTGGAAACCCTGGTTGTGGTTCATGGCATTGATGTGCCACTTGAGTTGAATTCTCACATGGCTTGATATTCTTGATGGATACATAGCTTTGAACTTTGACATGGTAAACCCAAACTCGTGGTGTTATAGGATTGATTCAATGCATGTTTGCATTCATGTTTCATTGACATCATGGTCTCATGATCCATTTGATCTGAGTCTTATTTCATTCCCACTTCATCCATTACTTTTATGGTTTTATTAAAATGTCAAGATTCATTCATGCTTTATTTTATAGTCCCAATGATACAAATTCATTGTCCATTTGATCAAGTCATTCCATGACCCATTAATTCAGTTTCATTCATTCATTCAAAGAAAGCCAAACCATTATGCCTCACATATGAGCTCATGCATCAAAACAAAGGAAAAAACCCATTTTTCATGATGGAAATCGATGACCATGTTTGGGAAATCGATTTCCCTACTCCAGTAGCCAAAAAAATGCATTCTTGGGTGATGGAAATCGATTACCATGTTTGGGAAATCGATTTCCCTGCTCCAGTAGCCAAAAAATACATTTATGGATGATGGAAATCAATTACCATGGTTGGGAAATCGATTACCCTTGCTCTAGTAGCCAAAAAAAACATTTTTCATGATGGAAATCGATTTCCATGTTTGGTAAATCAATTTCCCCTAGGACAGTGGGCTAAAATACAACATTTTCAGCAATAATGCAGTTTCCTTTGCACTCCAAAATAGCTACAATGCTTGCATCAATACACATTGAAATCTTTACACAATTATGCATCCACCAACCATATCATTCATGCATTGGACCAAGATCTTAGCACTTCAATTTGCCAACCTTTTCAACATTTGTGAGTTACTCATAACAATCCCAAACCACACCAAACATCTTCAAACTAATTCCAAACCATTTTTACTAATTCCAAGCCTCATTTAACCAATTCCAAACCTCACAAAACTAACTCCAAACCTTCATTTCATCCAAAACTATAACCTATATAAACACACCACTCTCATTACACCAAAGCTCTCTCAGAATTTGACCATTCTCTACTCATTTCAAAATTCAACTTTTCTCCTCTCACTTCATCTTCTCCAACTCCCCTCCCTACACCAAAGCTCAAATCACCATTGGAGCAAGCTTCACATTGAAGTTTGTTATCAATTGAGTTAAACCTCTTGCATTCAACAATCATCCCTACATTCATATAATCAACATCAACAACAACAATTCAATTCAAAACTTTTCAGAATTGATTCTTAAAGAGGAAGGGTTCATAGTGGAAGTAGAATATTAAAGGTTCAAAGTAGCATACCTTTGGTTTTCACTTCATCTTCTTCATCTTCATGGCCTTCAAATTTCAACAAGTTCCAAGACAATCCTCTGTCTTTCAGGTCTGTGAATTTCCATCCTTGCTTATTTGCTTAAATTTTGACACCACGTTATAGCTTATGTAGTGGAGAATCAAAACCCCAAGGTTTGGTGGTTTGATTCTCCTCCATCTCCATTTAATTTCAGATTTTGTGCTTAGGGTTCTGGACTTTAATGGCTCAATTTCCAGAATTGATTAACTTCTAGTTAGAATGGATGATGGATTAGGATAGAAGAGGTTGAGAGGAGTAAGAAAATGGTGCTTTTTCTTGATTCCGACCAACTCCGCCGCCTCCGACGCGGTGGTGCCGGAGCTCCGGTGGTGGTTCTGTTTTGACATGAGAATTGGAAGATGATGTGTAGAGAAGAGAGTGAGTGCTAAATTTTTCACATGCCCATTTGCAAACTCTGTTGGGCTTAGCCATTAAGTCCAATATTTTGCTTTATATACCCCTGTTTTTCTTAACAACATATTTGTTGAGTCCAACTACACGTCTTGGTATTTGGGCTTATTCTGTTGGGCCTAAAGCTCCTTTTGCTAGAATCTGCACTCTATTCAGGGCATGCACCCCTCCTGCCGAGTCCAACATTTTAATTACCATTGTAATTACCTTTAATTCCATTTTATTTTGTGTTGATAGTTTTGGTAATTGTTTTTTTAGCATTTAATTTAGATTTAACTAGATTTAGATTGTAATTAGATATTTAGGGATTAAATAGTTGTTAGTATAATTTTTAATTAGAAATTTAATATAGTTTAATTAGATTAGAAATTAGAAAATAATTAGATTTTAGTTAATTTTAGAATTTAGTTAATTCTTGAACATTAGGTTAAAATAAAATTTAGGACTTAATCAATTTGTAGGTTCTAATTAGACTTTAATTAGAAATAAATTTGTGTTCATGGTTGGATATTTTTGTGCTCCTTCTTGCATCACCTTGTGAACCAAAAGATGTTTGGGCCATACCCTCAAACACCTATTTCTTCGTATTTTCGACATTATCCTATAGCGGCAGCCATGCTAGCCCACGTACTAGTAATAGCCACCTTACTCCTGGGTTCATGCTTTCACCCCTTGTTAGAGTTCAAATCACACGATCCTTGGCTCAGACCATATTTGCTATCACACTTCTTTTCACCTCCTACCACTAGTTCTTTGAACTACGGAGCTCTGAATTCCTCTTTGCACTATGAGGATACGTAGGCATGAGGGCCCCAATCCTCACCGAGCACTTTATCTATTTCTTTTTCGTTTCCCTTCATTCTTTTGCGAGTAATTCTTAGATATCACACCCATTCGGGCGAGAAAAATCAAAACGGTTCCCATGGAGTACCATGGATATTAGGGGTGCTAATACCTTCTCCTTGCATAACTGACTTCCTTACCCAGCATATCTCTTTCCCCCAGGTTTTATCGATGTTTTCCCTTTCCTTTGGGAATAAATAAAGTTCAATGGCGACTCTGTTGTATGTTCGAGCGTGGGATACGTTCGGGTATATTTTCGCTAGCTTCAGCACCGGGAACTATTGCATATATGGAGACATTGCCATCATTTATGCCAGACGGAACTTGTGTTGCTGGAAATAGAATCTTTGACCGCATATTTTGGGTGTTTCAACCATGCATCAAAGGTTTTGCATTCTGCAAACCTATTATTCAAATTGATGGAACGTGGTTATACGACATATACAAGGGTACTTTGCTTATGGTTATTGCACAAGACGGCAACAATAATGTCTTTCCCATTGCCTTTGCTCTGGTTGAAGGTGAAACTGCTGGTGGTTGGGGTTTCTTCCTTCTACATCTCAGAACACATGTCGTTCCATAAGCCAATCTCTGTTTGATTTCAGATAGACATGCTGCCATTGAGAGTGCTTACAATAACCATGATAATGGATGGCATGATCCTCCTTCTAACCATGTCTATTGCATTAGACATATCACACAAAACTTCATGCGTGCAATCAAAGACAAGAACCTTCTCAAAAAAGTGGAGAATGCAGGGTATGCTCTAACTCATCCGTCATTTCAACATTACCGTGACGAAATTAGATTGTCTAATGCAGATGCAGGAAGGTGGGTGGATAACATACCAATAGAGCAGTGGACAAGGGCATTTGACAGAGGATGTCGATGGGGGCACATGACAACAAACCTTGTGGAATGCATGAACGGCGTATTCAAATACATTAGAAATCTACCAATAACCACATTGGTCAGAACAACCTACTTTAGGTTGGCATCTACCTTCGCAACCAGAGGTGAAAGACGGAGTGCAGTGTTAATGTCAGGTCAAATATTCAGTGAATGTTGTATGAAAGTGATGAAATAGGAAAGTATCAAAGCTAGCACACACGCGGTTATAGTCTTTGACCATCATAGGCAAAATTTTAGTGTACAAGAAATAATGGACCACACTGAGGGGAGGCCAAATTTATCCTATGTTGTCAAACTAAACAGAAGTTGGTGCGACTGTGGAAAGTTCCAGGCCTTCCATATTCCTTGCTCCTATTTCATTGCGGCGTGCGCACATACTCTCCAGGACGCTTACAACCATCTATATGATGTTTACAAGGTCATTACCGTCATAAATGTGTATAACAAAAGCTTCTCAGTGTTACCAATGGAGGAATACTGACCTTCCTATGAAGGTGACATAGTCTGGCACAACGATGAGATGCGAAGAAAGAAAAAAGGACGGCCAAACAACACACGTATTAGAACAGAAATGGATATGACTGATAAAATGATAAGATTATGTAGTATATATCGTCAATCCGGACACAATAAGAACAAATGTCTCAATCTAGGAGCAACCTCTGCATCATAATTTAGTATCTCATTTCAATTTTTGTAACCCTGGATTTTTATATATCATTGACTTTTTGTTATAATAAGGTTAACAACAAACATCACTACAACATAAGCACACTTAAAAAAACAAGTTTAAATAAACAAAACAAAAAACAAAAATTGAATAATGATGAAAATACTTAACCATAATATTTAAAAACAACATTTCTAACTGATTACAACAATCAAATTGATGTTATCTGGTCCAAACATCATCTCCCTAGCATCCTTATCAGTTTTTACTCACACTCAACCAAATATATTATCGAGTCTCTTTTTTCTCCTTCTGCTATTTTTCCATCTAATCAACGAACCAACTGTCTCTTCAGTTGATCGAAACTACAGATATTCCAGAAGAGCATCAATATCAGAGGCTTCTCTCTCGAATAAATCACTTTTCCATAGCGGCGACGAACACCAAACATTTTTGCAAATATGACGAAATGAGATGTGGAAAAATGAATCACACAATACCTCTATTTATAAAAAAAATTGCACATTACACTGAGGTGTCAGACAAATTGACGCCTCCTCTCACTTTATACACATGGGCGCCAATTGGATTGGCAGTACCATGTGTTATAGCCAATTCAATTGGTGCCCTTCTTAAAAATTAAGGGTAGGCACTAATTGGTATGTCTTAAATTTTTATTTTTATTTGAAATTTGGATAAATTAAAAATTTGTTTAAAAATTGAATTTTTTGAATTTTTTTTTATAAAAAAAATGAGATATTTGAATAAAAAATTCTAATATTGCTCCGTAAAAATATATCTTTAGATATTCATGATCAAATTTTATACTAACGCTTTATCACGAAATTGCTCCAATAGTAACGCTTCATCACGTCAAATTGCTCCAATAGAGAAATAAAATAAAGACGGATTCATTAATTTATTATATTCACTTAAATACTTTTATGGTAAGTGCTCTAATTAAACTCAAATATTTTAAATTGATTAATAATAATATTTGATATATTTGAAATATTTTATGGTAAGTGATAAATATCAAGTTTCTCAATTATTCAGTCAAGGGTTCACCCTTGTTGATATTTATCGAAAAACATTTAATAAGAAAGATTGATTATACCTAAATGAATTTACTCAAACAAACTATTTTAAATAAATCTCAATTAATTTGATCAAAAATGAAATCTCAAGTATCTTCATTGTGATTTTTTACTTATGAAATATTTATGCCCAATATGGCCCTAAAGAAAACGCTTTATTATGGCTCAGATCCAATTTATCTTAATGCTAAAAAAAAAATACAAAACGTTTTATGCTCTGATCCAACTCACTACTTCTTTCAAACTAAAAATCAAATTCATCCTTTTGTTGATTTCTATAATGGAATTCAAATTCGCCTCTCTTATTGATTTGTCACGTGGAACTCATAAGAAGTTTATAAGCTCAAACAATTTTTGCAGAATCAATCCAAATTAACTAATCCTAAAAGAACGCATTGGAGAAAAACTACGACAACATAATTGAAACCAAAATCAAAACAATATCTTCTCCAAATTGTGACCCAAGAGCACACTAAGAAGGGCGCAATGAAAGAGCCTTCTTTTGCATTAAAATCTGTAATATGACCTTTATATTTTCGAGACGAATTATGCTTTATTGGGAAGAAATTTTTGAGTGTGAAGGAGCATAAATATTATTGAATTGTAATTTCGTATGTCGAGACAGGTTGCTCGACAGAAGTAAGGAAGTGTCGAACCACCTAATATGTTGAGGTGTGTTAGTGGGTCGAAGTGTAGAAGCATATTGTTTCACATAGGAAGCATATTGTTTCACATAGGATTTCGACTTAGGCCTATTTTAGTAGTGTTAACTATTTTGGCTTTTATAGTTTTGGGTTTTGGCATGAGGTCAAAGTAACCTAAATCTATAAATAGAGGGAGTAACCCTTATTTTTGTAATAAAGTGAATAGAGTATTCATAACATTGTAATTCACAGTACTTTGTAGTTACAAAGTGAATAAGAAGTTTTCCAAAGTTTGTGTGCAGAGAGAAACAATTATGAGAATTACGAGAATTGGTGCAAGCAGATAAATGTTGTGTTCTGTTATCAAGATCTTTGGGATCTTATGAAGGAAGGAGTGGCAACGCTTGCAGAAGACGTGACAAATCAAGAAAAGGTTGCACATAAAGAATTGAAGAAGAAAGATTATAAAACTCTCTTTATAATCCATCAATGTGTTGATGCAGATAACTTTGAAAAGGTTAGTGATGCAGAGTCAGCAAAAGAAGCATGGGAAATTCTAAAGAAATCATTTGGAGGCGCGGAGAAGGTGAAAGAGGTGAGGTTACAAACTCATAAAAGAACGTATGAATTGCTTCAGATGGAAGACAATGAAAGCATAACTGATTTCTTCACCAAGGTTACGAAACTGGTGAATCAAATGAAGGTATGTGGAGAAGTATTGACATCAAGATCTGTTGTTGGAAAGATCTTGAGGTCGTTGGCTCTAAAGTTTGACCACGTGGTAGTAGCCATAGAAGAGTCGAAAGATTTGTCAAAACTGACAAAGGAAGAGGTTCAAATGACGCTTGAATCTCATGAATAAAGAATGGTTGAAAGAGCTACAGGAAAGTTGAAGAGTGATATGGCTTTGCAGGATCAATCAGCAAAAGAAAGAAAAGGCAAAGGAAGTTGGAATGGCAACAAAGGCATAAGAGGCTACAATAATTCGAATGGTCAAAATCAGCAAGAAGGAAACTGGTCGAATAAGAGAAAACCCTGGAACCAAGGCAACCAAAGAGGTGGTGTTGCAGGTAGAGGAAAAGGTGGTGGTCAAAAGCTAGACAGAAGTCACATTCAGTGTTATAATTGTCAAAAGTATGGTCATTATTCTAGTGATTGTCCAGAAAAGTAGAAGAATCAAGAAACTTATGCAAAGCTGGTGAAGCATGAAGAAGAAGAGACCTTGTTGATGGTTACAACAAGAGATGAAGATAGATTCAAGGACCAGTGGCACTTGGACTTAGGATGCTCATCACACATGTCTGGAAGGAAAGATTGGTTTATCAACATAAAGCCCTCATTGAAGAACATGGTGAAATTTTCAAATGACAACACTCTAGCAGCTGAAGATGTTGGTGATATTCTGATTATGAGGAAAGACAGAAAGAGGTCAATAATTTCAAATATGTTGTACATACCAGGCATGAAGAGCAATTTGTTCAGCATATGGCAGTTAGTCGAAAAAACTATAGAGTGTAGATCAAATACAAGATGATGAGAGTTCTCGACTCAAATGGAAGGTTGATCTTAAAGGCTCCAATGTCTCAGAATATAACCTTCAAGATTGAACTAAATGTGATGGAGCATGAGTGCCTTGCAACAACAGCCAACAGAGATGAATGGATATGGCATTATAGACTTGGCCATCTCAAATTCAAAGACATCAGAGATCTGAAGAGAAGAAATGTAGTTTCAGGATTACCAGAAATTGACATTCCAAACGAAGTGTGTGAAGAATGTGTATAGGCGAAGCAGCATAAGAACATCTTCAGTAAGGATGCAGGAAGCAGGTCGAAGGCAATTCTTGAAGTCATATACTCTGATGTATGTGATCCTCTCTAGGTGGATTCGATTGGAGGTAACAAATACTTTGTCACATTCATAGATGATTTTAGTCGAAAACTTTGGTTTTACCTGATCAAGAAGAAAAGTGAAGTGATCTAGGTATTTTCCAAGTTTAAATATATGGCCGAAAGACAAAGTGGTCGAAAGATCAAGATTTTAAGGACTGGTGGTGGTGGAGAATATGTGTCGAAAGACTTCGATGCATTATGTGTGAAAGAAGGGATTGTGCATGAGGTGGTGCCACCCTACACTCTACAACAGAATGGAGTCGCAAAAAGGAAGAATAAAACCATCACGAATATGGTTAGAAGTATGTTTAAAGGCAAGCATCTATCCAAAGAGTTATAGGGAAAAGTTGTGTCGACTGCGACATATATCCTGAACAGATGCCCGACGAAGAAGCTAGAAGGAATCACACCAGAAGAATGTTAGTATGGTGTCAAGCCTAGCTTGAGTCATCTGAGGGTGTTTGGATCTATAACACATAGACATGTGCCAGATCAGTTGAGAAGAAAACTTGATGACAAATTGAGTCAGATGATCCTGATAGGATATCATTCGACTGGAGGATACAAGTTGTTTGACCCAGTGAATAAGCAAGTGGTGATCAATAGGGACGTGATCATATATGAGCTTAAGGAGTGGGATTGGACTGAGAATGTCAAGAAAGATTCAGTGAGAATATTTTCTGATGAACCAGCTAGTGAAGTTGAAAGAGAAGTTCGACAGGAAGAAGTCAGAGGTGAAGCAAGCACAAGCATAACTCAAAGAATAAAACACATGCCTGCAAGTTACAAGATGTGTGATTACATCAGGTGATATGGTCAATGAAGAAGGTGAGCTGGTACATTATGCCTTCTACGCAGATGTCGAACTTGTCAATGCAGTTGAGGCATTGAAAGATTCAAAGTGGATGAAAGTAATGAACGAAGAGCTAAAGCCAATCGAAGTCAACAACACCTGGTCACTTGTCGAATTTCCCCAAGACAAGAAGGAAATCAATGTGAAGTGGGTATACAAGGTAAAGCTGAATCTCAAAGGAGAAGTGACTTGACACAAGGAAAGGCTTGTGGCGAAAGGATTTCTTTAGGAAGAAGGAATCAACTTCTTGAAGTTTTTTCACATGTTGCTAGGATCGAAACAATCAGGTTGGTTGTTGGTCTAGCAAACATGAACAACTGACAAATGTGTCAGATGGGTGTGAAATGTGCATTCTTTAATGGCCCCTTAGAAGAATAAGTTTATGTTACACAACCAGCTGGATTTATGAAACAAGGCGAAGAAAGAAAGGTGTACAGGCTGCATAAAGCCCTGTACAAACTTAAACAAGCTCCAAGAGCTTGGAACAAGAAGATAGATGGCTTTCTAAGGGAGAAGGAATTCGTGAAGTGAAAATCTGAGCATGGAGTATATGCAAGAGGAAGCAAGAGTGAATTGCTTATACTATGCCTCTATGTAGATGACCTGTTGATAACATGTAGTTGCAAGAAGGAGATCGAAGACTTCAAAGGTGATCTCAACAAGGATTTCGAAATGTCAGATCTGGGTAATATTTCATATTTCCTTGGAATCTAATTCTACAAGAGTGGTAAAGGTTTGATGATTCATCAAAGAAGGTATGCATGTAAAATTCTCAAGAGATTTGAGATGCAAGATTGCAACCCAACTTCGACTCCAGTTGAGCCCAGATTACAATTGTCAAAAGATTCAGATGAAGATGATGTCGACCCAACCCAATACATAAGACTTATTAGGTCAAATCGATACCTTTGTCACACAAGGCCTGGCTTAGCATACAATGTAGGTATGGTGAGTAGGTTCATACATAAGCCAAAAGTATCACATCTAGCAGCGGCGGAGAGGATACTAAGGTATCTGAAAGGAGCTCTCAACTATGGAATTTTGTTTTCTGCAGCTGGTGAAGGAAAAGAATACAAATTAGTGGGATACACCGACTCAAGTTGGTGTAGTGATGTTGAGGATCAAAAATCGATAATTGGCTATGTGTTTATGTTAAGTGGTGCATCAGTTGCTTGGAGTTCGATAAAGGAGCCAGTAGTGGCATTATCATCATGCAAAGAAGAATACATAGATGCTTCCCTTTATGCATGTAAAGCAACATGGATGGTGAATTTGGTCGAAGAGATAACAGTGAAGAGTCATGGAGAAATTACCATGAGGATCGATAACATGTCAGCTATCAATCTGGCGAAGAATCCGATAGCACATGGTCGAAGAAAGCACATCGAGATGAGGTTCCATTATCTTCGAAAGTAGGTAGCAGATAGGAAGATGAATGTGAAACACTGGAGAATTGGGAATCAGATTGCAAACATCATGACGAAGGGAGTGCAGGTCGGAGTGTTCAGAAGACTAAGAGCTATGATGAATGTAGATAGCTTAGACACAATGAGTTAGGTGGTGTGTTGAATTGTAATTCCTTGTGTCTAAGTAGGTTGCTTGACAAAAGCAAGGAAGTGTCAAACCACCTAGTGCGTTGAGTTGTGTTAGTGTTTCGAAGTGTCGAAGCATGTTGCTTCACATAGGATTTCGACTTAGGCCTATTTTAGTAGTGTTAGCTATTTTGGGCTTTTATAGTTTTAGACTTTGGCTTTAGGTCAAAGTTAACCTAAATCTATAAATAGAGGGAGTAACCCTTATTTTTGTAATGAAGTGAATAGAGTATTCATAACATTGTAATTCATAGTATTTTGCAGTTGCAAAGTGAATAAGAAGTTTTCCACAGTTTGTGGGCAGAGAGAAACTCTGCAGAATTTAATTCTTCTTCTCCTTCATCGTTCTTTACTTTCTTTCTTTCTCCATTGTTCTTCTTTTATTATTATTGTGTGGGTGATAACAATCTTGTTTATCAAGATTGATTAAAATTCTCCATAGATTTTGGTGGATTTCCAACAAATATTGGATTAAAAGCAACACATAAGTAAGAGAAACATCACATATTCATTCAAAACCTTAAAGTGATATATGTGTGGATTCTCCAACTTATAAATGCTCAATGTAGTACTCTAACTCACGTTTGACTTATTATTCTTAACACTCCTCCTAAATTGTGAGCCCACAATACTTTCCCTCAAGTGGAAACTCTTTTGTCCACATATACACACTTGTATCGCCGTTGGTACTTCTTTCCTGTGTATTTCGATACACCTCTTATTGAACACTTTAATTTCAACAGAATATATTTTCTTGAGCATTTCGATACTCTATTTTATTGAGTCATAAGGAGGAACATCAATATTAAACTATGAGCAACACAAAGCGAGGGAAATATCACATATTCAGTTAAAATCTTAAGGCAATAAGTGTGTGGATTCTCCTAATTATAAATGCTCAAATCTCGAGTATAATGATGTTGAGGTGAAGCATAGTGATGTTGAATTGCATAACCCAGATGAAGTCGAAGAACAAGCACAAGTTGTTGACGAAGACGAGGAGACTGATATATGTAGCACAATTTCGAGTATGTTACATATATTTACATGGAGACATGTATATATTTGTGTGCAATTTAAAGTATGTTACAATATATTTGTATACAATTTCGAGTATATAATATAAAAAAAAATTGTTCTAGAAATAACATATCTTTCCTTTATTCTAATTATGCGACATTTTAATTTTTGGGGTTAAAATTGGTCTAACAAATTACTTTTTCAATCAATCGTGAATTGTGTTGCTAAATTTGAATTGAAATACAAATTTTCATTTTTTTCCGTATAAATCCAACTTTAATCAAACAGAAACAATAATCACTTATCAAATAGAGAGCAATCACTTCTCTGTCTCTATCTTGTCTTTTATAAGGTGCAGAACAAACATTCATCACATCTCTCATCTTTTCAACTGTTCATCACATCTCTCATCTTTTTTCAACTGTTCATCACATCTCTTATCTTTTCACCCATCTTTTCAACTGTTCATCACATCTCTCATCTTTTCAACTATTCTTTATTTATATTTCTTCTATGATATTTTTCTTGAATGTTATTGATTTATACTCTCTTGCTGGTGATAGGGTGATATGTGTTCTTTGAACCCCTTTTCATAATCATTGAAGGGGTTGAAGGTGAAATTTCTCTAGCTGGTGCTTTGGACCCCTTTTCATGATGTCAAATTAAGGTAGAAGGGATGAAGAGATAAGATAAAACTAAATAGGTGCAATAGAAAAAAGCAATGTGTCTGATTGTGCATAAGAAAATGAAAATTTAATATGTTGTTAATGCAGAAAAAGAAGAAAAGATAAGATAGATCTAAAGGGATACAATGGAAAAAAGTCAACATGCAGAAAAAAAGAGAGATTAGATAGAACTAAGGGGAGATACAGAAAAAAAATATATTAGGTAAAACTAAATAGGTGTAATGAAAAAAAGTCAACAGTGCATAAAAAAATAGATTAGGTAAAAAAAGAGATTAGGTAGAACTAAAAAGGTACAATGGAAAAAGCCAACGGGGGTGCACTGGAAAAAAAAACCAACATGCAGAAAGAGAAAAAAAAGATACAGAAAAAAAAATTAGGTAGAACTAAAGGGTGCAATGGAAAAAAACCAACATGCAGAAGAATAAAAAGAAGAGATTAGGTAGAACTAAAGAGTGCAATGGAAAAAAAACCAACATGCAGAAAAAGAAAAAAACTAAGTAGAACTAAGGGGTGCAATAGAAAAAAGTCAACGTGCAGAAGAGATTGGGTAGAACTAAAAGGGTGCAATCGGAGAAAAAAAATTCAAATTAATATGTTGTTGATGTAGAAAAAATAATCTCTCGTGAAACAAGAACATGCTGAAAAAATAATATCAGTTCCGAATAGACTGCGTTCAAAGGAAATCCTAACTTCTCTTGTCTTATTCTAATCTTTTAAAACTTCAATGTAACTTCTCTCACTATTATAAATCAAGAAAAGGTTTCATAAATCTTTGCAAGATGAGTTAAATAGCTCATTTATTTCTCTTCTTTCTCCATGTATCTTTCAATGAAAGGTATGTTCGTCAAACATTCTATGAGTTGATGTTATTGTTGTTCAAATTTTGTCTTGTTTTTCTTGTTCAAAATATATGTTAAACACATGATTTATTATTTTCTTATTTGTTTTTATGTTTATGTGGCAAATTAGAAAAACACAGGAAAAAAAAAGATTAGATAGAACTAAGGGATGCAATGGAAAAAAGTCAACGTGCATAAAAGAAGAAGAAATGCAGAAAAAAAGATTAGGTAGAAAAAAAATCTCTCTGAAACAAGTAAGGTAAAAAAGAGGTGATTAAAATAGATTTTTATGTTTATGTGTTATTTTTCTTTAATGTAATATTTTTTTAATGTTACCTATCTTTGTTTGTTCTATTTTGTGACAAGTCAACTTCTTTGCATGTTTTTATGATTGTAATAATAACTAATTAACCAATATAAAAGCATTTTATGGATCTTATGTTGAAAATATGTGAGTTAGGCCTAGTTGTATTTGGACTACTGTCCATTGAATGACTAGATTTAAGCTAGTTTTTTCAAAAGTCTTTTTATAATGTTAAAATTTCTCTTATTAAGGGTTGAAAGTGAAATTTCTCATGTAGGTTGAAGGAGTTGTCATGCTGTTTTAAGGAGTTGTTTCTGTTTGAAGGGGTTGTGTTTCTGTTTGAAGGGGTTGAAAGGGATTTTTCTAGTTGTTTGAAGGGGATTTCTTTGTTTGAAGGAGTTGAAAGTGAAATTTCTCTTTGTTGCTGATATGTTGATGTTGATAGACGTGCTTCAGATCCCTTTCATAATGTTAAATTAAGGTAGAAGGGAATTAAGATAAAAGGATGAAGAGATAAGATATATCTAAAGAGGGGCAAAAGACATGTGTCTGATTATGCAGAAGAAAATGTAGATGTTGATAGGTGTGCTTTGGATTCCTTTCATAATGTTAAATTAAGGTAGAAGGGATGAAGGGATAAGATATATCTAAAGAGAGGCAAAAAGCCATGTGTCTGCAAAAGAAAATGTATGTTGAGGTTGATAGGTGTGCTTTGGATCCTTTCATAATGTTAAATTAAGGTAGAAAAAAATGTAGGAAAGAAACCAGAAAGAGTGGTGAAAACGGATGGAAAGAAACCAGAAAGGTGAGAAAGAGTGGTGAAAACGGGTGAAAAGAAACCAAAAAGGTGAGAAAGAGTGGTGAAAATTGATTGTTAAAAAAACAAAAAAAGGTAGGAAAGAAACCAGAAAGGTGAGAAAGAGTGGAATTGATTGAAGAATAATCCAGAAAAATGAAGCTTTAAAATATATTTTCTATTTTAAAATTAAATATTCTATAGAAAATTATAAATAATAAAATATATTAATATATAATTAATAATATTAAATTTATCATAATAAAATATATAATAATGATTGGACTTTTTTGTAGAACATTAAAAATATAAATGGTATCAAATGGAATTTAAAATAAATAGTATTAAATGCAATTTATGTTCATATTATTCTTAAATATATAAGTAATATAGAAATTAAATATTATTAAAATTGTGATATAATATGAAAAACTCATAATTGATATATGATCATAAAAAAAATTATATAGTTATTTTTATATTTTTGACATCTTATTAATTATGTGAGTTATATAGTTATATAATCAAATAATATTAGAATATGACACAAAATAAGAAGACTGAGATTGGAAAAAGATACAATAAAAAATTAAATAATTAATGAAAGAAATATAATTTTTGACTAATTAATTTATAAAAATGATTAAATAAATATTATTAAATTATTAAATTATCCTATTCTTTTATACTAAATTAACATTTACTTAGGCGGCAAAACTTACTAAAATTATTTAAAAACTTTTATACATTTGAGGGGAGAAATATATGTCTTTGATGTAAATAAGACAAAAATATAAATTTACTATAAAACTCAGAAATTTTAAATAAATATTAAATATATTTTAAGTATTAGCATATAAATATTTTTTAATTTTAAAATAAATTAATCATGAATTATTTATTAAACTATATCATTAATAATTGTAAATGTTAATTTGATTACAATATACGGATTATATGTAAATTATAAAAAAAAACATATTTTGACTACATATTTATAATTATTATTTATATATACCAAATAAAAGATTATTAAATAATTAGTAAATATGTTTTTAATTATTTTAAGAGTATCAAATATGTAATAATTTGTAATTAAAAATGTTTATATTTAAAATTACAATTAAGTTCTATTTTGAATACAATTAAAAAAATAAATCTATTCAAATACATATTTGTGAAAAGAATAAATGATTATGATACTAATTATTATATAATTAAAAAAGATAAAAATATTTAGGATAATAGTGCTAAAATATAATGGATATAAATTAAGGAATTAAAGTTTATTCTAAAATAAATATTCTATACAAAAGAAAAAAAGTACTATAAAAGTAATTAATGATTATACACAATACTTTTATTAGATAGGATTTATAAAAAATACTTTTATGACGTTAATTTTTACTATTCAAAAATTTTTAGAAACAGTGTTATTTTTGTTATTCTTATATACAATTCTTTTAATCCAAATATTTTTATAAAAAAAAATACTGTTGATAGAAATACTTTTATAATATGGAAAAAATGTATTATTGATACATATATTTTTATAAATAGAAAAATATATAGTTAATATGAATATTTTTATAAACAAGAAAAAATTTACTATTGATACAAATATTTTTACAAATGAAAAAAAATGTATTGTTTATACAATTTTTTATAAACTACATTAAACAAAACAATGTTACAACAAAATTAGTCTATTTTTCATCCAAATAATTTTTTATATACGGAAAAAAGTTTATTATTGATTCAAATATTTTTATAAATAATTTAAAAACAAAAATAATATTTATATACGGAATGTCTGATCTAAAGAATGTTAATTTTTTGACTATAATTTTTTAAATACAACTTCAATGAAACAACAACTTTTTTATATTTGTAAAAAAATACATGTATCAGATGTTTTTTTTTACTAATTTAAAGTAAGAATAGTTGAAAAAGTTGTCACTGAACTCATACGAGTCATACATGTATATTCTATGTTCGCACAATTTGTATAGTTATGTATTCGGTATATTTTTCAATCTTAAATTAAAATTAAATCCTTGGTCATGCTCATACTAGTGATATGCATACACGTGCAATTAATGCACATAGAGACATTTATATATGAGATTAATTGAAATACACTGTCAGTGTAAAAGGGTTTTACACCATCACTTAATTATAGACGTTGGATATTAAAAGATGTTTGACTTTTATTTTAAAAATCTATAAAGTAATACAAACGAGTGATGGTGATGAACCGACAGTGTAAAACTTTTTACACTGACAGTGTATAGTAATTAATCTCTTTATATATTTGCAATTTCGAGTATGTTACATATATTTACCTGGGGACATTTATATATTTGTATTCAATTTCGAGTATGTTACAATATATTTATATATAATTTAGAGTATATAATATATAAAATATTAATTGTTCTAGAAATAGTATATGTATCCTTTATTTTAATTATGCCATATTTTAATTTTTGGATTAAAATTGGTTTCACAAATTACTTTTTCAATCAATTGTTAAGTCTGAAATAATGTAGAAATTCTCATTTTTCTGCGGTATAAATCCAACTTCAACTAGTACTTGATACTTCATTGTCCAAATTCAACTTCAACTAGTACCCGATACTTCATTGCCCACTGTACATGATACTTCATTGCTTACCATCAACCTTTTCAACCGTTCTTTAGATCAATGAAATTATTTTATATACTTTTTCATTCTTCAATTCAATGTTTTAAAAATCGGACCGGAGATCGAACCGATGGAACTTATGGTTTAAGGTTCAATTGGTTCAACTGATTAAATCTACGGTTGAACAGCTTATTAAATAAACTAATAATATAAAAATAAATTTCAGAAATATGTCACACATAATCATATGTTCACAACTTAATAAAATAAATATTTCAAAAATTCATTTAAAATTTAATACAACAATAATGATAATACATATAATAACATAATATAGTTTTACACTTAATTTCAATATTCATTTAAGAATAATTTGACTAAATTAAAGAATTACAATAAACAAAGTTAAACTAATCCAAACCAAAATTAAAATAATAAAATATAATAACTAAAATAAAGTTCAAATATCTAGGAATACATAAATTAAATAAGATAAAATACCAAAAATAAATAATATAATATACTTCATTAAACAAAAAATGAATTTGAATTGAAATACGACTTGAACGACAATCAATATTGAGTTGGATATTGTGACTATATTTGAAAGAGTGTGATTGAAAGAAAAATTATAATGGAGTGACAAAACTTAGAAGTTTGTATGGTTGTAAAAAAATATAATTTTTTTTTGTTATTGGAAATGTAGGTTAAGTTTTGATAAATAAATTAAAAAAATAGTCAATTTGATGAATTTTTTTGACCTAGACGATTTTAAAAAATTGGTTCCGGTTCTTTTGTTCGAATGGTTTTAGACGGTTCAAACCGGTTTTTTTGGTTTTACTCCGGTTTTGACCCACTAGCAACTACCCTTAGAGATGAAGAGATAAGATAGAAATAAAGAGTTGCAATAGAAAAAGTCATGTTTTTGACTGTGCACAATAAAGGGGTGTAATAGAAAAAAAACCAACGCAAAAGAAAAAAAAGATTAGGTAGAACTAAAGGGATGCAATGAAAAAAAGACAACATGTAGAACTAAGAGGTGCAAGGTAAAAAACCTAACGGGAAGAAAAAGAAGAGATTAGGTAGAACTAAAGGGGTGCAATGAAAAAAAGACAACAGAGAGGGTAAAACCAAGGGGTGGAATGGAAAAAGCCAACGTGCTGATAGAGCTAAAGGGAAAGAGTGAAATGATCGAAGAAGAAACCAGAAAAATGAATATAAAATAGATTTTTCTATTTTAAAATATAATATTTTATATAAAATTATAAATAATAAAATATATTAATACATACTTAATGATATTAAATTTATGCTAAGAAAATATATAATAATGATGAGACTTTTTGTAGGATATTAAAAATATTAATGGTATTAAATGAAATTTAGAATAGATGGTATTAAACGCAGTTTATATTTATATTATTCTTAAATATATAAGTAATGTATGAATAAATATTAAAATTGTGATATAATATGAAAAACTCATAATTGATTTACGATCATAAAAAAAATTATATAATTATTCATATATTTTTGATATATTATTAATTCTATGAGTTATATAATCATAAATATCTTATTAGTTAAATAAATTAATTAAGTTTAATACAAATAATAATAGAACATGACACAAAATAAGAAGACTAAGATTGGAGATATATATAATAACAAAATTCAAATAAATAATGAAAGAAATATAAATTTTGACTAATTAATTTATAAAAAATGATTAAATAAATATTATTAAATTATCCTTTTTTTTTTACTAAATTAACATTTATTTAGGCGCTAAAACTTACCGAAATTGTTTAAAAACTTTTATATATTTGAGGGGAGAAATATATGTCTTTGATATAAATAAGACAAAAATATATATTTACAAGAAAAATAAGAAATTTTGAATAAATATTAAATATATTTTAGTTATTAGTACATAAATATTTTTTAATTTAAAAATAAATTAATCACAATTTTTTTATTAAAGTATATCATTAATAATTCTAAACTTTAATTTTATTACAATATACGAATTATATGTAAATTATAAAAAACACATATTTTAATTGTAGTGCATGATTTTCTTACTATTCGATTCAAAATTGGAAATGATGGGTGAAATGAGGAGGTAATACTTTGTTGCAGTGAATTTGTGCTTTCGATGCGGTGGAGAGAAGTTTTATTTGCAAGGTTAATAGTTCAACACCCTAGTCATTAAGAGAATAATAAATAATGTGTGAATTAGAGTAAATTTTAATCATATTTTTTCTTCACGTGAAAAAGCATATGTTGTCCCGGTTTTGGGTCCTAACAGATATATCATTACATAGTCCCTCAAGCAAGGGGACTTTTTAAGGAAGATGTGCTTTAAGCTTGTACTTCTTTTTTTGAACCTTATAGTTATGGGCAAGTCGCTCAATTAAGGTGAATCATCACCTTCTTGCTAGGTATTTTTTGAGTAGCTTATGTGTCAGCTTAAGGGATACCAAATATTAGATAAATTAAAATGTCAGCCAATTACTAAAACGTGATCGTTTAGTGGGAAAGAGGTGTGCATGGAATTTAATGTTTCTCATGATGATCGTCATGGGGAAACACAATCTAGTTCTACTTCTTCACACATGCCCCAAACCCGTGGGAGCCTTTCTACTATCTGCAACAGCTATGCTATTGGACATGCATGTCATTTGAGTTATTATTTTTTCCTATAAAAGTTCCTGACTTATTCTTTTGGGAGAACCTTTTCATCTTCCTTCTCCTTTTAGAATTTCCACTTTGTTTAACTAGAAAAGATTCAGAGACGAAAAAGGGCGCTTCTTTGAGTTTGGTTTTTATTTGAAAAAAAGTTATAGAGGCCAATGCTATTGGAAATAGGGATCAATATACAATGTGTTTAATATGTTTTAGTGTAATCAATATAATGTGCATGATCATCATTGATATGATTTATGTTTAGTGCTCACATTTTTGAAGTTTGTACTTTATCTTTTTTTGATTTGGGAGCTTGGCAAAGTGAGAAGTTGAACTGGAGTCTGGATTCTTTCTCTGCTATCTCTGATATTGTAGTCATCAGAGAAGTATCTGATATGTTGGAAACAATTAATCATGTTCAAATTAATCCTGGCATAAAGGATAAATTCATTCGGTGGAAGAATAAATTGGGAGTAAGTGTGAGTAACAGTTATGCGCACATCTCTGCCAATTTGGAGTTTGAACCGCCCTTGGATGATTCTCTGTTGAAGGTTTTGGTGCATGTGTGGAAGTCGAGCATTCCTTATTCAATCAAAACATTTTGTTGGAGGTTAATTCACTCTCATCTCCCAAATGGATATTAGCTTGAAAAAAGAGGAGTGCTTGATGGAAGACGTAGTTTGTTATGTCCTCTGTGTAATGCAGAAATCGAAATAGAGACTCATCTTTTTCTTTCTTACTCTATTATCTTGGGTATCTTGAAGCAAGTTTACAATTGGACTGTTTTTAATATGGTTGGAAATTTTAACTCCATTTCCATGCATTTCGATAATTTCTGCAATCTGTCCAAACAGAAATTTCATTAAAATTTATTTGCTTTCTTCTTGTCTGTTGTTTGCTTGAACTTGTGGATTTGTAGGAACAACTTAATTTTTTAGGGAGGCTCCTTGGATAATTGGGACATTATGCGTAAGATCAAAATACAGACTTGGGAGTGGTATTAGGTGCACTTTCAAGGAGCTTATAACTGTTGTTGGAGTGATTGGAAATTGGATTCGTCGTTGGTTCTTAGATGATCTATTTCTCTCTATTTTTTCTGTTTTCTGTTTTTCACATGTTTTGAATTCTCTTATGTATTAAGGGTTGAGTACCCCTTATACTCTCTTTAATATATTTGGGTCTTATAAAAAAAAGTATATGAGTTTGCATAATTTGATAAAGTCAAATTTGCTGAGTGCCTAGAGCCAGGTCATAAGAGGTGTATCACAAGTCAAGATGTAGTTTTCAATGAAGCTGATATGGCTTTTAAGAAAACTGACGATTTTAGTTGAAGTATGAAGATCTCTGGAGACGAGCTGGAACAAGAAGAGATTCCTTTTAAGGTGAAGCATGGTGATGTTGAATTACATAACCCCAATTGAGTTTGGATTTGTATTTCTTTGTGAAATCAAATTTCCTTTTGGTGTTTGGGTATTTAAGCTTTGTTCCGATTTACGCATTTCCCAAGCAGGTGTTTCTTGTTGTGTTGGTGTTATCCCGATACATGCAGATTTTTCCCCAGTCCGAGTCTTTCCATTGATTTATTTTCATGGAAATCCCCTCGTGTCTCCAGTAGTTCTTAAGTTGTAGTCTGACCTACGCATAACTTTTTATCCCCCAGAGTCTATGTCCCCTCAGTGAGTTTTCCTTACGCTCATGTGAACTTTCAGTCTTTCCCAGATTCTTTTCCTTTGTGGCAACATATTCCCCACAAGGATTTTTTTTGCATTCATATCATATGCATCATGAGGTCTCTTAGGGACCAAAATTTGTTTCTTGATATTGTTATTTAAGTCCATTCTACCGAGTTAATACGAAGATTTTAACCTTCACATCCTCATCTAGAATGACCTTAAATAGAGACAGCTGTAAGACCCCAATTTTGACCCTAAGATCCCTCATGCCATCTCATCATTTTCATTGGCTTTGGGATCACACCTTGGCATCCTCCTCACCTCTCATTCATTGGGTTTGCATTGGGAGAGATCACCAAGAACATTTGATTGTATCATACCTTATCTTTCTTTGTTTTACTAACTAAAATCCAAAAATATGTCCAATGTAGTTTTATTTCTTTTGTAGGTACTGTGTGCATCCACCTGTGCCTCATCAAGCTCACATTTAGGGTTTGAGACCCTCAGTGCAAGGGATCAAGTTAGAAAAGGTCTACATTGGTTCTAAGCATCATATATGAACCCCTATTTTTCTTTATTTTTCATTTTGATCAAGAAATCATCAAGAGTTTGAAGCTTGTTTGTCATGGAAGCCCTAATTCATATGGGTATCTTGTGTGCCTTCCTCGGCAAGTTTCTTCAAAAATTGGTCAAGAATATCAAGGGATTTTCCATTTTACTTCATCATAAATATACATGATCCTCCATTAGCCTCTAAGATCAAAGGAACTTCAAGTTTGCAAGTTGGTTCAAGGAGGTTGACAAGAAAAGTCAACTAGTCAAATCTAAGGTTCCCTAGACCCTACCTCCTACAATTTTTGTCATATGAAAATGATTCCAAGAGAAAGGTTACTCTTTATGATATTCTAAACAACTTTCATGTTGTCATAAAGATCTAATTTTGCCTGGAAAGTCATTTTTTATGGTGAAATAT
Source organism: Lathyrus oleraceus (assembly GCF_024323335.1). Classification (NCBI taxonomy): domain Eukaryota; kingdom Viridiplantae; phylum Streptophyta; class Magnoliopsida; order Fabales; family Fabaceae; genus Lathyrus; species Lathyrus oleraceus. The sequence continues at coordinate 296,761,743 of NC_066579.1, forward strand.
TATAGGTCATTTTGTTTATGCCCTAGATAGAAGGTTTACTTCCAAGGACTATAACTTGCTCAATGTTTATGATATGAATATCATCCAATTTTCATGATCAATTTCAAGGTGTCTTATCCAACTTTTCTTCTTTTCGGAAGGTCAAATTCCACTTGCAAGGGCATGTACTAAGAGGAAACATTATAGGTCATTTTTGGCCATCACCATTGAACAAACAATTTTTCTAACCTTCTAAAATCCATAACTCTGTCATGCTAGATCCAAATGGTGTCAAATTTATAACCAAATTTAATATTATTGAAAGAGATACAACTTTTAAGAAGGAACTAAAGTCATTTTAAGCTCATAGCAAAAGTTATTCAAGGTGGAAAAATGGGTCATTTGACTTTTAACTTAGAAAGTTTTCAAGTATGTTTGATTCCTCTAACTTCCACACCAAAATTCATCATTATCCAAGATTCAAATGGAAATAGTTCTAACATCAAATTTTTCCCCTTCATGATAGCTTTCCAAAGAGTCCAAGTTCATGGCATTTGGATTAAAATTGAGGGACTTACGCATGGTTCCTTTGCATGGCCCTATTTAGCTTTTTTTGAACTCAATTTTCAAACAACTTTGCATGGCTTCATGAAGTGATCTCAGCATCAATTGTGCACGAATTTGGACCTGTTGCAATCATCATTTAGGCCTAAATGCATGCCATAAACCCATACACATCACTTGCTATTTTTGGATTCAAATTGGAAAGGTGTGATTATCACTTTGCATTGCCTATATAATGAGCTCATTGGCCTCAGAATGGGAGGGGAACCTTGCCCAAGCTTTGATCATCAATCCCAAACCTCCATTAAAAGAATACCTTGAAGGTTTCATTTGAAATCGAGTTTTAGTTCAAATTCTATTTGAGAGCTAAAACTCCAAGGATTCAAAGCCATTTGTGCTCTAATCATCTCCTGCAAGCAAGAGGAAGCAAGGCCAGTTCAATTTGCATCGAGATCCATCTCATAATTTCATCACCCAAAGGTGAAATTTCTCAAACTTCAAGTCTTTGATTCTCTCTCATTTCTCCATAGTTTTGCTTGGTTTGTGGTGAAGGAGAAGGGCGATCCAAAATGCAACGGAATTTAAAATTTCTCCTTTAGTGATCCTTACGAATGGGCATGATCAGTGATAGAATTATTACCTCTTGTGGCGATTGTAACCTTTGATGCAGATCTACGGAGCGATCACGTACGTTGAACGATGAAAATGCCTCTACTCAGTCCGCACAAACGGACTCCTTCAATCTCAGTGCTAGCTGCTACGAATGAAGGCTTTGAGTGAGAGAGAGAGAGAGAGAAACGAAATTGCAACTGCGCAAATGCTTCTACACAAGGGTTCTATTTATAGAACCACTTGTGTGGGCTGCAAGCTAAAAAGCCCACTCAAGTGTATGTGGCTCATATCTTATAATATGCCAATATCACTTAAGCGCGTGGTACCTTACCATATTTTGTATTCTACTTAAGTACACTGTACCTTACGATGTTCTACAATTCACTTAAGTGCACCGTACCTTACGGTGTTCCTTAGTTACTCTATCTCTCATCAATCCGTCCTTTGTGTGTGACCCTGTAGGTTTTCGCGTCATTGGCAATTATATTAAATCACGTATTTAACATAATAAATAGTGAGTGGTATCTAGCAACACATCACTGCTACCCAAGACACGAAAATGTCATGTGATCTGACAAATACTTTTGTGATAATACTTATATGTACAATTACCCTTTTGCCCTTATGTCTATATTGAACACAAGGCATAGACAGTGTTATCCTTGTCCAGTTCAATATTGGGCCCATAGACATTTATCCTGTTATGCAGGATGGGCAAATTCCATCTAGGTCACTCATGTCCCTTAGCATGCTTCGTGGAGTACCCATCAACTGTCTTTATGGTCATCCAGTTACGGACAATGTTTGATCAGCAATAAGGCACTCGACTCTACATCTATGGTCCATAGTAGTTTAAGTTCGAAGGGTGGTATACACCATTATCACCATGAGAATAACTTATGACACTTTGCATAACATTCTATATAGTATTCTCATAGCGGGTTAATCCAGTATAAATATTACTCTTAATATTCATACCTATGTTTAAGACTTCATAACTCCTTATCCATGATCCATGAGATGTGATCATCAGTCTATATACATAATAGTCTTTATGCTTTAATGTTATCCCACTTCACAATAAAGCTCGACTACGGATACTTTAAGAATAGTGTCCTTATGTTTAATGTGATCTCATGATTAAGTCATACTTGATACATTAAACGGACTAGCTATTCTAGGGACTTTATTAAACAAACATAATAAAGAAAAAGCCTTTTATTATTAATAAATAATTTGATACAAGTACCACAAGTATTGGCCTCTAGGGCTTACACCAACAATCTCCCACTAGCACTAGAGCCAATCAAGCATACCCCTAATGCCCATAGATCTAGTATGGCCATCATGCTTCTGCTGTGCAAGAGGCTTTGTCAGTGGGTCAGCAATATTGTCAAGTGTAGGTACTTTGCATATTTTCACATCTCCTCTATCTATTATCTCTCGAATGAGGTGATAACGCCTAAGTATGTGTTTGGATCTTTGGTGAGATCTAGGCTCCTTAGCTTGTGCGATAGCACATTGTTTTCACAATAGAGACCAATGGGATCCACAATGCTAGGAACTATGCCAAGTTCACTAATGAACTTTTTGATCCAAACAGCTTCCTTTGTTGCACTTGAGGCAGCAATATACTCGGCCTCGGTTGTAGAATCATCAATTGTATCTTACTTTGAACTTTTCCAGCTCACAGCGCCACCATTTAAGCAAAACACATAACCAGATTGCGATCTAAAGTCATCCTTATCTGTATGGAAGCTTGCATCGGTGTATCCAATTACAGCCAGCTCTTCCTGACCTCCATATATAAAAAATGAGTCCTTATTCCTTCTCAAATACTTAAGAATATTCTTGACAACTACCCAATGAGCATCACCAAGATCAGATTGGTACCTACTCGTTGCACTCAAAGCATACGAGACATCTGGTCGAGTACATAACATGGCATACATGATAGATCCTATTGCAGATGCATATGAAATCTTATTCATGCGATCCCTTTCTTCCTTAGTTGAAGGGGATTGTGTTTTTGATAGACACATGCCATGTTGCATAGGTATGAATCCTTTCTTAGAATCATGCATATTAAAGTGTCTCAGCACTTTGTCTATGTACGTACTCTGACTTAGGCCAAGCAGTTTTTGTGATCTATCTCTATAGAGTCTGATTCCTAATATATAGGTTGCTTCACCTAGGTCCTTCATAGAAAAGCATTTCCCCAACCAAGACTTTACTTGTTGCAGGGTAGGGACATCGTTTCTAATGAGTAATAAGTCATTTACATATAATACCAGGAAAACGATCATGCTCCCACTAACCTTCTTGTAGACACAAGGCTCATCTTCGTACTTGATGAATCCATATTGTTTTACCGTTTCATCAAAATGAAGATTCCAGCTTCTGGAAGCTTGCTTCAATCCATAGAATGATCTTTGTAACTTACATATCTTTTGGGCTTCTTCTGGTATGTCAAATCCTTCAGGTTGTGTCATGTACACATCCTCAAGAAGATTCCCATTAAGGAAAGCAGTTTTGACATCCGTCTGCCATATTTCATAATCATGATATGCAGCGATAGCAAGTAAAATCCAAACAGATTTAAGCATTGCAACTGGTGAAAAGGTTTCATAATAGTCAACCCCATGAATTTGTTTATATCCTTTTGCAACCAGTCTTGCCTTATAGGTATGTACCTTACCATCCATGTCAGTCTTCTTTTTGAAGACCCACTTGCATCCTATAGGGTTAACTCCTACAGAAGGCTCTACCAAGTTCCAAACTTGGTTTGTGTACATGGAATCCATTTCAGATTTCATGGCTTCTAGCCACTTCTCAGACTCGGGACCAGTTATGGCCTCTTGGTAGGTCACAGGCTCATCTTGATCCATGAGTAATACATCATCTTGATCAGTTATGAGATATCCATATCTCTCAGGTTGGTGACGTATCCTGTTTGACCTACGATGGTCTTGTTCTACTTGAGCAGGTTGCTCTTCCACAACTACTTGTGTTTCATACTCTAATTCCTCCATAGGTGTATCAATGCTTTGTGATTCTTGAATTTCTTCAAGCTCTACTTTCCTCCCACTGATTCCTTTGGAAATAAAATCCTTTTCTAGAAAAACTCCAGTTTGAGCGACAAACGCTTTGCCCTCAGAAGGATTGTAGAAGTAATACCCTCTTGTTTCTTTAGGATACCCCATAAATAAGCATTTGTCAGATTTGGGCTCAAGCTTAGTTGAAATTTGTCGTTTCACATAAACTTCGCAACCCCAAATCTTCATGTAAGACATATGTGGTTTCTTACCACTCCATATCTCATATGGTGTCTTCTCAACATTTTTGGATGGAACACGGTTAAGTGTGTAAGCTGCTGTCAATAGTGCATGTCCCCAAAAGGAGTTTGGAAGATCGGCATGACTCATCATGGATCGGACCATGTCTAACAGGGTTCGATTTCTTCTCTCAGATACACCATTCCATTGGGGTGTTCCAGGAGGAGTAAGTTGGGATATATTCCCACACTCTTTTAGATGGTCATCAAACTCTAGGCTTACAAACTCACCACCTCGATCTGATCGAAGAGTTTTAATATTCTTACCTAGTTGGTTTTGTACTTCATTCTTGAATTCCTTGAACTTTTCAAAGGACTCTGATTTGTGTTTCATTAAATACACATAACCATATCTACTGAAATCATCAGTAAATGTGATGAAGTACTGAAAACCTCCTCTGTCTGGTATGTTCAGTGGTCCACATACATCAGTATGTATGAGGGCCAAAAGATCATTAGCTCTTTCACCTTTTTCCTGTGAATGGAGACTTTGTCATTTTTCCAATTAAACAAGATCTGCATGTCTCATATGACTCATAATCAAAAGAGTCCAAGAGTCCATCTTTATGGAGTTTGGAAATGCGTTTCTCATTTATGTGGCATAATCGACATTGCCAAAGGTAAGTTGGATTTAACTCATTAGGTTTCATCCTTTTAGTATTAATGTTATAAATAGGTATTTCAAGATCAAGGACATATAGTCCATTGTTCATTTGTGCAGTAACATAGAATATATCATTCAAATAAATTGAGCAACAATTGTTCTTTATTATAAATGAAAAACCAAACTTGTCCAAACAATAAACGGAAATAATATTCCTGCTACTTGTAGGTACATAATAACAGTTCTCTAACTGAATTATTAAACCACTAGGTAAAGTCAATACATAAGTTCCTACGGCTAAAGCAGCAACCTTTGCTCCATTGCCAACTCATAGGTCAACTTCACCTTTTGCCAAATCTCTACTCCTTTTTAGCCCATGCACATTGGTAAAAATGTGAGAACCGCATCCAGTATCTAATACCCATGATGCAGAAGTAGATAAATTAATTTCAATAACAAAAATACCTGAAGTTGAAGTCTCTACTCCATTCTTCTTATCTTCCAGGTACTTTGGGCAGTTTCTCTTCCAGTGTCCGGTCTTACCGCAATGGAAGCAGGTGCCTTCCTTTGCTATGCCTCCACTAGGCTTCAAAGCAGCAACAATGGGTTTGGGTTTGGCAACTTCCATGCCTTTCCCTTTATCACCCTGCTTGGTGGGTCTTTTGTTCTGTCTCTTTCCATTTCCGATCATCAGAATGGACTTCCCTTTTGACTTCAGATTCTTCTCAGCAGTTCTTAACATGGCTAGCAGTTCAGGAAGAGATTTGTACATATCATTGATATTGAAATTTAGGACAAATTGACTGAATCTATCTGGCAACAATTGCAAGATTAAATCAGTCGCAAGTTCCTTTCTGAGGGGAAAACCCAACCTCTCAAGGTTCTCCACATACCCAATCATCTTGAGCACATGGTGACCTACAGGGGATCCCTCAGCTAACTTTCCTTGAAAAGGGGCTTTTGAAACTTCAAACCTTTCATGCCTTGCTTTCTCTTGATAGAGCATCTTCAGGTGTTCGATCATATCGAACGCTGCCATGTTCTCATGTTGCTTTTGCAACTCTGAGTTCATGGTAGCTAGCATGAGACAACTAGCATGAGACAAGCAGTTTCATTGGCATCATCGACATGCTTCTTATAAGCATATCTTTCTGCCTTAGGTGTAGAACTAGGAGGTTCCTATTCAGGAACAGGTTTCTCCAAGACATACAACTTTCTATCATGTTTGAGGACAATCCTCAGATTTCGGTGCCAAACCAGAAAATTTGTCCCAGACAATTTTTCCTTGTCAAGGATTGATCGCAAAATGTTGTTAGAGGTGTTTGTTGTCATGGTAATCTACATGAAAATAATGAAAATATAAGTATCAATAACATATTTAATTAGGCCTTTAATTAATTATGCTCCCACTATTTTACTCAAAATAAATGACCCTCACCATTTGATTCGGAAAATCCCGTTGGAAGATTTTCTAGTGGGTCGAGATCCACATTTCACTTTGTTTTAAGTCCGCGTAGGCGGATTACACAAAACTAGGTTATTTAGGTAGGAACTCCTTCCAATTGTATCTAATACAACTCTCGAATATTTTAGTTAGGTGAATAACTCCTTATTCCAATCCATCACATGTATCATTTCCAACTCTTACTTCTAAACATATATAATCTTATTATAATTTGTTTAGTTAAGTTTGACTTATTGTTTTAGCAATTGGATATTACAATTATCCCAACGCACCTTACTAATATAGAACATGCACCTTGCGTAGGCGAAACCTACATTATCTGATACTAGTCTTGATGAGTGCTAAAACTTGGAAAGCATAAACTTAATATTTAATTTGAGGGAATTTGCAATTATTCTGATCTCACCGGCTTATTTATCATATAAATCGTCTCTCATATGCATCAACATACATTAACATGCATCAACATACATACATAATGAAACAGTTATGGCCCCTAGAGCAATTGTTCTCCCAAGCCAATGAGAGAACCTAAGCTAACCTGATAACGATCTAAGCTTCTCCAAACAAGATCTTCAAGGTTGTCCTCCTTTGATATTGAATTCTTCTCTTTCCTCATAACATTACATTACATAAAAGAAACTCGTTTTACATACGAGGGAGTGAGATGAGAAAAGAAGTTATATTATGAGATTTTTAGAGAGGCACGGCACGCATGTCATATTTTAAAAACCAAAAACAAAATAAAGAAAAACTAAGGCCATAACCGCTCACCACAAGACAATAATAATAAACACATAATTATTATTAATTTTAATTCTTTTAATTAATTAAAACCAAATTAAATTTCGGTGACCAATCACACTACGCAGAGTTAGCCGGGGGTCTGCTTCATGATAGCTTTCCAAAGAGTCCAAGTTCATGGCATTTGGATTAAAATTGAGGGACTTGTGCATGGTTCCTTTGCACGGCCCTATTTTGATTTTTTTGAACTTAATTTTCAAACAACTTTGCAAGGCTTCATGAAGTGATCTCAACATCAATTGTGCACGAATTTGGACCTGTTACAATCATCATTTGGGCCTAAATGCATGCCATAAACTCATGCACATCACTTGCTATTTTTGGATTCAAATTGGAAAGGTGTGATTATCACTTTGCATTGCCTATATAATGAGCTCATTGGCCTCAGAATGGGAGGGGAACCTTTCCCAAGCTTTGATCATCAATTCCAAACCTCCATTAAAAGAATACCTTGAAGGTTTCATTTGAAATCGAGTTTTAGTTCAAATTCTGTTTGAGAGCTAAAACTCCAAGGATTCAAAGCCATTTGTGCTCTAATCATCTCCTGCAAGCAAGAGGAAGCAAGGCCAGTTCAATTTGCATCGAGATCCATCTCATAATTTCATCACCCAAATGTGAAATTTCTCAAACTTCAAGTCTTCGATTCTCTCTCATTTCTCCATAGTTTTGCTTGGTTTGTGGTGAAGGAGAAGGGCGATCCTAAATGCAACAGAATTTAAAATTTCTCCTTTAGTGATCCTTACGAATGGGCATGATCGGTGATAGAATTATTACCTCTTGTGGCGATTGTAACCTTTGATGCAGATCTATGGAACGATCACGAACGTTGAACGATGACAACGCCTCTATTCAGTCTACATGAATGGATTCCTTCAATCTCAGTGCTAGCTGCTATGAATGAAGGCTTTGAGTGAGTGAGAGAGAGAGAGAGAAACGAAATTGCAACTGCATAAATGCTTCTACACAAGGGTTCTATTTATAGAACCACTTGTGTGGGCTGCAAGCTAAAAAGCCCACTCAAGTGTATGTGGCCCATATCTTATAATATGCCAAAATCACTTAAGCGTGTGATAACTTACCATATTTCGTATTCTACTTAAGTACACCGTACATTATGATGTTCTACAATTCACTTAAGGGCACCGTACATTACAATATTCCTTAGTTACTTTATCTCTCATCAATCCGTCCTTTTGTGTGTGACCCTGTAGGTTTTCGCGTCATTGGAAATTATATTAAATCATGTATTTAACATAATAAACAGTGAGCGGTATCTAGCAACACATCACTGCTACCCAAGACACGAAAATGTCATGTGATCTGAAAAATCCTTTTGTGATTATACTTATATGTACAATTACCATTTTGCCCTTATGTCTATATTGAACACAAGGCATAAACCGTGTCATCCTTGTCCAGTTCAATATTGGGCCCATAGACATTTATCCTGTTACGCAGGATGGACAAATTCCAGCTAGGTCACTCATGTCCCTTAGCATGCTTCATGGAGTACCCATCAACTGTCTTTATGGTCATCCAGTTATGGACAATGTTTGATCATCAATAAGGCACTCGACTCTACATCTAGAGTCCATAGTGGTTTCAGGTTGAAGGGTGGTATACACCATTATCACCATGAGAATAACTTATGACAATTTGCATAACATTCTATATAGTATTCTCATAGCGGTTCAATCCAGTATAAATATTACTCTTAATATTCATACCTATGTTTAAGACTTGATAACTCCTTATCCATGATCCATGAGATGTGATCATCAGTCTATATACATAATAATCTTAATGCTTTAATGTTATCCCACTTCACAATAAAGCTTGACTACAGATACTTTAAGAATAGTGTCCTTATGTTTAATGTGATCTCATGATTAAGTCACACTTGATACATTAAACGGACTAGCTATTCTAGGGACTTTATTAAACAAACATAATAAAAAAAAAGCCTTTTATTATTAATAAATAATTCGATAGAAGTACCAAAAGTATTAGCCTCTAGGACTTACACCAACATGTGGTTGGCTGAAGTCCTACCAATGTAGGCAACAAGATTGAGTTGCTTTGAGTTCAAATCGAAGCAACTCGGTTTGCATACCTCGCTTTTCAATTCCACATATCTTTCTATATATTGAGAATTCGAAGAAATAGAGGTTAGATTCGTGTTCCCCTTGATTTTCTCTTCAAAACCATGTATGATCTATCCATTTTGGTGATGATTTGGTCTTGACAGTCCGGAGAGGTTGACCGAAGAAGATCATCGGAGTTAGGGCTCCGATGGTGCGTTGGATTGATCCAGGCCATCTGATTTGGTCCCCAGCTTTTAATCTCGACCCTTGCTTCTAATTACCTTGTTTATGCACGCTTTGACTTGTGACCACCATGGAATGCATGCGCGTGACCATCAAATCTTCCACCTCAATTAATGAGGGATATCTGATGGCCCTCATTTTTTCTGATTATTTGATTTTCCATTTTAATATTTTAAATAGCCTTTTCTTATTAAATTCATAATAATTTCAATTTTGATCCAAAAAATATGGGACTCAAAATCTTTAAATAATTTCCTCTTCCATATTTTGAATTAAAATCATTTTTTGAATTGGATTTGATATTTTTTGTGAATTTAATAGTTTTTGACTTATTTTTAATTAATTTTAAATACTTCTGACTTTCCAAAAATTCCCAAATTTTTTGTCTAAGGTCATTTGACCTTATTTGACTTAGGATAAATCCCTTGGCCATTTATTTGGTGATTTGAAGGGATTTGAGGTTTTTTCTCTTTTAAAATGCATTTTTATTCATTTAAAAATTAATTTTAATTTGATTAATTATTTAAATATTATCTTGAGCTATTTGGTTGACCTTGTGTTGTTTCATCTTCTGTTTGTCCTTGATCATGATTGATTTGAAATTCCATTTAATCAATACTATTGGATTTAGGGGGTTGATGAAGTATAAACTTCACCCCTCAAGATGAATGTATAGTATTATCAGATGAAGTTCCTCCCTTGATCAATTTGGGTTTCTTTTTATTTTATCTCTTCATCTTCATCTCCTTCTTCACTAATCCATCATTGACCAATGAATTCTCCACAAATCAAAATGGTAGTTGATTCATCATTGACCTTGTGCTAGATGAATCAATATGAGCTTGATTTAGATAGGTCCATCCCATTTTTTTATGTGGCATGCTTTAGGAGCTTAGTCATTATACCTTGTCTCTAGCATACATTAACACCAATATTTTTATTGCTCGACCTCAGATAGTTGTGACTTCTACATAAGTCCAATTACGATTGCTTAACATAGAGCTAAACTTTTCCCAAAGGCATAGCATTTTTGTAAGTTAGATTGTAAGTCTCCCATTCCTCATGGTATTGCGTGAAGAGTTAAACCTTTTTTTCGATTTGTGAGAGCTAGTGGCATACTTATTGATTTATCCAAGTTGGATCCCTTCTTATGAATGATGTCTTAGTTCATGTCTTCATGCTTATGAATGGATGGTTTAGTGTTCTCCAAAAAATGACTTAGAATAATTTTCTTCTCCCACTAACATCTGACTAACTTCTCTTTTTTATTGCTTTACTTTCAATGTCATTTACGTAATGCAATTTAAATTTTAGCACCTTTATCATTCATTATCATTTAAATTTTATGCAAGTTGTTTATATTTCAGTCATCTTCACTTTGCTCATTTGAATCATATTTGTGCTTATGATATATTGTGTGTGTTTGTGATTTTGTTCTGCTTGTGGTCTTAGGACCTTAAAATACCTAATAACAACAAAAACCCTAAAAAATGTATTAAAGGACGGTTGGACCTCTATCTGGGACTTGATCTGAACTTTTGGAATTAGAGTAGGCAACATTCATATGTTTTGAAGGACTTGGCCAATGCCATTATTTGAGACTGAATTATCTTGGCCAATGACATTCATTTGATAGAAGCCTTGAGAACTCCTTTTGTTCATCTGTTATTTTGTCTTTGTGCTTAAGTTGTTATCTTGATCTTATTGTTTATATCTGATGATTATTTTTATAAGTTTTCCACAAGAAATATTCCATCTGATACATTTGAAGACACTGAAGACTGCTTGCTTGAATTTTGGCTATCTTTATTTGATGCCTTTGATCTTCATATAAATTGCTTGGATAGTTATGCTTGTTGCTTTCTTAATAGTCCAAAGGAAATGGGTTTCTATCTGACATTCTTGTCTTGTGGATTGCATCCCATTGGTCATATCTTTTCAACTATAAACTTTTAAATTTTGTCTAGGATAGTCCCATCATCTCCTCTTTTCCTTCTTAAATTTCAAAATCTCTCCCTCATTTTAAAACCTTCTTTGTTTGTGTTTTCAACTTAGACTTGTTTTAATGAGTAGAAACTTTGGCCTTATGCCATTGATTTTCAAATATTTTCTTAATCAAAATTGTAAATAAACTTAATCATATTGACTTCAATTTCAAAAAGAATTAACAATCTCATCTAATCCTTTTGGCCATTTTGTGCCTTTTGCTTTTAAACTTTTCAAAAGAGAGCATTTAGATTTGAGTTATCTTTGGTTGAGATATAATTCTCCCATTCCATGATATATTGATTATAAGTCTTTCCATTTATTAGGGGTCTGTGGCATACTTGTTGATTATATCCAAGTTAGAGCCCTCCCTCTTAAACGCTGTAAAGCACTAATTATCGATGGATGTTTGGTTGAGTATTATCCCAGTGATAACAAAAGATCTTTAAGCTTTTGTTAAAATCATTCCACCAATTTCTTTGAAATTTTTACCACGAACTACGAGATTTTGATCCCTCATTTTTATGTTGGTATGTAGGCATAAGACCGAAGGTCTTGTCAAACACAAAAATGTAAATAAGTGAATTCTTTTCTCATCCCCATATTCAATTTTTATAAAACATCTTTTCAACCAAAAACACTTACACACAAAAAGGGCTCCCTAGGAGTACCTAGGACACTTTGGGTGCTAATACCTTCCCTCTGTGTAACCAACCCCATTACCTATAATTTATGACATTTTATAAGTTTTGATTTGAAAACTTCTTATCTTTGGGTTTTGTTCTTACTTTTCCCTTTTCCTTTGGAAACAATAAAAGCGCGGTGGCTACTCTTGTTTTTATTGACACTGAGCTAACCAATAGCTCAATGGTCACAAATATACCGCTACAATACCCATACCAATGATCTTTCCTTTCTGGTTTCCTCCAAATCCCATAGTTCCTCCCTCTTTTAGAGTTAGGGTTTGAAATATATGCCTTTCTCCTGTCATATGTCGTGAGCAGCTATTGTCCATGTACCATGACTGCTACTATGCTTTTCCCTTGAAGCATATTTGTATCAAAAACAATTTGAGATTTAGGTACCCATAGTCTTATAGGTCCTTTATGGTTAGTTCTGATAGGTTTATTCTTGTTTTGTACCTTTGCTTTTATATGATAAGGCTAAGCATCATTCAAGACTTCTGAGTTAAAAGTTTGTTGTCTTGAATGGACCTTTGCCTTAGGTTCTGGAACTTTCAGAACCTTATATTCTGATATCTTAGGTTATGGCTTCTTCAGAACCCTTGAATTTAGTGTCTTAGGTTCTGGTTTGTTCAGAACCCTTGACTCATCAGCTTTAGGTTCTGAGTGATTCAAAACCTTTGAATTTTAGCAGCAGGTATAAAATAAGAGTCAAGCCCTTTCTAAGAAGAGCTTGAATAAGAAGGATCTATTAGTTTACTTAAGGTTTCAAACCTTGGATTAAAATATTTTTGTGAGTAACGAAGACCTTCTCGTTTGCTTTTACTTACTCCATAAATCATGGAAACAACTTTATTTCTATTAAAACAATTTATGATAAACTCTTGAAGAGACATTTCATGATCATCAAGAGGCTTATCAGACGCTTTCTTTACTATAGCAATATGATCTTTCTCTAGAGCTTCATTTTTACTTTGAACATAATTTAATTCTTCCTTTAAAAGATCATATTGCTTTTTCAATATTTTGATGTGTCTAGCTTTATCTTGACACCTTCCCATGAGATCCTTAATTAAAGTAATTAAATCATAACGAGATAATTTAAAAAATACCTCGTCTTCTCCATCTGAATCAAAATCAGAGTCCAAGTCAGATCCTGCTTCAAAAGATGTAAGAGCCATCAAGGCAAGGTTGGCTTGCTCTTCATCCTTTTCAAAGTCTCTTTCATTGACAAGCTCATCCCATGTTGCCATGAGACTTATGTTGAACTTGTTTCTGAAGCTATCCTTATGAAAGCTTCCCTAATTTGACTTGTCATTTTACACTTCTTGACAGTCAACAATGAAGTGACCAGGCTTCTTGTCATTGAAGCAAACCTTATGATTATCCTTCTCTCCTTTGGAACTAGATAGTCTAAAGCCATTGCTTCTGCTAGATAATCTCTTGTTCTTCTTAGCCAAATATTGAGACCTTTTAAAAAGGCCATTTCCTTACCATTTGAGTCATCTTTAGAACCTTCTACATGAGAAGCTTCTTCAGACTCCCATACTTGAGAAGCCTTGGCAGTTTTAACAACATATTTCAAAGTTAGAAGCTTTGACTTTCTGACATGTTCATCTCCATTGAGCTTCATCTCATGGCTCTGAAGATTGTTGATAATACTTTCAAGACTTAGTGTGTTTAAGTCTTTAGCCTCCTGAATAGCTTTCACTTTAGAAATACATCTGACAGGAAAACTCCAAAGAATCTTCTTGACATGATCAGATGTAGTGTAGCTCTTGTTCAGAACTTGAAGTCCAGATACAAGAACTTGAAACCTAAAAAACATGGTTTCAATATCTTTATCTTCCTTCATTTTGAAAAGCTCATATTGTTGAACTAGAAGGTTTGCCTTAACTTCCTGAACTTGTTGATTCCCTTCATAAGTAGCACATAGGGATTTGAAAATGGTTTTAGCGGTAGATTTATCAATGATTTTGATGTACTCTTAATGAGGTAGAGCATCAACCAAGATGCCTCTAACTTTATGATGCTTTCGATATATATTTTTTAAAGCTGGTGTGGGAGTTTTTCTATCAAACATCATTCCAACTCCATCGACTAGAATATCAATTCCATCTTCTAGAATATCCCACAACTCATCATCAAGACCTATGATATGAGTATACATCTTGCTCTTCCACCATTCAAACTTAGTAGAGTCTCCACTTAAAGTTGGAGGTCTAGCTGTATAATTGTTCTTTTCTGAATTTTTATAATTATGATTTATAACATCATGTGGATTAGGAGTACCACTTCCAGTATCAGAAACACCATACATGATTCAATATGTTTTTCTCAGGATCTTTTATGGACCGTTGCTAAGTGTTAAGTACATATTATGCTTTGATGCCAACTGAAGGTGAGGAAAACACAATAAAGGGGGAAGGGGAGGTTAATTGTGTTGCCTTTTCCCTTCTTTTAAAACTTTGGTCATATTCTAAACACAAGTTATAGAATCTGATTCAATCAGAGGTAGGCAACATATATGAAATGCAAGAAAGAAAAGTGACACATAGAGTTATCCTGGTTCCTCTCACAACTTGAGAGCAATCCAGTCCCCTTGTACATACAAGAGATTTTCACTATAATTACACAAGATTACAATTTGCTCAAACACACAAGAAAGAGACTTCTAATACTCAAATAATAAAGTAAGAGACTTATATGCTCAATTACACAAGCAAGAGACTTCCAATTCTTAAACACTAAAATAAGAGTCTTTTATGCTCAAGCATATAAGCAAGAGACTTCCAATGCTCAATCACACAAGCAAAAGACTTATATGCTCAAGCACACAAGCAAGAAACTTCAATTTCTCAAATACTTAGTAAGATACTTCTAACAATCTACCTAACAGATAAATGATTGTTTGGAAAAATACACTTGATATAAAATCAGAGGTGTATAAAGAATACAATGCAAAATAAACTCTTTTAAGACTTGGGGATTTCTAAGATATATAAGGATAAGAAATAGAGAGGAAAATAAACTCTTTTGTTTTGACAAAGTAACTTCTCTTTGAGTGTCAGTTGGTGTATTTTTCTTCAAGTCTTAAGCTCCTTAAATAGAGAGGAAAAAATCTGTTGAAGATCCAGCACAATTGAGTCATTTGAGAAGTTTCAAAAGAGAAGTTGGGATGTTTCACCAAATAGTCATGGTTGGTGAAGAATAGTTTGAAATCTCTTTTCTACAAAAGGAATTAGCAGTTGTATCTCAGTAGACTCTATGAAGAAAATATAGCTTAGGTCTTCACATGACAAAGTAGACTCAGAGGTTGATAGTGACCCATAAGAGTCACCTTGGTCTTTGCGCTTTGACTGACTCAGGTTTTGATAATCAGAAGCAAACCTTTTCAAAGTCTGGTCTTTAGAGGCTGACTCCTTCAAACTTTAACCTTCAGACGTTGATCTCTTCAGAAATTGACTTCTTAAGAGTCTGGTCTTTAGCTTCTGATCTATCAAATTGTGGCCTTTAAGTTTCTCTTTAGATCAGAACTAATACTTGGATTCTGTATAAATTTTTAGTCTATGGTTCTGCACACTTGAACAAATATTAGCATACCCAATTGTTATTTTAAAACTTTGTTATCATCAAAGCCTAAGGGTTATGGGACAAACCAAATTTATTCCAACAAATATGTCGAAGAATTTGGTTGAAGCTCTTAACACTTCTTTGTTGATTTTCTTCAGCTAAAATTTTCAAGCTAACACGGTGTAAAATAACTTTACACCCTCATCCATTGAACGACATGTATCCCCTCAAATCATATTGATATTTTAAAATGACTTAGATGATTTGGTAGATTGGGGATTTCTTATGACTGTGTAAAATTTATTTACATTGATGATGCACGTAAACTTTTATTACAATTTCAAATGTTGTGCAAGTTGTTTCTATTTATGTACCTTTTATTTGATTGTTGTGCAAGTTATCTTAAATTTTGTTTTTAGTCTCTCAATATATTTTCTTCAAAGAATGGTTCTCCTAAAATGTTCCACCACACTTTTGATCTCTTTTGCAACTTAGCTACATTTTTTACAATTTAGCGACATAATTAGCGATACTTTTTATAACTCAGCGACGAGTTTAACGGCAGTTTCAACGACAATATTACTTAGCGAAGATTTTAGTATTATAGAACAAAAAGTGGATGCAAAATTTAGTATGACGATTCTTTGCAAGAAATATTTTGAAGTACTATCTTATAAACAATGAGTAATATCTAACAATATCTAAGATACGAAAATATTGTGTGATCTAACAAAAAAAAATCTTAATGTAATAATGTTTGTGTGTATAATTATTCTTTTATCATCTATATTAAACATAAACTATAAAGTGTGTCACATTTATCCGGTTTAATATTGAGCCGTACCTTTGTACAGTTTAATATTAAGCCTTAAACATATATCTTTATCTTAATGTGGGATAATCAAATTTCATCTAGACTACTCATATTTATGATCAAATTTTGTCCTAACGCTTTATCACAAAATTGCTCCAATAGTAACACGTCAAATTGCTCCAACAGAGAAATAAAATAAAAGACGAAATCATTAGTTTATTATATTCACTTAAATACTTTTATGGTAGGTGCTCTAATTAAAATCAAATATTTTAAATTGTTTAATAATAATATTTGATATATTTGTTTACTTAATAAGTGATAAATATCAAGTTTCTCAATTATTCAGTCAAGGGTTCACCCTTATTGATATTTATCGAAAAACATTTAATAAGAAATAATGATTATACCTAAATAAATTTACTCAAGCAAAGTATTTTAAATAAATCTCAATTAATTTGGCCAAAAATAAAATCTCAAGTATCTTCATTGTAATTTTTTACTTAATAAAAAAGATTTTTTTAACAAACTTTGTAAAAATCATAGATTTTAAACAACTGTCCATAAATAACTAAGTGAAGAACAACACTAAATTTTTTAAAAAAAACAAATATATATATATATATATATATATATATATATATATATATATATATATATATATATATATATATATATATATATATATATATATATATATATATATATATATATATATATATATATATATATATATATATATAGTCGCTGTGACGAGGAATTTTTATAAGAATAATACTATTATTTTTTTTTATATAAATCATTAATCATTTTTATATTTTTTCACAAACAAATATATATGAGATATATTTATATATAAATTAAATCAAATATAATAATTATTAAATAAATCAAACAAGTTAGTTTTGCTCAAGAGAGGGAGCATGATGCTATTATTTTTTTTTGAGAAAGAGCTTTCATGTTTATTATTTCTGACTCCATGGTTATCTCTAATCTAAAATTATGTCTAGAAGATACTGATTTATATTAAAAAAAAGTTTGAATATAGTTTTGACCCCTATATTAATTTTAATAATATTTTAGTCCTTATTTAAAAAAAATATTTTTTAATTTTTTTAATCATATTTTATATTTTTTTTGTGATCCCACTTCACATGATAGACTTATTTGCATAGATAACATCTCAACTTATAACTCACAAGTTTTTAAAATTGCCACGTCAGTAAAATCCAAAAAATATTTTTAAATAAAATATTTATTTTTATTAAACATGTTTTCAAATTAATTTATATTAACTTACTTAAAAAAAATTAATTTTTTTTTATCATATTTTATATTTTTTTGGTGATCCCACTTCACATGACTTATTTGCATAGATAACATCTCAACTTATAACTTACAAGTTTTTAAAATTGCCACGTCAGTAAAATCCAAAAAATATTTTTAAATAAAACATTTATTTTTATTAAACATGTTTTCAAATTAATTTATATTAACTTACTTAAAAAAAAATCATCATCCCATTGATGTCCAAAATTAACTCCATTATTAAAACTCATAAATTTACCATCTGAAAACTGCATTTTAAAAATTCTAAAATAGAAAATAAATATTAATCAAGAAATGTTTATGCCCAAAAAGAAAACTCTTACGTAAGAGCACTTGGTTGAGCACTTAAGAAAGAAAATGCTTTATCATGAAATGGTTATGCTTTTTTATTTATTTAAAATAATCAGTATTTTCAATTTAAATCATTAAATAATCTATTTTAAAAAAAGTCAAAATTACCATCTTCCTTAACTGATGTGCTAGTTGAACTGACGCGTCCAATTAAGCTAGAGTGGAGACGTCATTGGAGTTGACGCATGCTCCCAATGGTTTTGCACTTATGCCTCTTGGCGCATGCATGTGTGGTGCCACATGCATACACTATATAGTGTATGTGGCGCATGCGCCTTTAATTTTTTTTTAATTTTAAGTGTTAATTTTACAAATAAATAAAAAATACTGAAAATAAAAATTATATTTATGTTATAATGAAAAATTACATGGAATTGATAAGAAATTCAATGATCCGCCCGATTGAAACGCCCCATGTTCCACATCTAGGTGCGTTAGTCTGTTTTTGAGGTCTCCCACGATTTTTCTGAGGTGTTTTGGGTCTTTGAGTACTGACATGACCCAATGGTGCCTGGTGTGAAGGTCCGATGGAAGGTCCAACGGTATTTGATAGATGTGTCATCATTTATTCCCAGTAGCTGGGGGGTTCTTGCCAACGACGCTTTTGTAATTGAGTTTGGTGCCCATATTGTCGTAGTTGGGTCGTTGTGGTTGGGTGAATTATGGACGGTATGGTTGCCCGAATTGGGACATTGAATCGGTTTGGAAACAAATCAATGGTTCCTAGGGTGTACTATAGTCAAACAATGGTTGGGTGTTATGCCGATGGGATGTTTGGGTGGTCATTGGTGGGGGGGCTACGATGGCATGAATTGTATGAATCATCTGGTATATAGACTAGTGTGGTGGTTGTGTATGGTTGCTGGTGGGTAGGGTTTGATTCTTGGTTTTGAGGTTGGGTGTGTGGCATGAATGGGTTGCGAGGTTGGGCGTTTGGTTGTTGGATGTATATGGTAGGATGATGGTGTGAGGTTGGTCATTGGGTTTGAGTGGGTCTGTTGGTGTAAGCCCTAGAGGCCAAAACTTTTGGTACTTGTATCGAATTATTTATTAATAATAAAAGGCTTTTTCTTTATTATGTTTGTTTAATAAAGTCCCTAGAATAGCTAGTCCGTTTAATGTATCAAGTATGACTTAATCATGAGATCACATTAAACATAAGGACACTATTCTTAAAGTATCTGTTGTCGAGCTTTATTATGAAGTGGGATAACATTAAAGCATGAAGACTATTATATTTATAGACTGATGATCACATCTCATGGATTATGGATAAGGAGTTATCAAGTCTTAAACATAGGTATGAATATTAAGAGTAATATTTATACTGGATTGACCCGCTATGAGAATACTATATAGAATGTTATGCAAAGTGTCATAAGTTATTCTCATGGTGATAACGGTGTATACCACCCTTCGACCTGAAACCACTGTGGATCCTAGATGTAGAGTCGAGTGCCTTATTGCTGATCAAACATTGTCCATAACTGGATGACCATAAAGACAGTTGATGGGTACTCCACGAAGCATGCTAAGGGACATGAGTGACCTAGATGGAATTTTCCCATCCTGTGTAACAGGATAAATGTCTATGGGCCCAATATTAAACTGGACAAGGATGATACGGTCTATGCCTTGTGTTCAATATAGACATAAGGGCAAAAGGGTAATTATACACATAAGTATTATCACAGAAGGATTTGTCAGATCACATGACATTTTCATGTCTTGGGTAGCAGTGATGTGTTGCTAGATACCGCTCACTGTTTATTATGTTAAATGCGTGATTTAATATAATTGCCAATGCCGCGAAAACCTACAGGGTCACACACAAATGACGAATTGATGAGAGATAGAGTAACTAAGGAACACCGTAAAGTACAGTGCACTTAAGTGAATTATAGAACATCGTAAGGTACGATGTACTTAAGTAGAATACGAAATATGGTAAGGTACCACGCGCTTAAGTGATATTGGCATATTATAAGATATGGGCCACATACACTTGAGTGAGCTTTTTAGCTTGCAGCCCACACAAGTGGTTCTATAAATAGAACCCTTGTGTAGAAGCATTTGAGCAGTTTCAATTTCGTTTCTCTCTCTCTCTCTCTCTCTCTCACTCAAAGCCTTCATTCGTAGCAGCTAGCACTGAGATTGAAGGAATCCGTTCGTGTGGACTGAGTAGAGGCGTTGTCATCGTTCAACGTACGTGATCGCTCCGTAGATCTGCACCAAAGGTTACAATCGCCACAAGAGGTAACGATTCTATCACTGATCATGCCCATTCGTAAGGGTCATAAAGGAGAAATTTTAAATTCCGCTGCGTTTTGGATCGCCCTTCTCCTTCAGTGGTATCAGAGCCACTTACGAAACCACGCATCTGATAGTTATTTATTTTCTGTATTTTCTGTATTAATACGATTAAAAGACAGAATGAATCAAAGAATAAACGAGTAATTTAAATTGAGATCGGTCAAGTTATATATATGATATAAGTAATCCTGATGCAAAATACGGTATATATGATATACTGTTTCTATTTCATTCATTCAAACACTTAATGGTTGTTTTCCTTTGAGCGATCAATGGTCGTTTGCTTCTTGATCCGACATTAGTATGGTGAAGCAATGACGTATTGATCAATCATACTGAATCAACAATCGAGATGTGTTTGACGGTCTGAAATTGGTGCATTAGGGTTAATGACGGCACAAGGGTTGTGTTGTCAAAGAGTTATGCGATTAGGGTTGTGACTGCGCAAGAGTTGTGCTTTAAAGTATCAAGTGTTGATGTGAAAAACGACGTCGATTTCAAATGAATCGTTCATTAAAATTTTCGGCTAACTCTTCTTTAGGGTTGTGACTCGGCACAAGGGTTGTGTTTTCGGCTAAAGTATCAAATTGTTCATTAAAATTTGCGAAAAACACCCGTTCCCGTTGACTGGGCAGCGGACCCCCGGCTAACTCTGCGTAGTGTGATCGGTCGCCGAAATTTAATTTGGTTTTAATTAATTAAAAGAATTAAAATTAATAATAATAATGTGTTTATTATTATTGTCTTGTGGTGATCAGTTATGGCCTTAGTTTTCCTCTATTTTGTTTTGGGTTTTTAAAATACGACCTGCGTGTCGTGCCTCTCTTTTAATCGCATAATGTAACTTCTTTTCTCATCTCACTCCCTCGTATGTAAAACGAGTTTCTTTTATGTAATGTAATGTTATGAAGAAAGAGAAGAATTCAATATCAAAGGAGGACAACCTTGAAGATCTTGCTTGGAGAAGCTTAGATCGTTATTAGGTTAGCTTAGGTTCTCTCATTGGCTTGGGAGAACAATTGTGCTAAGGGCCATAACTGTTTCATTATGTATGTATGTTGATGCATGTGAATGTATGTTGATGCATGTGAGAGACGATTTATATGATAAATAAGCCAGTGAGATCAAAATAATTGCGAATTCCCTCAAATTAAATATTAAGTTTATGCTTTCCAAGTTTTAGCACTCATCAAGACTAGTATCGGATAATGTAGATTTCGCCTACGCGAGGTGCATGTTCTATATTAGTAAGGTGCGATGGGATAATTGTAATATCCAATTGCTAAAACAATGGGTCAAACTTAACTAAACAAATTATAATAAGATTATATATGTTTAGAAGCAAGAGTTGGAAATGATCCATGTGATGGATTGAAATAAGGAGTTATTCACCCAACTAAAATATTCGAGAGTTGTATTAGATACAATTGGAAGGAGTTCCTACCTAAATAACCTAGTTTTGTGTAATCCGCCTACGTGGACTTAAAACAAAGTGAAATATGGATCTCGACCCACTAGAAAATCTTCCAACGGGATTTTTCGAATCAAATGGTGAGAGTCATTTGTTTTGAGTAAAATAGTGGGAGCATATTTAATTAAAGGCCTAATTAAATATGTTATTGATACTTATATTTTCATTATTTTCATGTAGATTACCATGTCAACAAACACCTCTAACAACATTTTGCGATCAATCCTTGACAAGGAAAAATTGTCTGGGACAAATTTTCTGGATTGACACCGAAATCTGAGGATTGTCCTCAAACATGATAGAAAGCTGTATGTCTTGGAGAAACCTGTTCCTGAAGAGGAACCTCCTAGTTCTGCACCTAAGGCAGAAAGATATGCTTATAAGAAGCATGTCGATGTTGCCAATGAAACTGCTTGTCTCATGCTAGCTACCATGAACTCAGAGTTGCAAAAGCAACATGAGAACATGGCAGCGTTCGATATGATCGAACACCTGAAGATGCTCTATCAAGAGCAAGCAAGGCATGAAAGGTTTGAAGTTTCAAAAGCCCTTTTTCAAGGCAAGTTAGCTGACGGAGCCCCTGTAGGTCCCCATGTGCTCAAGATGATTGGGTATGTGGAGAACCTTGAGAGGTTGGGTTTTCCCCTCGGAAAGGAACTTGCGACTGATTTGATCTTGCAATCGTTTCCAGATAGATTCAACCAATTTGTCCTAAATTTTAATATGAATGATATGGACAAATCTCTTCCTGAACTGCTAGCCATGTTAAGAACTGCTGAGCAGAATTTGAAGTCAAAAGGGAAGTCCATTCTGATGATCGGAAATGGAAAGAGACAAAACAAAAAGCCCACCAAGCAGGGTGATAAAGGGAAAGGCAAGGAAGTTGCCAAACCCAAACCCACTGTTGCTGCTTTTGAAGCCTAGTGGAGGCATATCAAAAGAAGGCACCTTCTTCCATTGCGGTAAGACCGGACACTGGAAGAGAAACTGCCCAAAGTACCTGGAAGATAAGAAGAATGGAGTGGAGACTTCACCTTCAGGTATTTTTGTTATTGAAATTAATTTATCTACTTCTGCATCATGGGTATTAGATACTGGATGCGGTTCTCACATTTGTACCAATGTGCAGGGACTAAAAAGGAGTAGAGATTTGGCAAAAGGTGAAGTTGACCTACGAGTTGGCAATGGAGCAAAGGTTGTTGCTTTAGCCGTAGGAACTTATGTATTGAATTTACCTAGTGGTTTAATAATTCAGTTAGAGAACTGTTATTATGTACCTGCAATTAGCAGGAATATTATTTCCGTTTCTTGTTTGGACAAGTTTGGTTTTTCATTTATAATAAAGAACAATTGTTGCTTAATTTATTTGAATGATATATTCTATGCTACTGCACAAATGAACAATGGACTATATGTCCTTGATCTTGAAATGCCTATTTATAACATTAATACTAAAAGGATGAAACCTAATGAGTTAAATCCAACTTACCTTTGGCATTGTCGATTAGGCCACATAAATGAGAAACACATTTCCAAACTCCATAAAGATGGACTCTTGGACTCTTTTGATTATGAATCATATGAGACATGCAAATCTTATGTTATTGGAAAGATGACAAAGTCTCCATTCACAGGAAAAGGTGAAAGAGCTAATGATATTTTGGCCCTCATGCATACTGATGTATGTGGACCACTGAACATACCAGCCAGAGGAGGTTTTCAGTACTTCATCACATTTACTGATGATTTCAGTAGATATGGTTATGTGTATTTAATGAAACACAAACCAGAGTCCTTTGAAAAGTTTAAGGAATTCAAGAATGAAGTACAAAACCAACTAGGTAAGAATATTAAAACTCTTCGATCAGATCGAGGTGGTGAGTATTTAAGCCTAGAGTTTGATGACCATCTGAAAGAGTGTGGGATCCTATCCCAACTTACTCCTCCTGGAACACCCCAATGGAATGGTGTATCTGAGAGAAGAAATCGAACCTTGTTAGACATGGTCCGATCCATGATGAGTCACGTCGATCTTCAAAACTCCTTTTAGGGACATGCACTATTGACAGCAGCTTACACACTTAACCGTGTTCCATCCAAAAAGGTTGAGAAGACACCATATGAGATATGGAGTGGTAAGAAACCACATATGTCTTACATGAAGATTTGGGGTTGCGAAGTTTATGTGAAACGACAAATTTCAACTAAGCTTGAGCCCAAATCTGACAAATGCTTATTTGTGGGGTATCCTAAAGAAACAAGAGGGTATTACTTCTACAATCCTTCTGAGGGCAAAGTGTTTGTCGCTCGAACTGGAGTTTTCCTAGAAAAAGATTTTATTTCCAAAGGAATCAGTGGGAGGAAATTAGAGCTTGAAGAAATTCAAGAATCACAAAGCATTGATACACCTATGGAGGAATTAGAGCAGGAAACACAAGTAGTTGTGGAAGAGCAACCTGCTCAAGTAGAACAAGACCAGCGTAGGTCAAACAGGATACGTCACCAACCTGAGAGATATGGATATCTCATAACTGATCAAGATGATGTATTACTCATGGATCAATATGAGCCTGTGACCTACCAAGAGGCCATAACTGGTCCCGAGTCTGAGAAGTGGCTAGAAGCCATGAAATCTGAAATGGATTCCATGTACACAAACCAAGTTTAAACCTTGGTAGAGCCTTCTGTAGGAGTTAACCCTATAGAATGCAAGTGGGTCTTCAAAAAGAAGACTGACATGGATGGTAAGGTACATACCTATAAGGCAAGACTGGTTGCAAAAGGATATAAACAAATTCATGGGGTTGACTATGATGAAACCTTTTCACTAGTTGCAATGCTTAAATCTGTTTGGATTTTACTTGCTATCGCTGTATATCATGATTATGAAATATGGCAGATGGATGTCAAAACTTCTTTCCTTAATGGGAATCTTCTTGAGGATGTGTACATGACACAACCTGAAGGATTTGACATACCAGAAGAAGCCCAAAAGATATGTAAGTTACAAAGATCAATCTATGGATTGAAGCAAGCTTCTAGAAGCTGGAATCTTCGTTTTGATGAAACGGTAAAACAATATGGATTCATCAAGAACGAAGATGAGCCTTGTGTCTACAAGAAGGTTAGTGGGAGCATGATCGTTTTCCTGGTATTATATGTAGATGACATATTACTCATTGGAAACGATGTCCCTACCCTACAACAAGTAAAGTCTTGGTTGGGGACATGCTTTTCTATGAAGGACCTTGGTGAAGCAGCCTATATATTAGGAATCAGAATCTATAGAGATAGATCACAATAACTGCTTGGCCTAAGTCAGAGTACGTACATAGACAAAGTGCTGAGACGCTTTAATATGCATGATTCTAAGAAAGGGTTCATACCTATGCAACATGCATGTGTCTATCAAAAACACAATCCCCTTCAACTAAGGAAGAAAGGGATCACATGAATAAGATTCCATATGCATCTGCAATAGGATCTATCATGAATTCCATGTTATGTACTCGACCAGATGTCTCGTATGCTTTAAGTGCAACAAGTAGGTACCAATCTGATCCTGGTGATGCCCATCGGGTAGCTGTCAAGAATATCCTTAATTATTTGAGAAGGACTAAGGACTCATTCTTGATATATGGAGGTCAGGAAGAGTTGGCTGTAATTGGATACACCGATTCTAGCTTCCAGACAGATAAGGATGACTTTAGATCGTAATCTGGTTATGTGTTTTGCTTAAACGGTGGCGCGGTGAGCTGGAAAAGTTCAAAGCAAGATGCAGTTGCTGATTCTACAACCGAGGCCGAGTATATTTCTGTCTCAAGTGCAGCAAAGGAAGCTGTTTGGATCAAAAAGTTCATTAGTGAACTTGACATAGTTCCTAGCATTGTGGATCCCATTGGTCTCTATTGTGATAACGATGGTGCTATCGCACAAGCTAAGGAGCCTAGATCTCACCAACGATCCAAACACATACTTAGGCGTTATCACCTCATTCGAGAGATAATAGATAGAGGAGATGTGAAAATATGCAGAGTACCTACACTTGACAATATTGCTGACCCACTGACAAAACCTCTTGCACAGCAGAAGCATGATGGCCATACTAGATCTATGGGCATTAGGGGTATGCCTGATTGGCTCTAGTGCTAGTGGGAGATTGTTGGTGTAAGTCCTAAAGGCCAATACTTTTGGTACTTGTATCGAATTATTTATTAATAATAAAAGGCTTTTTCTTTATTATGTTTGTTTAATAAAGTCCCTAGAATAGCTAGTCTGTTTAATGTATCAAGTATGACTTAATCATGAGATCACATTAAACATAAGGACACTATTCTTAAAGTATCCGTAGTCGAGCTTTATTGTGAAGTGGGTTAACATTAAAGCATGAAGACTATTATGTTTATAGACTGATGATCACATCTCATGGATCATGGATAAGGAGTTATCAAGTCTTAAACATAGGTATGAATATTAAGAGTAATATTTATACTGGATTGACCCTCTATGA
Organism: Lathyrus oleraceus; assembly: GCF_024323335.1. Classification (NCBI taxonomy): domain Eukaryota; kingdom Viridiplantae; phylum Streptophyta; class Magnoliopsida; order Fabales; family Fabaceae; genus Lathyrus; species Lathyrus oleraceus. Next base: position 296,788,462 of record NC_066579.1, read on the forward strand.
GAATACTATATAGAATGTTATGCAAAATATCATCAGTTATTCTCATGGTGATAATGGTGTATACCACCCTTAGACCTGAAACCACTGTGGACCCTAGATGTAGAGTCGAGTTCCTTATTGCTGATCAAACGTTATCCGTAATTGGATGACCATAAAGATAGTTGATGGGTACTCCACGAAGCATGCTAAGGGACATGAGTGACCTAGATGGAATTTTCCCATCCTGTGTAACAGGATAAATGTCTATGGGCCCAATATTGAACTGGACTAGGATGACACGGTCTATGCCTTGTGTTCAATATAGACATAATGGCAAAAGGGTAATTATACACATAAGTATTATCACAAAAGGATTTGTCAGATCACATGACATTTTCATGTCTTGGATAGCAGTGATGTGTTGCTAGATACCGCTCACTGTTTATTATGTTAAATGCGTGATTTAATATAATTGCCAATGCCGCGAAAACCTATAGGGTCACACACAAAGGACAAATTGATGAGAGATAGAGTAACTAAGGAACACCGTAAGGTACAGTGCACGTAAGTGGATTGTAGAACATCGTAAGGTACGATGTACTTAAGTAGAATACGAAATATGGTAAGGTACCACACGCTTAAGTGATATTGGCATATTATAAGATATGGGCCACATACACTTGAGTGAGCTTTTTAGCTTGCAGCCCATACAAGTGGTTCTATAAATAAAACCCTTGTGTAGAAGCATTTGAGCAGTTTCAATTTCGTTTCTCTCTCTCTCACTCAAAGCCTTCATTCGTAACAGCTAGCACTGAGATTGAAGGAATCTGTTCGTGTGGACTGAGTAGAGGCATTGTCATCGTTCAACGTTCGTGATCGCTCCGTAGATCTGCACCAAAGGTTACAATCGCCACAAGAGGTAACGATGCTATCACTGATCATGCCCATTCGTAAGGATCATTAAAGGAGAAATTTTAAATTCCGCTGCGTTTTGGATCGCCCTTCTCCTTCAGGGTCGACATTGTTCTTGAATGGGGATTTGTTGTTGGGCATATGATGACGAAGCTAGTTGGTGTGGATCAATCAAATACCTTGGCTCAGACACAAATTGTGACGTTGTAACCAACCTAAACCATGCCATATACTGTTGAGTTGGTCTAGCATCTTGTATGACTGGTTCTGTTAAGATGTGTTATCGTCAATTCCTCCAAGGACGACATATCTCTTTTGTGAAGTCTCTCCAGTCGGAATAATCCCATTGGGCATCGACTCTTTGTTGATGCCAATCTCCCAAACACGTCAGAGGTTCTGGAATTTGTTGTTGCATGTCAAACTGCAGTTTTACCCGGTCACTCTGGTGCATCTCCACAGTAGTGAACCGAATAATTGGTGTTTTTATTGTCCAAACTGCATCATCATCATGGCTAATCTGATGATCAAGACCTAAATATGGCCTCCAGATAAACTGCACAAGAATATGACATGATTAGATGATATGTAATTTGATAATTACTTTTAAGTCAAAATAGAGTTGTGTAGGAGTATTACTTTGTCTAGTCAAATGTGGTCTAATAGATTGCGATAGACCACTACAGCGTGTTTCAGACACCTGTTGTAGTTCATCCATCTAACTGACCACCTAGATCAAAAACATTTGAAAAATATTATTTAAAGTTAGTTGTAATATAAAGTCTAATAAATTAGATGGTAAAGTTGTAAACTTACTTTGTTGCAAAGGGGAATATGAATGGCTTCTCGTTTACCGGGGCGAGTGACCACATTCTTGACCAATCTCATGCTTGTAGCAAATATGCGCACGAATAAAACGTACAAGTATTTTTTTTGGTATTTTTACACAACGCACTATATAGATGGGTCAAAACAGCCGAACCCCAACTATATGTGCTTACCTTATTTATTTTTCGTAACAACGGTAAATACATAATATTTACCATATTACCAGTACTTTCGGGAAATAAAAAATTATCGAATATAATCATAATATAACACCGAGCTTTAATTATTTTTTCATACTCGGTAGATTCTTTGGTCAATGTTATACTCACATAATATTGTTTGAGATATTTTAAATTAATACCTTGACGCCTAGCTTGACTAGAAGTCTCTCTGTAGCTTGGTCGTCACACAAAGGGGCACCCAACAATTCATTGCAAATAGAATTATCTTGGTTAACTCTACCATTTACGGTCTTACCATCGATACGTAGACTCAACAACATGTAGACGTCCTCAAGTGTGACGGTACACTCACCGAAAGGAAGGTAAAATGTGTGGGTATTGGGTCTCCATCTCTCCAACAAAGCAAGAATAAATTTGTAGTCAACCGAGTATGAGAGTATGTTGAGGAGATTACCAAAACCGCATCCTCTAATATATGGTTCTATCAAAGGATCATGGGGTACATATTCATGTACATGACATCGAAATCATTTTGGGTCCTAATAAAACATATGTAAGTTTAAGGACTGCCTTAGAGGGGGGGGGGGGGTGAATGAGGCACTTAGACGATTTTCCGGATTTTTACGGTTTATTGATTTTTACTTTCTTGAGATGCTTATGTGATGAAAAGCGGTAAAGTGCGGAAAGTAAAGAACACCATGATGTATAGTGGTTCCCCTCACAGATCGAGAGCACTCCACTCCCCTTTCAACACGAAAGAGAATTCACTATAATGTTAGATTCTTAGACAAGACACCTTAAGCCTTTTCTATCTAATTCTAACACACCAAGAACAATCCTCTTGGATTTACAATGTTTAAAGTCCAATCAAGACTCAAATTCTCACAAAAGGACCTCTTGCATCCACACACCAGATAGCAAGGATAAAACCTTACAAACTTATTCTTAACAATCCTAAAAATAAGTTGTAATCAAGAGATACAATTCTGAGTTTTTGTAGAAGATGAAATAGTTGAAAATTTGAAGTATATCAATTTATCAATTGATCTTCTCCTTTGTAACACTTAATTCTCACAATAATTATACAAGTGTTCTTTGTATGGAATGAAACTATGATGCTTAAAAAGAAGGTTTATGCAAGGTTTCACTCTTAAGAAAATTTGGAAGAACACTTAAAAAATGTTTGAAAGAATATGAGTAATTGATTTGAAATTTTTGCAAGGAGGTGAATTTGAAATCTGAAAAAATAATGTATATATGTTGTCTAAACACCTCCTCAAATGGATGCAATTACCCAAAGGATGCCATGGTTCATGGTAAAGAAAATAGAAAAGTTTATATGAAGAGATGCATTGATTTTCGCCTCTAGTTCAGTGGTAATCGATTACCTTAATATGGGTAATCGGTTACTTGCCTCCAATGTCCAAAAATATTTGAAATTTTCACAGAGTAATCGATTACCTTAAAATGGATAGTCGATTACTTCATCCCAGATTTGAAAAATAGCTTAAAAAATGAAGTGCTATGATTTCTTTGATGCATAAAATTACTTCCAATGATTATGGCATGAATGAGACATGTTTTGGACACTTGTATAATCCTCTAGAGGTCAAGTGTTATACATATTCATTTGAAATACGAATCTTCATGAGTTTCTTCGAGACTTGATCATTTAGTTGAAAACTTCCTTCATGAGCTTGAATCTTGATAAATCCTTTTGTTAATCAATCTTAGACTTGTAGAGAAGTTTGTCGTCATCAAAACATTTGAGAAGTCATGTCTTCACAATCTCCCCCTTTTTGATGATGACAACCCAAAAAAAATGAAAGTTCGATCCAAGCATGTTTCTCTAGCAAATGTTCCCCTTTAATTTATGATTTAAGGAGTCTTTTGAAATCTGCATTTTGTTATAGAGAAATAGAAAACAAAGAAATAACATAATAACAATCTCTTCTCCCCCTTTCTCATTAACAAAAAAGGTGAGATAAGTAACAATATGAAAACATCATACACCAAGCACCACATAACACAAGAATGAAACAAAAGCTAATACAAACATAATATAAACCAAACTTAGTACGGAATGGAAAGATGGATAAAACATAAAAAGCCAACGGACTTAGCATAGTCTTAAAAGAAACTAGAAATGTACTAACTTAAAACCATAAACTAGTGAATAGAAAAAAAGAAATGGCCAACTCAATCACTTTCCGACATATCAAGTACCAATGATGAAGTGATTGACTTAAGCAAAAGAAAACAAGAAAAAACACTTCAGACCAAAAGTACTCTGTATGACAAAAACTCATGTGTGTTAAAAATTTTTTTAACAAAATTCTGGAAGAAACATTGGTAATCGATTACTCTAAAAAGGGTAGATGGTTACATAGATAAAAAACGCGCGAGGAAGGCAAAAACAGGCAAGGTAATCGATTACCCAATTTGGAGTAACCGATTACTCTAAGACAAAAGTGAAAAAAACAGTAGCTTTGCACAACCCAAACTATGAAGGATTTTAAAAAATTTTAAGTTTGACAAGGTAATATACATACTAATGCAATTTTGAGTGAAATTTTTTTTATCAAAAAATTAAATTTACCTAATATAAAATCAACAAAAGGCAAAATTTTCATATACACATTTTAAAGAGAAATTTCACAAATAAAAAAAAATTAAAAACTTGTGTACCTTGGCCTCATTATAATGTATAGTGAATAATTATGGAAGATTTATATATCACCTTCATCCAAAATGCCAAGTTCTCTTCGAATCTTATAAAATGGTTCTTTTGCGAGTGGTTTTGTGAAAATGTCCGCTAGTTGATTATGAGTATCGACAAAGATAACTTCGACACCGCCTTTAAGCACATGATCACGAAGGAAATAGTGTCGAATGTCTATGTGTTTGGTCCTTGAGTGCATGACAAGATTCTTTGTAATATTAATCGCACTTGTGTTGTCGCATCGGAGTGGTATGCATCCAAGATCGATTCCATAGTCACTTAATTGTTGCTTTAGCCAAAGATTCTATGCACAACAACTACCCGCTGCTATGTATTCTGCTTCAGCCGTACTAAGAGCAACACACACTTATTTCTTACATGACCATGAGACTAATGCATTACCAAGGATGTGACATGTTCCACTAGTACTTTTTCTATATGTTTTACAATCTGCATAATCCGCGTCAGAATAACCAATTAACTTACAAACACTACCTTTAGGATACCATAAGCCAATGTTGGTTGTTCCTTTGAGATACTTCATGATTCTTTTGACCTCCGTGAGATGTGACTCCTTTGGATTTGCTTGGAAGCGAGCACATAAACACACGCTAAACATTATGTCAGGACGGCTTGCCGTCAAATATAATAAAGAACCAATCATATCTCGATACTTCGTAATATCAATTGACACATCCGATTCGTCTTGATCAACATAGGTTCCGGAGCCCATTGGTGTTGACATTGCTTTACAACCATCCATTTAAAATCTCTTTAACAACTCTTTGCAATACTTTGATTGGTTGATAAAGATTCAGTCTTTTAGTTGCTTGATTTGCAATCTAAGGAAGTAGTTCATCTTTCCCATCATAGACATTTCAAATTCATCTTGCATTATCAATGCACATTCTTCACATAGTTCTTTGTTGGTTTAACCTAAGATTATGTCGTCTACGTAGACTTGAACAAGTAAGGTGTTCCCTTTTATCTTCTTGATAAATAAAGTTGTGTCTAGTTTGCCTTTTTCAAAACCTTTTTCACATAGAAAATTACTTAGACGATCATACCATGCCCTTGGTGCTTGTTTTAATCCATAGAGCGCTTTCTTCAATTTGTATACATATGAAGGATGCTTGAAGTCTTCAAAGCCCGGGGGTTGTTTGACATAGACTTCTTCGTTGATGTAGCCGTTCAAGAAGGTGCTTTTGACGTCTATTTGAAATAACTGAAAATTCATTGAACATGCGTAAGCAAGTAATAAACGAATAGCTTCTAACCTTGCAACCGGAGCGAAAGTTTCTTCAAAGTCGATTCCTTCTTCTTGATTATACCCTTGAGCGACCAATATTGCTTTGTTTCGAACAATTATTCCATTCTCATCAAGTTTGTTCTTAAACACCCATCTTGTTCCAGTGATGTGCTTACCACTTGGTCTAGAAACAAGTTCCCAAACTTGATTTCTCTCGAATTGGTTTAATTCTTCTTGCATAGCAACAATCCATTGATCATCTCCTAGAGCTTCATCAATTTTAGAGGGTTCTATTTGCGAAACGAACGCCATGTTTAAGCATGCATCCTTGAGATTCAATCTTGTAGTAACACATTGACTAATGTCACCAATTACTTTGTCAATAGGATGATCTTTATGAGTCCTCCATTCCTTAGGTAGATCATTTTCATTTGACTCTTGTTGAATCGGTTCTTCTTGATTCTTGTTTGACGTATCTTCTTTAGGAATTTCTACAAAATCATTATTATCATCACAAACAACAATTTCCTCTTCATCTGATTTTTCGTCGAACTTACCAAGGTTGTCTTTGTCATTGTTAAGGACAAAGCACTTGCATCCAAAGATATGAAAGAAAGCAATGTTGGGTTTCCTTCCTTTGAATAGTTCATATGGAGTCTTCTTTAGGATAGGTCTTATGTTAACTCTATTACTTACAAAACATGTCGTGCTAACCGCATCCGCCCAAAAATACTTAGGAAGATTTGAGTCGCTAAGCATTGTTCTTGCAAGTTCCACCAATGACCTATTCTTTCTTTCAACTACTCATTTTTTTTGAGGAGTCCTTGGAGTCGAGAAGTTGTGAAATATTCCTTGATCTTCACAAAAGTCTTCAAAAGAAGTATTCTGGAATTCTCCATCATGATCACTTCTTATGGAGGCAATTGTTAATGATTTCTCATTTTGAATTTGCTTTGCATACTTCTTGAACGCTTTGAATGCATCACTTTTTTGCACTAAAAAGAATGTCCAAGTATATCTATAATAATCATCAACAATAACTAAAGCATATAAGTTACCTCTGAAGCTTCTTGTTCTTGATGGACCAAATAAGTCCATATGTAACAATTGTAGTGGCCTAGAAGTGGACACCACATTCTTGGATGTGAAAGTTGATTTGGTTTGCTTCCCCTTTTGACAAGCATCGCAAAGTCTATCTTTGATGAATTTTATCTTTGGCAATCGAATGACAAGGTCATATTTTACTAACTTATTCAAGTGCTCCATGTGAATGTGAGCAAATCTCTTATGCCATAACCTTGAGTCATTATTATTTGCCACAAGACACTTAACCTTCAAAGAAACATCATCAAGGGAAATCATGAAAATATTATTAATTCGCTTACCTATAAGCATTACCTCTTGTGTGACTTTGTCTTCAATTAAACATTCATCTTTTGTGAACCTTATTTTGAATCCTTTGTCACACAGTTGGCTTATGCTTAAGAGGTTGTGCTTTAGTCCTTCGACATATAGCACATCTTTGATGGATATGAAATTTGGTGCACCTACTTTGCTTATGCCAAGAATTCTTCCTTTGTTGTTATCTCCATAAGTAACATAACCCTTGGCCTTAACCATTAGATCTGAAAATTTGTGCACATCACCAGTCATATGCTTGGAGCATCCACTATCCAAATACCAAAGATTTGATGTGGCCTTCAAGCATACCTATAAAACAAAATTAAGTTTTGTTAGGTACCCAAATTGATTTTGGTCCTTCATAATTAGTACCTTTCTCAACCCATACATAATGCCCCTTTGCTACACTAAAGTTTCTAACATAGCAAGCATTAAGTGTATGACCAATAATACCACAATAAAAACAAGTTGGTTCAAAATTGCTTTTATATCTAGGAACATAAGACTTTTTCTTTGTAAACCTTTTCTTTTTAGGACATTGATGCACAACTTTTGGTGTGTTGACTCTTTCTTTTGGAGATTGATCCTTAGGCCTAACAAAGATAGTTTTATTTGAACTTGGTTTAGAAAATTTGGAGTAACCAAGTCCACTTTTGTCATTTGAGTAACTTTGTTGGCTAAGAACCCCTTCCAAACCAATTTGTCCTTTTTCATACCTTTCAAGGACTCTTTTAAGTTGGAAAATTTGGAAAGAGAGAGACTCACACTTTAGACATACAAAATGAAGGAGAATTGCGGTCCAAAACGCAGCGGAAATAAAAATTTCTCCTTTAGAGATCCTTACGAATGGTCATGATCAGTGATAGAATATTTACCTCTTGTGACAGTTGAAACCTTTGGTGCAGATCTCTTGTGACGATCAAAACTCTTGATGCAGATCCACGAAGCGATCACGAACGTTGAACGATGACAACGTCTCTACTCAGTCCACACGAACGGGTTCCTTCAATCTCAGTGCTAGCTGGTACGAATGAAGGCTTTGAGTGAGAGAGAGAGAGTGATAGAAAACGAAAATAATGCAACCGCAAATTTTTGCTTCTGCACAAGGGTTCTATTTATAGAACCACTTGTGTGGGCTTCAAGCTAAAAGCCCACTTAAGTGTATTTTGGCCCATATCTTATAATATGCCCAAAATCACTTAAGCCCATGGTACCTTACCATATTTCGTATTCTACTCAAGTACACCGTACCTTACGATGTTCTATAATTCACTTAAGGGTACTGTACCTTACGGTATTCCTTAGTTACTCTATCTCTCATCAATCCGTCCTTTGTGTGTGACCCTGTAGGTTTTCGTGACGTTGGCAATTATATTAAATCACGCATTTAACATAATAAACAGTGAGCGGTATCTAGCAACACATCACTGCTACCCAAGACACGAAAATGTCATGTGATCTGACAATTCCTTCTGTGATAATACTTATGTGTATAATTACCCTTTTGCCCTTATGTCTATATTGAACACAAGGCATAGACCGTGTCATCCTTGTCCAGTTCAATATTGGGCCCATAGACATTTATCCTGTTATGCAGGATGGGAAAATTCCATCTAGGTCACTCATGTCCCTCAGCATGCTTTGTGGAGTACCCATCAACTGTCTTTATGGTTATCCAGTTACGGACAACGTTGGATCAGCAATAAAGCACTCGACTCTACATCTAGGATCCATAGTGGTTTCAGGTCGAAGAGTGGAATACACTATTATCATCATGAGAATAACTTATGACACCTTGCATAACTTTCTATATAGTATTCTCATAGCGGGTCAATCCGGTATAAATATTACTCCTAATATTCATACCTATGTTTAAGACTTGATAACTCTTTATCCATGATCCATGAGATGTGATCATCAGTCTACAAACATAATAGTCTTAATGCTTTAATGTTATCCCACTTCACACTAAAGCTCGACTACGGATACTTTAGGAATAATGTCCTTATGTTTAATGTGTTCTCATGATTAAGTCACACTTAATACATTAAACGGACTATCTATTCCAGGGACTTTATTAATCAACCATAATAAAGAGAATGCCTTTTATTATTCGATACAAGTACCAAAATGTATTGGCCTCTAGGGCTTACACCAACACAAAATTCTTCTTTTCACTAATCATCTTTTGTTTTTCATTTTCAAAATCTTTTTCAAAAATTTCAATCTTTTCTTCCAAGGAAGAAATTTGTTTCTTTTGAGATGATATAGTTTTATAAAGAATTTTTCATTCATTTAACAATTCATTAATTGCACCTTGTGCATCATCATCAAAAAGAGAAAAATCATTACTAACCTCTTCTTCATCATCGGAATGATGAGAAGCCATTAGCGCCAAGTTTGCACATTCCTCGCTATCCGATCCGGATGAAGAACTAATTTCATTGTCCTCCCATGCAAGATATACCTTTTTGTTCTTGAAATCCTTCTTGCTCTTGAATCCGCCTTTCTTTGAAAGTTTAGGACATTCCGGATTTATGTGGCCTTGCTTTCCACATTCGTAGCATGTTATATCTTGCGTAGATATGGTGGTCTCCTTTTTCCTAAAATGTCTATTCTTTTAGCGTTAAAGGATTTATCATTTTTGTTAAAGAACTTACCAAGCCTTTTAATAAGGAGCATGAAATTCTCATCTTCCTCCAATGCGTCATCATCTTTATCTTCTTTTGAGTCTACCTTCAAGGCAATTCCTTTAGATTTCTTTTCTTGACTTTCATGTTTCTCAAGCCTACCAAGTTCTAACTCATGTTCTTGAAGTTTGCCAAAGAATGATGCGGACGTCATTGTTGAAAGACTTTTCTTTTCAGAGATAGCCATCACCTTCGATTTCCATTCTCGAGTCGATGATCTTAGTACTTTAAGATTGAGATCCTCATTTGTAAATGTTTTTCTAAGAGCAATCAAGTGGTTAGTCAAGTGAACAAATCTCTTTTGTAGTGCCACGATGGATTCTCCGGGCAGCATTCTAAACATCTCATATTCTTGACTTAATGTATTCACCCTTGATCTCTTTACTTCGGCGGTGCCTTCATGTGTCTCCACTAAGGTGTCCCATATTTGTTTCGTCGATTTGCATTGAGATATGCAGAAGAACTCGTCCATGCTTAAAGCACTTTGAAGAATGTTTATTGCTTTCTTTTCATTTAAGATTTTTTTCTTATCATCTTCATTATACGAACTCTTTATCTTTGGAGTACCAATGCCATTGACCACACTCATAGGATTATGCGGACCATCTTCAACGGCTTCCCATATGCCTTCTCCTTGGGCTTCTAGATGTGCCTTCATGCGGATCTTCCAAAAATCAAAATATTCTCCAGAGAAAAGTGGTGGTTTGTTACTACTTCCACCTTAAGGCCTTTCTATCTAATTCTAACACACCAAGAACAATCCTCTTGGATTTACAATGTTTAAAGTCCAATCGAGACTCAAATTCTCACAAAAGGACCTCTTGCATCCACACACTGGATAGCGAGGATAAAATCTTACAAACTTATTCTTAACAATCCTAAAAATAAAATGTAATCAAGAGATATAATTCTGAATTTTTGTAGAAGATGAAATAGTTGAAAATTTGAAGTATATAAATTTATCAATTGATCTTCTCCTTTGTAACACTTAATTCTCACAATAATTATACAAGTGTTCTTTGTATGGAATGAAACTATGATGCTTAAAAAGAAGGTTTATGCCAGGTTTCACTCTTAAGAAAATTTGGAAGAACACTTAAAAAATGTTTGAAAGAATATGAGTAATTGATTTGAAATTTTACAAGGAGGTGAATTTGAAATCTGAAAAAATAATGTATATATGTTGTCTAAACACCTCCTCAAATGGATGCAATTACCCAAAGGATGTCATGGTTCATGGTAAAGAAAATAGAAAAGTTTCTATGAAGAGATGCACTGATTTTTGCCTCTGGTTCAGTGGTAATCGATTACCTTAATATGGGTAATTGGTTACTTGCCTCCAACGTGCAAAAATATTTGAAATTTTCACAGAGTAATCGATTACCTTAAAATGGATAATCGATTACTTCATCCCAAATTTGAAAAATAGCTTAAAAAATGAAGTGTTATGATTTCTTTGATGCATAAAATTACTTCCAATGATTATGTCATGAATGAGACATGTTTTGAACACTTGTATAATCATCTAGAGGTCATGTGTTATACTTATTCATGTGAAATACGAATCTTCATGAGTTTCATCGAGACTTAATCATTTAGTTGAAAACTTCCTTCATGAGCTTGAATCTTGATCAATCCTTTTTGTTAATCAATCTTAGACTTGTAGAGAAGTTTGTCGTCATCAAAACATTTGAGAAGTCATGTCTTCACAACATAAGTAAGAAATAAAGTAAGAAGAAGTAATAAACAATAAAAACATAAGTAAGAAATATGTACGAAATAAGTAAGAAGAAGTAATAACATATGTAAGACCCCAATTTTTACCCTAAGATCCCTCATGCAATTTCATCAAGCATTAGCATTGGGATCATATCTTGGTATTCTCCTTACCCCTTTTCATTGGGTTTGTTTTGGGAGAGATCACCAAGAACTTTGAGATTATATCATACTTGTATATTATCATTTTACTAACTAAAATATCAAAAAATATGTCTTTGCATTTGCCTAACTCTTTTGTAGGTAGGGCATGATCTTATTGATTCATCAAGATCACATCTAGGGTGTGAGACCCTCATGAACAAAGAGCACAACCAAGAATTGATTCAAGAATAGTTATAAGCATCATATATGAGTCCCAATGATCTCTACATATTATATTGATCAAGTTTGCTTAAAGAGTTTGAGGGCAATTTGCTTTGAAAACCCTAGTTTGACTGGGTATCTTGAGTAACTTCTCCAATAAGCTATCTCATCAATTGATAAAATTTATCAAGATACACTTCAAAATTCATCATCTCATGCATATATGATCTACCATGAGCCAAGAAATTCAAGAGAATTGGAAATTAGCAAGTTGGTTGATGGTGGTTGGCTAGATGAATTCATCTGATCAAAATTGGGTCTCCATAGACCTTATCTCCTACAACTTTCACCATATGAAAATGATTCCAAGAGAAAACTTACTCTAAATGACATTAAAAATAACTTACATTTTGAGAGCTAGATCTAGTTTTGCTTGGAAAATCATTTTCTATGTTGAAACATTATAGGTTATTTTGTCTAAACCCTAATTTGAAAGTCAACTTCCCAAGGCCATAACTTGCTCAATTTTTATGAGATGAAATATTTCCAAGTTGCACAATTAAGTTCAATGAGTCTACTTAAACGTTTATGTTTGGAGTGGGAGCTAATTCAACTTTTTTAGCATGTGATATGAGGCCACATTGTAGGTCACTTTTGACGTATACCATTGATCAAGTGATGTTTCCAAACTTCAAAAATGCATAACTCTATCATTTCAAAACCAAATTACATGAAATTGGTGACTATTTTGAAGGTATTTGAGAGATCTACAACTTTGATGAAGACACCTTTCTCATTTGAAGCTCCCATAAAAATATAAGCAAGATGGAATATTGAGACATATGGCTTGACACTTAGAGAATTTTTGATATGTCAAATTTTTCCAAACTTCCACCTCAAAATTTTCCAAGTTTCAAACTCCAAATAAAAAAGTGTTCAACATCAAACTTGTTCCTCTTGATCTCACCTTTCCAAAGAGATCAAATTCATTCATTTTGGATGAGAAATGCATAGGCTGCGCATGGCTTAAACAGGCTGACATCATTTGGCATGGATCCAACTTCAAGCATCAATGTTCAATTGCCTTTCATTCCAAGCTTGCTTCAACACATTTGATCATTCATTTTGGACTTCAAAGTATCATTTCATGGGCCTATGCACACCAATGCACCATGCTATCGTCATTTGCCAAACATGGAAGGTTGAAAAGAGTGTGCAAATATCACATGGATTTGGCTATAAATACAGGTGCGTTTGCTCAGAAATCACAGACAGACATTACGCCAGCTTTGAATCTCCATTGACAACCCCTCACTCTCATAGGATAACCCTGATAAATTCATTTGAATTTGAGCTTGAATCTCCACTGTTTTGGAATTCAATTCTCCATGAGTCCATTGCTTCTAAACTTTTCCATTCCTCTCCTGCAAGCAATTGAAGTGAAGCCAAGCACAATTCAGACCAAGATCCATAAGTTCAGACCTCCATTGAAGGTGATTTGCAGAAATTTTAAACTCTTCGATTCTCTCAATTTATTACTCAATTCCATTGATTCTTCAGTTGTCTGAAGTTCTACCAATATAGGCAAGAAGATTGAGTTGATTTGAGGCCAAATCGAAGTAACTCAGATCATCAACCTCATTTTTCAATTCCACATATCTCTTAATATATTTGGAATTGGAGGAATTGGAGGTCATATTCATGCTCAGTGATGTTTTTTCTTTAAGATCATGTCCTTGTTTTGTATTTTGGTGATGGTTTATCTTGACCAGTCCGGTGGAGCTCACCAGAGAAGACAACCGGAGAAGACAGCCACATGATCCATGTCCCGCGTTTTAATCTTAACTATTCCTTGTGATTACTCCATTTTCCATGCGGTTGACTCAGGTGTACATGGAACGCGTGTTTTGGATCATCAGATTTGCCACCTCAATTAATGAGGGAGATCAGATGGTCCACGTATTTTTGAATTTTCTGAATTTTATTTTAATTGCATTTTATTCAATAATTCATATTAAATTCAATATTGATCCAAAAAATATGGGACTTTCACCAAAAATTTCCAAACATTTTTCTCTTTCATATTCTGAATTAAAATTATTTTTTGGATCATTATTAATATTTTTCATGAATTAATTGATTTTGCATTTGTTTTTAATTGTTTAAAAATATTTTTAAGTGTCCCAAAATTATGGAATTTTTTCTCCAAGGTCCTTTGACCTTGTTTGACCTATGATAAATCTCATGGCTATTTATTTGGTGTTTTGATGAGATTTTAGGATTTGGACAAAACATATTTGAATTTAATGCTTTATTTTAATATTTTTAATTGAATAAATGCCATTTTAATTATGTTGACCATTTGTATTGACTTAATTGAGTTTGATTATTTGTTGTTGAGCCTTGGTCAAGGTTGATTTGACTTTGTCAAATTAATATCATTGGATTTAGGGGATTGATGGAATGTACAATCCATCTCCCAAAATAAATGAATGATATTAATTTGGTAAAACTCCTCCTTTGACCAATTTGTGATATCATTCATCCCTTTCCTCTTTATCTAATTCCCTTTTGAAATTCTAGTTAACAGACTTTCGATGTCACACGGGTTGTTATGACATCCAATTCTGCGCAGACAAGGATTATGCAGAAAAATGTAAGTGCAGTAAATAACACGAGTAATTGTTTACCCATATCGGTCCAACATGACCTACGTCTGGGGGCTACCAAGCCAGGGAGGAAATCCACTATTAGTAGTATTAATTCAGACCTTAAACCAACTATTTAACCCTATCACTTAATACCTACCCAATGCAATTTCAATCTTACACGAAGATCAGAGTTCCTACTCACTCCCCCTCAATCACCTCAGTGATTACTACCTTTAATCAATATTAAAGATAATTTTGAAGTCACACTTCAAACAACTCTTGATTGTGCTTAACAGCTTTAATAAATATACACAGCACTCACGCTTAAAAGCTTAGAGTGACACAACACTTACAACTCAATGAACACCATATACCAATGCAATCATCTACGTGATAATAGCTTGGCTTACAAGATATGTCTAATACAAGACTCACAAAAATACAACACTGAAGTATGATGGACACACTAAATCTTCACGCCTCAAAATCCCCAGTTCTGAATGAAGGATTGCCATCCTTTTATATTGCAGCACTTGGGCCTTGAACTTGTATCTTCCTGAAATTAAGGTCACGCGAGTTCCCCTAAATTCCATATCTAGGTTACTAACAAATAGGCTATTTGTTAGGTTCATTAATTGTAGCTTGGTTGTTGGTTTCCTGGATTTTCTCTCAGCTGTTGAATCCCTGAAGAATAGCCTGAGAAAAATGTTGAAACAGAAAAACTAAACAACCTACAATATAGCATACGCTGTCAGGAATGAATGTCACAACATTCAGTTTGACCTTCAAGTCACTAACCATATGCTAAGTCTGTTTTTCCTGAAAACAGACTGTACAATTTGCTGTACTGTACAGAATCAATATGTCCATGCTTCAGTATCAGCGTACATTAATAAATGTCAAAACATCCAATTTTGACATTCACACAGAGACTTACATCAGGTCTGTTATCCTCTTGATAAGCAGACTGACAATAAATACTGAGTTATAGTAGAACATCACCTGTTCTATTCCTCAGTATCTGCTGACAGGGATGAATGTCATAACATCCAGTTTGACATTCAATAGATCCTGTATTAGCTAATCCTGCAGTACGCTACTCAGAATGTCATGACATCAGCCAAGACATCAGAGTACAGCTAGATATTCTAACATACAATGCAGTCAAACAAACATCTCCACAGCATGTCATGACATCAGTCAAGACATTAGAATCCAGCTAGTGTGTTACCATACAATGCAGCCAATTAAACACCTACAAACTCCCCCTTTGGCAAATTTTTGGCTAAAACACTTTGGTCTCACAACAGAGTCCATAGCAGCGGAAAACATACATCTAGCAGGAAATTAACCTAGCTAATACACTCAGAGTTGCAGCACACTCACACACATGAAAGTTAAATAAAAACTTCACATATTAAAACACATACAGAAGTTAAATAAAAACTTCTAATTGCAGCACACATATACACACTCATTAGAAGTGGAACACAGCTGCAGTAGGGGATCTTGAATCTGTCACGAATATCTGTTTTAACAAAACAATCTGTTGTCCTGGGGTATCACCTGTTACTCCCCCTTTTTGTCAAAAATGTTGCCAAAGCAACACTTCAAATTACAGATCCACATAAAATAAACAGAATTACACACAAATGACAGAATTACAGTCTTGGTTTTACTTCACAGTTTCAACCAAGTCAACACCCACTTGATCTTGCTTCACAGCTTTGACCAAGTAGTCACACACTCTTGCTTTACAGTAGGTACCACCATATCAGATGCCATGACTTTGTGTCTGTCATCCAGAACCACTCCTGCATGAACATTGTCCTTGAACACCTGCAGGTGCATAGGCTGCCTCAAGTTAGGATATCTCCTTAACCTCTTGTTGCCACACTTGTTGCAAGTGACATAGCTATGATCTGTTGACCAATCAGAACACACTTCCAATTGTTTAATAGGCAGAGATATTAAACAATACATCCCAAACATCATTGGTTGCTATAAGTTCTCAGAGAGACATATTCCCAGTTTGCCCCTTAAGTTTTCAAACTGAGTAGCATCCAGAGCCTTTGTAAATATGTCAGCCAGTTGGAGTTCAGTGGCTACATGTTCCAAGGTAATCACTTTGTCTTCCACCAGATCTCTGATGAAGTGATGTCTAATGTCAATATGTTTGGTCCTGCTGTGTTGGATGGGATTCTTGGAAATATTGATGGCACTGAGATTATCATAGAACAATGTCATGACATTTTGAGAGACATTGTACTCAGTGAGCATCTGTTTCATCCAAACCAGTTGGGAACAACTGCTTCCAGCAGCTATGTATTCAGTCTCTGCAGTGGACAAAGATACACAATTCTGCTTCTTGCTGAACCATGATATGAGATTGTTTCCCAAGAAGAAACATCCTCCTGATGTGCTTTTTCTATCATCAGCACTCCCAGCCCAGTCAACATCACAGTACCCAGATAGGACAGGCTCAGAACCATGTGAGTACAGCATCCCATAATCACAAGTCCCATTGATGTACTTGAGAATCCTCTTGACTTGATTTAAGTGGCTCACTTTGGGCTCCGCTTGGTATCTAGCACACACTCCAACTGCATAGGAAATGTCAGGTCTACTTGCAGTTAGGTATAGAAGACTGTCTATCATGCTTCTATACAAACATTGATCAACACTGGGCCCTCCATCATCTTTGGTTAACTTTAGATGAGTAGGAGCAGGAGTTCTCTTGTGCCTAGCATTATCCATACCAAACTTCTTAACTATGTTTTTGGCATACTTGTTTTGGGAGAGAAACATAGAGTCCTCCATTTGGTTGACTTGCATTCCAAGAAAATAAGTCAGTTCCCCAACCAGACTCATTTCAAACTCAGATTGCATTTGGTGAACAAAATGTTTTACCATTTGCTCTGACATTCCACCAAAAACTATATCATCCACATAAATTTGAGCAATCATGATTTTGCCGTCTTCATCCTTCACAAACAAGGTCTTATCTATCCCACCTTTTCTGTATCCATTTGAGGTCAGAAATTCAGTCAACCTTTCATACCACGCTCTAGGTGCTTGCTTCAACCCATACAAGGCTTTCCTCAACTTGTACACATGCTTAGGTTGGTTAGGATCACAGAACCCTTTAGGTTGTTCCACATAGACTTCTTCATTTAAGTAGCCGTTCAAGAATGCACTCTTCACATCCATTTGGAACAGTTTAAACTTCAGAATGCATGCTACACCTAACAACAATCTGATGGACTCAAGCCTAACAACGGGTGCAAACGTCACATCAAAATCAACCCCTTCAACTTGAGTATATCCTTGAGCTACTAGTCTTGCTTTATTCCTAGTAATTACTCCTTTCTCATCAGACTTGTTTTTGTAGATCCACTTGGTACCAATGACGTTGGTCCCTTCAGGTCGTGGAACTAGCTCCCATACTTCATTCCTTTTAAACTGCTCAAGTTCATCTTGCATGGCATTGATCCAATATTCGTCAGTCAGGGCTTCTTTCACATTCTTTGGTTCAACCTTGGATACAAAACAGGAATTTGAGCTAATTCCCCTTGACCTGGTAGTCACACCACTATTGGGATCCCCTATGATAAGATCCTTAGGGTGGTCTTTCTGAATTCTGATAGATGGCATTTTGGTGGGTGCATCTACCTCACATTCAGGAGGAGATTCCTGTACTTTTTCAGACTTGACTGGAGTGTCTGTTGAAGTATCAAGGAATGTTCCAACATCCTCTATGACATCGGTTCCTTCCTCTTTATCATCCAAAATAACATTTATGGATTCCATCAGGACATTGGTCCTGTGGTTGAACACTCTGTACGCTCTGCTGTTAGTTGAGTATCCCAGAAATATACCCTCCTCACTTTTGGGGTCCATTTTCCTTCTCTGTTCACGATCTGTGAGAATGTAGCATTTACTTCCAAAGATATGAAAGTACTTCACAGTGGGTTTTCTACCTTTCCATATTTCATACAGAGTGGAGGAGGTTCCTTTTCTCAAGATGACTCTATTGTGAACGTAGCAAGCGGTATTCATAGCTTCAGCCCAAAAGTGCATAGGGAGCTTCTTTGCATGGATCATAGCTCTGGCAGATTCTTGAATAGTTCTATTTTTCCTTTCAACTATCCCATTCTGCTGAGGAGTTATAGGAGAGGAGAACTCATGACTTATTCCTTCAGACGAGCAGAACTCATCAAACTTGGAATTTTTGAACTCCGTACCATGATCACTCCTAATTTGGACAACACAATTGTCCTTTTCCCATTGAAGTCTGATGCACAGGTCTTTGAATACATCAAATGTACCTGACTTCTCCTTGATGAAGCTTATCCACGTGTATCTGGAATGGTCATCAACCACCACGTATGCATATCTCTTTCCACCCAGACTTTCAACCTGCATAGGCCCCATTAAGTCCATGTGCAACAGTTCCAGAACTCTGGAAGTTGTAGGATGTCCCAGCTTCGGATGTGATATCTTGGTTTGCTTGCCCACCTGGCATTCTCCACAGACTCTTCCTTCATCAATTAGCAGCTTTGGAATTCCTCTGACTGCTTCCTTGGATATGATCTTCTTCATTCCCCGTAAGTGGAGATGTCCAAGGCGTCTATGCCACAGCTTCACCTTCTGTTCTTCCTTGGCTGAGGAGCAGATTGTGGAGAAGTTTGAGACTTTAGGTTCCCACAGATAACAGTTATCTTTGGATCTGGATCTTCTCATAACTTCCTAATTGTCTCCATTTGTCACAATACATAGCTCCTTAGTAAACTGAACATAGAACCCTTGATCACACAGCTGGCTTATGCCGATGAGGTTTGCAGATAGTCCTCTTACTAACAGCATATTATTCAGTTCTGGAACTCCAGGGCAGTCCAGCTTACCCACACCTTTTATTTTTCCTTTAGCACCATCACCAAAGGTCACATAGCTGGTAGTGTGAGGTTGTATATCCACCAATAGATTCTCCATACCAGTCATATGTCTTGAGCAACCACTATCAAAGTACCAGTCTTCTCTGGTAGAAGCCCTTAGGGCTGTGTGAGCTAACCTAGCATACCATTGTCGCTTCTTGATGGGGACATTGTGCCTATAAGTATTATGCTTAGGTCTGTCATGAGGGGCTTGGTTAGGGTAACCATGAATCCTGTAGCAGAAGGCTTTTATGTGGCCAAGCCTACCACAGTGGTGACATCTCCATTGCTGGAATTTCCTCTTCTGATGATTACTCATCCTGGTTCCCTGATGTTGAGACATTGGGTGTGACCTTAGCTTGAATTTCTGAACTTTAGCCTTTGAGCGTTTGAGTTCAGCTGAGGATTTTTTCACAAAGCCTAAACCAGTCATGGTTCCAGACTTATGTCCCACCTTTAGGATCTCTTCCAAGGTGTCAGTTCCTTTATTCAACATTCTAATGGATTTAGTCATCTGCTCTAGCTTAGATGTCAGCACAAGTATCTCACCATTCAAACCATCTATGACTTTCAGCTGCTTTTTATTATCAGCTTCCAGCTCCTTGATGCGCTTCTTCTGCTTTTCACCTTGTACACGGACTTCTGCACTGGTGACACATAGCTCCTTATATGATGTAGCAAGTTCATCAAGGGTCAGATCATCTGCACTTGAATCATCATCAGTGACACAAACACTAGTTAGTGCAGTGACATGTTTAGCAGATTCTCCTTCAGATTCACTCTCAGAATCTCCCTTAGACCATGTGACAGCTAGCCCCTTCTTTTGCATCTTGAGGTAGGTAGGGCATTCAGCTTGAATGTGTCCATAACCCTCACATCCATAACACTGGATTCCCTTGCCTTGGTTAAACTTTTCTTCAGAAGTTGATTTTTTCCTTATGTCAGACGGGATGTTCTTGACATTTGGTCTACCTCTTTGATCAATCTTCTTCACGAACTTGTTGAACTGTCTCCCAAGCATGGCTGTGGCTTCTGATATGTTTTGATCACCTCCAGCATATCCTGCTTCTGACTCCTCTTCAGAATTTGATACAAAAGCTACGCTTTTGCTCTTCTTTTCAACATTCTCGCACATCCCCATTTCAAAGGTTTGGAGAAAACCAATGAGCTCATCCACCTTCATGTTGCAGATATCTTGAGCCTCTTCTATTGCAGTGACCTTCATGGCAAATTTCTTAGGTAATGACCTGAGAATCTTTCTTACAAGTTTCTCTTCAGCCATTTTCTCCCCTAAGCCACCAGAGGTGTTTGCAATCTCAAGAATATTCATGTGAAAGTCATGAATAGTCTCATCCTCTTTCATCCTCAGATTTTCAAACTTGGTGGTCAGCATCTGAAGTTTGGACATCTTCACTTTGGAGGTGCCTTCATGAGTTACCTTGAGGGTATCCCGCACATCCTTGGCCAGCTCACAGTGGTGCACTAGTCTGAAGATGTTCTTACTTATTCCATTGAACAATGCATTCAAGGCCTTAGAATTTCCAAGGGCTAATGCCTCTTGCTCCTTGTCCCATTCTTCTTCAGGGATCTGCACACTGACTCCATCCTCACCTGTCTTCGTTGGATGTTCCCATCCTTTGTTGACAGCTCTCCAGACTTTGCTATCCAAAGACCTTAAGAAGGTTATCATACGAGGCTTCCAGTCATCATAGTTAGAACCATCCAGCATGGGTGGTCTATTTGAGTGTCCTACATCCTTGTCCATGGTACTAGAAAGTAACTTCCCTAGATCTCACCCAGAATTTAACAGGCAGGGTGCCTGCTCTGATGCCAATTGAAATTCTAGTTAACAGACTTTCGATGTCACACGGGTTGTTATGACATCCAATTCTGCGCAGACAAGGATTATGCATAAAAATGTAAGTGCAGTAAATAACACGAGTAATTGTTTACCCAGTTCAGTCCAACATGACCTACGTCTGGGGGCTACCAAGCCAGGGAGGAAATCCACTATTAGTAGTATTAATTCAGACCTTAAACCAACTGTTTAACCCTATCACTTAATACCTACCCAATGCAATTTCAATCTTACATGAAGATCAGAGTTCCTACTCACTCCCCCTCAATCACCTCAGTGATTACTACCTTTAATCAATATTAAAGACAATTTTGAAGTCACACTTCAAACAACTCTTGATTGTGCTTAATAACTTTAATCAAGACACACAACACTCACGCTTAAAAGCTTAGAGTGACACAACACTTACAACTCAATGAACACCCTATACCAATGAAATCATCTACGTGATAATAGCTTGGCTTACAAGATATGTCTAATACAAGACTCACAAAAATACAGCAGTGAAGTATGATGGACACACTAAATCTTCACGCCTCAAAATCCCCAGTTCTGAATGAAGGATTGCCATCCTTTTATATTGCAGCACTTGGGCCTTGAACTTGTATCTTCCTGAAATTAAGGTCACGCGAGTTCCCCTAAATTCCATATCTAGGTTACTAACAAATAGGCTATTTGTTAGGTTCATTAATTGTAGCTTGGTTGTTGGTTTCCTGGATTTTCTCTCAGCTGTTGAATCCCTGAAGAATAGCCTGAGAAAAATGTTGAAACAGAAAAACTAAACAACCTACAATACAGCATACGCTGTCAGGAATGAATGTCACAACATTCAGTTTGACCTTCAAGTCACTAACCATATGCTAAGTCTGTTTTTCCTGAAAACAGACTGTACAATTTGCTGTACTGTACAGAATCAATCTGTCCATGCTTCAGTATCAGCGTACATTAATAAATGTCAAAACATCCAATTTTGACATTCACACAGAGACTTACATCAGGTTTGTTATCCTCTTGATAAGCAGACTGACAATAAATACTGAGTTATAGTAGAACATCACCTGTTCTATTCCTCAGTATCTGCTGACAGGGATGAATGTCATAACATCCAGTTTGACATTCAATAGATCCTGTATTAGCTAATCCTGCAGTACACTACTGAGAATGTCATGACATCAGCCAAGACATCAGAGTACAGCTAGATATTCTAACATACAATGCAGTCAAACAAACATCTCCACAGCATGTCATGACATCAGTCAAGACATTAGAATCCAGCTAGTGTTTTACCATACAATGCAGCCAATTAAACACCTATACCTGTCTTCATCCAATCATTTTCATTTGGTCAATGACATCTCAAAGTCCTAATGCTAGTTGATTGAAAGATTAACATGAGTATGGATGAGATTAGGCCACACCTTTTGCATATTGTTTGTGTGTGGTATGTTTAAGGAGCATAGTTCATAATGTTATGTCTCCAACATGCATTAACACCTAAAGTATATTGCCCGGCCTCAAATAGTTGTGACTTCTACATAAGTCCAATTACGATTGCTTAACATAACGCTAAATTTGTGACATAAAAGGCATAAGCATTCTAGTTAGTGAGATTGTAAGTCTCCTCTCTTCCATGGTATTATGTGGAAACTTGGCCTTCTTTCCTTCCTTTGGAAGATGTTTTGGTTCAAGGATCCATGCTTGTGGCAAGTGGGTTAAGTGTTCTCCAAAGAATGTCTTGAAATCAAAAGCAAAACAAAACTAACTACTAACCTACTAACTATTAACTTTTAACTTCAAGTCTTTACTTTTAATGAAATTTACTTTTAGCACTCTATTATCATTTGCCATTATACATATCATTCTAATTGTTTATGTTAATGTAATTTTTACTTTGTCCATTTGGACCATATTGTGTGATATTATTTTGCTTGTGCTACCTTGTTTGCTTGTGTGGTCCTTGACCACTAATGTACATAATAACAACAAAAACCCTAAAAGACTTTTGAGTGGACTGTTGGTTTGATCTTTCCCAATTGGACTTAGAACTTATGCAACACTCCTTTGCTAATGGACTTGGCCAATGCCAATTTGTTGAAGAACCAAGTGCTTGCAATTTGAAGTTCATCTGATACATCATTTAAGATCTCAAGTTCATCTGCCACATTGATCATTGTTAAGCTGTTATGTTGAACCTATGACTTGTGGAAGTCATCTGCTACATGGGCTATTTTGAAGAAGATCATGAAGTGGATAAGCTTGGATGAGGCCATCTTTATTTGATGCCTTTGCTCTTTAAGATTTATATAATTGTGCATTTGTTTGTTGCTTGAATTAAAAGTCCAAGGGAATTCTGGGTTTCTATCGACATACTTGTCTATTGGATTGCTACCTATTTGGTCAGATCTTTTCAACTTTAAACTTTTAAATTTTATGCATATGGTAGTATCTTCATCTTCTCCCCGTTTCTTTAATTTCAAAATCTCTCCCTCCATTTTAAAACCTTCTTTGTGTGAACTACTTTTGTTCTAAACTTTGACCACTTTCAAAAAAGATAGAAACTTTGGCCTTATGCCATTGCATTTTCAAACTTATCTTCTTAAACCAAACTTGTAAATCAACTTAATTATACTTGACTTAAACTTTCAAAAAGCCAAAAAGAACTAACTCATTCAAACCGTTTTAGGCCTTTGTGCCTTTCAAACTTAATTAATTTTTGTTAAAACCAACATACTCACTTGAAATTTGTAGCACAAACTACGAGGTTTTGATCCCTTATTTTTATGTTGGTACGTAGGCACAAGTCCGAAGGTCTTGTCTAACACAAAAAATATAATTAATGAATTCTTTTTTTCATCCCCCATTCTATTTGTTTGTAAACATCACTTTGTACAAAATACATATGCACACAAAAAGAGCTCCCTAGGAGTACCTAGGATACTTTGGGTGCTAACACCTTCCCTCTGTGTAACCAACCCCCTCACTTGTGATCTCTGACTTTTATTAGTTTTTATTTGAAAACTTCTTACTATTTGGTTTTTGTTCATACTTTTCCCTTTTCCCTTGGAAATAATAAAAGCGCGGTGGCGACTCTTGTTAATTGATCTCTAGCTCATAAATAGCTTGATGATCATGAATTTCCCGCTACAGAAATTAAGTGGCGACTCTACTGGGGATTAGTCTCCAGTGGGTTTAGCCTACTTTTTGTGTGAATATATTTGTATATATGTGATGCTTGTATATATGTATGTGTGATATAATCTGCTTGTTGTGCTTGGTGATCTCTGAGTGGTGAGATAAGTTCTAACCCGAACTTGAGTGCAATTAAGATAGGAGGATGGTATAGTCATGTTCGACTTGTGTGGAGTAGTCCTTAACAAGTTAGCTTGAGATCCATCTGCTCAGTGGAGACTCCTTTGGATTTGGAAATGTCACACAAGTATTTGTGGTTAGGCATTACTATTTTTAATTGGGTCTGAGAAGATGAGGACCTTAGAACACCTAACCCATCTTGTCCTATTTAGGACGTAGTGCGGAAACTGTTCAAGTGTAGACTTGATAAAAGTTGTTATGCGATACTACACTCAGACGAGTTTCTCTTGAGAATATTATGGGTCGATGATTCAGTCATCTTAACCTGTAATATCCGATAGATGGAATTAAGACTCTGGGAACTTTTTAGAACATGATCTACAGGTTTTTATCCTTAGTTCATTCCTTTGGGATGGTTCTTACCCAGACTCCATGCTCGTGACTTGCAACAAACCCTTGATTCTTGGTTGATCCAATCAAGTCTTGTCAATATCAATGGAACTTGGGTGTTGATAAGGTGTAAACCATAATCCACCAAAATGGATGATTGATCTTAACAAAGACTTGATTCATCCCTTGACTCTGTTTGCCTTGTGTGTGATCCCTTATTTATGATTGTTGCATTCATGTATTCATGCGCATCATAACATTCATCACATGAAATTTCAAGGAACTGAGGTATCATTTGCAAATATTTTCAGACCATGGATTATGGACGAAGGAACACTAAGAAGTACAATTTCAGATGTCCTGACTTGAAAGAGTTAAGGAAGCTAGCATCTTTTGTATTAGATCCCTTGGACTTCAAACAAAGTCATGGGAAGCTTCTGTCTATTTTATCTGCTGATGTGGTTGAAGGACTATTGAGTGTGTTGGTGCAGTTCTATGATCCTCTCTACCATTGTTTCACTTTCCCGGATTTTCAGCTTGTGCCTACCTTGGAGGAGTATTCTCATCTTTTGGGGATACCTGTTTCTAGTAGTGTGCCTTTTAGTGGATTAGAGGAGATTCCCCGATCTAGTATTATTGTTGAAGCTCTTCACTTGAAGAAGTCTGAGATAGAGGCTCATTGGGTGAAGAAAAGAGGGTTATTTGGGTTGCCATCTGTTTTCCTCATCAAGGAAGCTACCATTTTTTCTCAAGCTGGTAGTGTGGACGCTTTTGAAGCTATCTCTGTGTTGCTCATCTATGGATTAGCTTTGTTCCCTAACATTGACGGTTTTGTTGATGTTAATGCCATTAGACTTTTCTTGATTGGGAATCCTGTGCCTACTTTGTTGGGTGATATGTATTTCTCTTTGCATTTAAGGAATTCTAAAGGTGGTGGAACGATCGTCTATTGCATTCCTCTTCTGTACAAGTGGTTTATTTCGCACTTGCCTCATACGCCTGCTTTTGAGGAGAACAAACAATGTCTAAGGCGGTCTCAGAGACTTATGTTTCTCACAAGTGATGATATAGTTTGGTATGACCCATCTTTAGGCAGCTTGGAGATTATTGATAGTTATGGTGAATTCTCTAATGTGCCTCTCATTGGTACACAAAGAGGAATTAACTACAACCCTGCTTTGGCTCGTCGTCAACTTGGGTTCCCCTTGAGAGACAAACCTAATAACATGTTGTTAGAAGGTCTTTTCTATTAAGAGGGTAAAGATCCCCAACATTTGAAGCAGAAGATTGTGCATGCTTGGCATAATGTGCATAGGAAAGGAAGATCCGAGCTTGGTCCGTGCAATTGTGTAGCTTTGGAAGCTTACACTCTTTGGGTGAAAAAGAGAGCTTTAGAGTTGAAGATGCCTTATCCTTGTGAAAGGCCTATGTCTATGGTTGTGGTTGAGCCATTAACTCTCCCTAACTAAGATGTAGAGGAGTTGGAAGACGCGCTTGTCAAGATGAAGCAAGAGAGGGATATGTGGGAAGAGCGTTTCCATGCTTTGAGCAAGAAGCATGAAGAGTTTCTATTGGAGTCTAAGGACAAAGATGCACTAATTGAGCTACTTTAAGACTGAGTGACGAAGAGATAGAGAGAGCCAGAGGTTTCATCTTCTAGCATGCCTCAGCCTTCCGTTGCTTGGAAGAAGATTGTTGACCAGCTTGTCCTCGAGAAGACTCGGATGAAGGCTTCTTTTGAGGCCGAGATTCTTCGCATTCGAAGGAAGTACGCGCCTTCAGCCAGATCTTCTGACACCGTTGTTAGGGATCCTTAGGATGAATAGTCTTTTTTTCTCTTGTATCTTGTTATTTTTTGATTTCTGAAATTGTACTCAGTGTAATCCTTTCAATTTACATAAATATAAAGAGATTTTTGGTCATATCAAGTTATTGCAATTGTCATTTAATATATATTTGTAAATGATATAGTAAGTTCCTTAAAAATAAAAATAATCAAGCATTACATTTCATGCATCATTTGCATAAGCAGGTTTTTGCCAGGTGTCTGATTGATGTTCTTCTGTGCTTTAGCCAAGCTGACTCACCGGTACAACACCAAAGCTAATCATCAGAAAATCATGGAGCACCTTGAGCAAGAGAACCGAGATTTGAAAGAGGAGATTGTCCGACTGACTACCATGATGGAGTCGGTTCTTGTTGCCCATAGCCAAGCTTCTCCAACGCCTGCTGTAACACCCTTCTAAATACCCCAAATTATTATAATTAAAATACCAATATATATATTCATCAGAGTAATTATGCCCCGAAGGGTGTCACACAATTATTTCACAACAATTATCAAAATATCCTGTCATGCTCATTTCTTTAATCAAAATAAGATTCTTTGCATAAATCGCAGCGGAATCAATTCAACATCAATGTAAAACATGTAACACAATACATGTCAATCATTCAACAACAGAAATCAAATTAATTAAAACATCCCCTCCCGATGTTACATCTATCAGAGCATGACCCATAAGAAACTACTCTAGACTCCAAGCATTAGCTTCTACTCAACTCATTTCTCGTTACCTGAAAAATAGGCGTAAGGGTGAGTCCCTCAATCAATATAACGAGCATTATACAACATTATGTAATGTTAAGTAAATAACGCATCAAATCACCCTAACCAGACCACATACTCAATAACAGCAGTATCAACTCCAACATCATACTTAACAATAACATATAGCATATGTATAATCTCAAACCATACTCAATGACCACCCAACAATACCAACACAAACACACGTGTAATATTGGAATACATCCATTCATATTACACGCCATACATATATTATGCAATGAGACTCCATGCATGCGGTACCGACTATTTGTGAACGTATAGTTCAACCTCACCGTCCAAACCCAGGCACGGCTACCAAGCTCACTAGTCCCACTCATTTGAGACATAGTGACTCACTCACTAATTCCTCACCATGGGAATTAGCTACCACCCCAAATGGGCCATGAAATGCACGCTAATCACCTAGCATGCAAACAATCAACAACAGTCCAATAATGACTAACTCACTAATTCCTCACCATGGGAATTAGCTACCACCCCAAATGGGCCACAATGTGCAAGCTAATCACCTAGCAAATGCAACATCAACAACAATTCAAGAATAGACACATGCCCACACTCTAAGCAACAAAACCGTCTATTCACAATGCCTACATAACTGATACATTCACAGCATCATGCATAGCATCACACATCATTAACACATTTTATCACAACATCATATCATGTCATGCCACAAAATCAAAACACAGTATTAGCACCCTCTACTAATACCTATACTACTCAAAACAACGGGAAATGATCCCTGCTACATCATACATCAGCTAAGTCACATCACTCAGTCTAAACAGTCAAAAACTGCACCACAACAACACAGAAAATCTCCATTCTGCCCATACGCGTATTGCCCATGCCATACGCGTATTGCCCACACCTGACCAAAGTCCATACGCGTAACGCCCATGCCCATACGCGTATGCTACGCGTATCACATTCCCATACGCGTACCACCAGAGACCAAAACACGTTCAAGACCTCATCTCTTTCACTCATACGCGTATGACATACACCATACGCGTACCACATCCAGGGATACGCGTATCACACGCGTATGGCGCGTACCAGCGCCAAAACTCCCACTTCCAAGCCATTCCATACGCGTATTGCCTAGTGCCATACGCGTACCAGCCCATCTCATACGCGTATTGCCTAGTGCCATACGCGTATGACCAGAGACCACAATTCCAGGTCTGTCATGGTTTCTCTGCTACGAATTCTCAGATCTACACTTCCACAATCCAATTTTTCATACAATTTCGTTCGTTTTATCAATTACAACTCAGATACATTCAACTTCTCAAATCGCTAACCTTACTACATCTAATTCCTACGAATTTCATCGATTATCATTCAATTTCGTTCATCCCAACATTTCACACATTTTCAGCATATATCAATCCAATCAGAGGTAAAACAATGATTATTACTACCCAGTACATATTATCATACAATACCCTTTAACCGATGATAAACCCCCCTTACCTGGATTAATCCGGCAGCTTCCGAGCTCCAAGCTTCTCCTTCCTTCAACCTTCGTTCTCTAGCTTTTTGCCCTTTCTACCTCTTTTCCCTTTTCACGTGAAATTCACCTTTTTACCAAAAATGGGATTTTTCTAAATTCCAACTTATATATTATTCCAATAAATAATTATCCCAATAATTATTATTCCAAAATAATAATAAAATAAAAATAATCCAAACATCCAATTATTCAATTAAATTAATAAATAAAATATTAATTTAAATCAAATAATTAGCTTAGTTTAATTTGAGGTGTTACAACTCTCCCCCACTAAAAGAGTTTTCGTCCTCGAAAACATACCTCAAGCGAACAACTCCGGATAGGACTCCTTCATCTTACTCTCCAGTTCCCAAGTCACACTGCCACCTGCTGGTCCTCCCCAAGCTACCTTCACCAAGGCAATCTCTTTACCCCGTAACTGCTTCAACTCTCGATCCTCGATCCTCATAGGTGATGCTTCAACAGTCAGGTTATCTCTCACCTGTACATCATCTACTTGGACTACATGCGACGGATCATGAATGTACCTCCTCAACTGAGACACATGGAAAACATCATGCAAATTCGCAAGCGACGGCGGTAAAGCGATACGATAGGCCACTTCCCCTATCCTCTCCAAGATCTGATAAGGACCAATAAATCGAGGTGTCAACTTCTTCGACTTCAAAGCTCGACCAACACCAGTTATCGGAGTAACACGAAGAAACACATGATCTCCCCCTTAGAACTCAAGTGACTTCCTCCTCTTATCATGATAACTCTTCTGACGACTCTGAGCAATTCTCATCTTCTCCTGAATCATCTTAATCTTTTCAGTAGTTTGTTGAACAATCTCCGGTCCAACCACAGCACTCTCACCGGACTCATACCAACATAAAGGTGTCCGACATCTCCTACCATACAAAGCTTCAAACGGTGCCATACCAATGCTCGAATGAAAACTATTGTTGTAGGTAAACTCAATCAAAGGCAAGTAACAATCCCAAGCACCTCCTTTTTCCAAAACACAAGCTCTCAAAAGATCCTCCAATGACTGAATCGTCCTCTCAGTCTGACCATCAGTCTGCGGATGATATGCAGAACTCAATCTCAGCTTAGTTCCCAAAGCCTTCTGCAACCCTTCCCAAAACTTCGATGTAAATCTAGGATCTCTGTCCGAAACAATACTCGACGGAATACCATGCAAACTTACAATCTTCTCAATATATAACTCAGCTAATCTCTCCAACGGATAATCCATTCTAATCGGAATGAAATGAGCCGACTTCGTCAATCTATCAACAATCACCCAAATAGCCTCAAAATTCTTACTTGTCCTCGGCAAACCAGAAACAAAATCCATACTGATACTATCCCACTTCCACTCTAGAATAGCCAACGGTTGCATTAGCCCAGACGGCTTCTGATGCTCAATCTTCGACTTCTGACAAGTCAAACAGGAATAAACAAAACCCGCAATTTCTCTCTTCATTCCCGGCCACCAAAATAACTTCTTCAGATCATGATACATCTTCGTAGCTCCAGGATGAATACTCAAGCCACTACGATGTCCTTCTTCCAGAATACTCTTCTTAAGCTCAGTAACATCCGGAATACACACCCGATCACCAAATCTCAAAACACCATTCTCATCAACTCGGAATTCACCACCCTGACCTTGATTTACTAAAGTCAACTTATCGACCAAACGCATATCGGATTTCTGACCCTCTCTGATCTCATCCAAAATACCACTCGTTAACTTCAGCATTCCCAATTTAACACTATTGTGAGTACTCTCACATACCAAACTCAAGTCTCTAAACTGCTCAATTAAATCCAATTCTCTAACCATTAACATGGACATATGCAATGATTTCCGACTCAATGCATCAGCCACTACATTTGCTTTACCCGGATGGTAGTTCAAACCAAAATCATAATCCTTCAGAAATTCTAACCATCTCCTCTGTCTCATATTCAGCTCTTTCTGATCAAACAAATACTTCAAACTTTTATGATCACTGAAAACCTCAAATCTTGATCCGTACAAATAATGCCTCCATAACTTCAGAACAAATACCACGGCTGCCAACTCTAAATCATGTGTCGGATAGTTCCTCTCATGAACCCTTAGCTGTCTCGAAGCATAAGCTATAACCTGCTTATTCTGCATCAGCACACCACCTAGACCCAACAATGAAGCATCACAGTAAACCTCAAATAATTCCGACGAACTCGGTAATACCAGGATAGGAGCAGTAGTCAACCTTCTCTTTAATTCTTGAAAACCTTCTTCACATTTCGAATCCCAAACAAACGCTTGCCCCTTTCTAGTCAACATCGTCAACGGTAACGCCAACTTAGAAAATCCCTCAATGAACTTCCTATAATAACCAGCCAAACCAAGGAAACTTCGAATCTCAGCAACAGACTTCGGAGCTTCCCACTTAGATACCGCTTCTATCTTAGAAGGATCAACAGCAACACCACCTCTTGAAATCACATGACCAAGAAAACTCACCTCTTCTAACCAAAATTCACATTTGGACAGTTTAGCGAATAACCTCTTTTCTCGGAGAACTTCTAAAACCACTCTCAAATGCTCAGCATGTTCTTCTTCAGATTTCGAGTACACCAAAATGTCATCAATAAACACCACAACAAACTGGTCTAGATACGGATGGAAAATCCTATTCATATACTCCATGAATACTCCAGGCGCATTAGTCACACCAAAAGGCATTACAGAATACTCATAATGTCCATACCTCGTTCTGAAAGCAGTCTTCTGAACATCCTCAGTTTTCACACGTATCTGATGATACCCAGATCTCAAATCTATTTTACTGAACACACTCGCACCAACCAACTGATCCATCAAATCATCAATCCTCGGCAAAGGATACCGATTCTTGATCGTCACTTTATTCAGTTGCCTGTAGTCCACACACAACCTCATAGTACCTTCTTTCTTCTTAACCAACAACACTGGTGCACCCCACGGTGACACACTCGGACGAATAAACTTCTTATCCAACAGATCTTCCAACTGGCTCTTCAATTCAGTTAACTCAACAGCAGACATACGGTACGGAGCCATCGATATCGGTCTAGTACCAGGTACCAAATCAATCGAGAACTCAACTTCACGTTCTGGTGGCAATTTATTCACCTCTTCCGGAAACACATCAGGAAAATCACACACCACTGCTAGATCACCAATCACCAGTTTATCTTTAGCTTCCATAGTCGCTAACAGCATAAACAACTCTGCCCCATCTGCCACTTCCTCATTCACCTGCCTCGCTGATAGAAACAAACTCTTGCCTTCCTCAATCTCAGGAAATATCACAGTCTTATCAAAACAGTTGATATAGACTCGGTTAAACACCAACCAGTTCATACCCAGAATAACATCAACCTGTACTAGTGGAAGACACACAAGGTCTATCCCAAAGTCTCTACCAAAAATACTCAAAGGGCAACTCAGATAAACAGAAGTAGTAGTCACTGAACCCTTCGCAGGAGTATCAATCACCATACTTCCAAGCATCTCAGATATTTCTAACTTAAGTTTCACAGCACAATCCAAAGATATAAAAGAATGAGTCGCACCTGTGTCAATAATAGCTACAAGAGGAAAGCCATTAATATAACACGTACCTCGGATCAACCGATCATCTGCAAAAGTCTCAGAACCTGATAAAGCAAAAACCTTGCCTCCTGACTGATTCTCTTTCTTCGGCTTAGGACACTGCGGACTGATATGACCCAACTCTCCACAGTTGAAACAAGTCACAGTCTTCAACCGACAGTCTGCAGCCAGATGACCACCCTTGCCACACTTAAAACACTTCTTCTCATTACTGGTACACTCATGGATACGATGCCCAGCCTGACCACATCTGTAACACTTAGCAGGAGCACTAGAATCTCCCCCACTAGGCCTCTTCATCCCACTCTGCCTCTGAAAACCTTTGCCAGCTGCATACGGTTTTCCACGTTCAATCTGATTCTTGCCTTTCCTATCAACCCTCTGCTGATAGCTCTCAGCTCTTGCCTTGGAATCCTGTTCGAAAATCCTGCAACAGTCAACTAAATCAGAAAACACTCTAATCCTCTGATATCCAATCGCCTGCTTGATCTCGGGACGCAACCCGTTCTCAAACTTCACACACTTGGAAAATTCCCCAGCAGCCTCAGCATAGGGAGTATAATACTTTGACAGCTCTGTGAACTTAGCAGCATACTCAGTTACAGACCTGTTACCCTGTTTCAATTCCAAAAACTCTATCTCCTTCTTTCCTCTGACATCCTCGGGAAAATACTTCCTCAGGAATCTCTCTCTGAACACCGCCCAGGAAATCTCAGCATTTCCAGCAGTTTCCAACTCAGTGCGGGTAGCAACCCACCAATCATCAGCTTCTTCTGACAGCATATGTGTACCGAACCTGACCTTCTGATTCTCAGTACACTCAGTTACTCTAAAGATCCTCTCTATCTCCTTCAACCACTTCTGAGCACCATCTGGATCGTATGCTCCTTTGAACATTGGAGGATTGTTCTTCTGGAACTCACTCAGTTGACGAGCAGCTCCCATTCCCACAACATTCGGATTTCCTCCAAGTACTCCAGCTAGCATACCCAGAGCCTCAGCAATTGCAGCATCATCTCTACCTCTTCCAGCCATCTCTATTCTGAAAACCCAACAAACCAAAACAATAAGTACTGATAGGGTTACACAACACCTATCCCGTACAGGGGAAACAGAATAATTACGACTCGACACGACCGACTATGCTCTGATACCACTAATGTAACACCCTTCTAAATACCCCAAATTATTATAATTAAAATACCAATATATATATTCATCAGAGTAATTATGCCCCGAAGGGTGTCACACAATTATTTCACAACAATTATCAAAATATCCTGTCATGCTCATTTCTTTAATCAAAATAAGATTCTTTGCATAAATCGCAGCGGAATCAATTCAACATCAATGTAAAACATGTAACACAATACATGTCAATCATTCAACAACAGAAATCAAATTAATTAAAACATCCCCTCCCGATGTTACATCTATCAGAGCATGACCCATAAGAAACTACTCTAGACTCCAAGCATTAGCTTCTACTCAACTCATTTCTCGTTACCTGAAAAATAGGCGTAAGGGTGAGTCCCTCAATCAATATAACGAGCATTATACAACATTATGTAATGTTAAGTAAATAACGCATCAAATCACCCTAACCAGACCACATACTCAATAACAGCAGTATCAACTCCAACATCATACTTAACAATAACATATAGCATATGTATAATCTCAAACCATACTCAATGACCACCCAACAATACCAACACAAACACACGTGTAATATTGGAATACATCCATTCATATTACACGCCATACATATATTATGCAATGAGACTCCATGCATGCGGTACCGACTATTTGTGAACGTATAGTTCAACCTCACCGTCCAAACCCAGGCACGGCTACCAAGCTCACTAGTCCCACTCATTTGAGACATAGTGACTCACTCACTAATTCCTCACCATGGGAATTAGCTACCACCCCAAATGGGCCATGAAATGCACGCCAATCACCTAGCATGCAAACAATCAACAACAGTCCAATAATGACTAACTCACTAATTCCTCACCATGGGAATTAGCTACCACCCCAAATGGGCCACAATGTGCAAGCTAATCACCTAGCAAATGCAACATCAACAACAATTCAAGAATAGACACATGCCCACACTCTAAGCAACAAAACCGTCTATTCACAATGCCTACATAACTGATACATTCACAGCATCATGCATAGCATCACACATCATTAACACATTTTATCACAACAGCATATCATGTCATGCCACAAAATCAAAACACAGTATTAGCACCCTCTACTAATACCTATACTACTCAAAACAACGGGAAATGATCCCTGCTACATCATACATCAGCTAAGTCACATCACTCAGTCTAAACAGTCAAAAACTGCACCACAACAACACAGAAAATCTCCATTCTGCCCATACGCGTATTGCCCATGCCATACGCGTATTGCCCACACCTGACCAAAGTCCATACGCGTAACGCCCATGCCCATACGCGTATGCTACGCGTATCACATTCCCATACGCGTACCACCAGAGACCAAAACACGTTCAAGACCTCATCTCTTTCACTCATACGCGTATGACATACACCATACGCGTACCACATCCAGGGATACGCGTATCACACGCGTATGGCGCGTACCAGCGCCAAAACTCCCACTTCCAAGCCATTCCATACGCGTATTGCCTAGTGCCATACGCGTACCAGCCCATCTCATACGCGTATTGCCTAGTGCCATACGCGTATGACCAGAGACCACAATTCCAGGTCTGTCATGGTTTCTCTGCTACGAATTCTCAGATCTACACTTCCACAATCCAATTTTTCATACAATTTCGTTCGTTTTATCAATTACAACTCAGATACATTCAACTTCTCAAATCGCTAACCTTACTACATCTAATTCCTATGAATTTCATCGATTATCATTCAATTTCGTTCATCCCAACATTTCACACATTTTCAGCATATATCAATCCAATCAGAGGTAAAACAATGATTATTACTACCCAGTACATATTATCATACAATACCCTTTAACCGATGATAAACCCCCCTTACCTGGGTTAATCCGGCAGCTTCCGAGCTCCAAGCTTCTCCTTCCTTCAACCTTCGTTCTCTAGCTTTTTGCCCTTTCTGCCTCTTTTCCCTTTTCACGTGAAATTCACCTTTTTACCAAAAATGGGATTTTTCTAAATTCCAACTTATATATTATTCCAATAAATAATTATCCCAATAATTATTATTCCAAAATAATAATAAAATAAAAATAATCCAAACATCCAATTATTCAATTAAATTAATAAATAAAATATTAATTTAAATCAAATAATTAGCTTAGTTTAATTTGAGGTGTTACACCTGCAACTCCTCCCGCGAGGACAGTTATTTCTGAAGTGGTTACCTCTACTGTGCCTGCTGCCACTGATGCTTGTCGTGACTATATATACAATATAGTCTATCGGGTACTTGACTGCAAGTGCACAGTCCATTCGCTTTAGTTTTAAAAGATATCGATCTCACAGGGACCTATGGTCAAACTAGTGTTACTAACGTCACTATGTTTAGCTAAGGGAATGATTAGTAGAAGTTCGGGGGCAGAATAGTAAATCTAAGGGAAATTTAGTTTTAAGAAAGAATTGATGGAAGGGATCAGTATGCAACGCATTAATTGTCAGGGATTCGATAAGTCACCGGTGAATAGTTTAAATGCCAAATATCTTAGTAGAAAATATTTATTTAAAAAGCTTTATCTCACACTCTCGTGATTGTTGATTCGGCCTATAGCTTTAAGTCAGAATGTACGCTCTCGCTGTCCCATTTAAAGTTAAAATTACTTTTTGAAAATAAATAAGCTCTAATTGCTTTTAAAGTGCTCTCGCTGTTTTTAAACTCAATGCCTAATTTTTACTATCCAGCTCGAGCCTCACACTCTCGCGATTGTTGGTTCTCACCTTAGTTAATTTCCCACTCTCGTGGCAAAATCGTATTAAATAGCTTCTCACGCTTTTGTGATAAAGTTAATTAAATTTAGATTAAAAACTTCAGCCTAAAAGATTGTTTGAGAAAAAGAGTTTTCACCGATTATTATTAAATCCCATCTAATTAAATTGCTACATACCGATACCGGTAATTTAGCCAGACATGTTAAATAAGGCGAACACAGAGCATAAACAGATCAACATTGCGGAAAACATAATTATAATAATAATTGGGCAATAATAATAATAATTTAATAAAAACCTGGCAGTCGAAGTAACAGAGTATAGCGAATCTCGGAGTACTTGAGCAGTCCTCCACAAGTCGGTAAGCTTCTGCTTCTTCAATACAAATTGTTTACTAAAATTAAATAAAGTGTAGTAGTTCCCTAGTGTAGGAAACTACTACTTTGGCTAACTGGAAAACGGAAAGGAAAAGCGAAAAAGGAAATTCTAAAAAGAATTGCAAATGGACTAAGGCAACGGAAACAAAGTTGCTGAAAAGAAAATAAACTAAAAAGTTGGAATGCTGAAAAATTAATTGCAGAGCGTAAGTGTGGATGTAGGCGTCCTCAAATTTTCCAACTTTGGTCCTTTATATATTGCTCCTTTAGGTCTTGGCGGTTGAGAAATTCATGGAAGACTGGTTGAATGAGGAATCCGGGGGAGTCAAGCTGTTGGAGAGATTTTAGGCACGTTTGGGTGCTTGTGATTGACTGTTTCAAAACGTAGATTCTGGCCGCGTGACGCTCGTCATGGGCCTGTGATGGTCGTCACATACTGGGTCATGACGGTCGTCATGAAGCTGTGACGGTCGTCACATCAACAAATTCTGCATTCTGGTTTTCTGCTTTTTCCCGTGCTTTCTCATCTGTTTCTTCTTCTTTTTCTTCCTTTTCTTTATTTTGCTCATTAATGCTTGGAAATTTAAATACCTGAAAAAACAACTCGAATACTTGCGGAATAATCGGAATATTAATTAAAATGGTATGATCTTTAAGTGTAAATCGAGGCAAATATCTAATGTGTTCTCGCGTTATCAAACTCCCCTAAACTTGAATACGTTACCCAATCAAATATAGTTTGAAAACAAAGTTAAACGCGAATACGTTACCCATTCGTACGTGGTTATCAGGTGGATTGTTAAGATGGCTGATATTCGAGTAAAACACTAAAGCTACAGTGACAACACGAGCATTAAGCATCAACGTAGATCTCTCCTTTGCACAAGCCAGTTCGAATCATGCCATTATAGCCCAACCTAGTGTCTCTCGTTTCTATTTCACCCGGTTTCATTCTAGCGCAATCACATTAAGCCATTTGCCTTCGTACGCACTTAGTGAAGTAGCCGGTTAATGACGTTGATCCTTTTCTTAGCACGGGGGTCTGGTACACTAGTGCGGTTCCCCTTTTTATATCCTATTTTTGAAGGTTGTGGGGGATCGAGCCGTAGTTCACCCTACCGAGTCCAGTACCTGGTACCTCTGGACCAACCAACTGGGGTTTCCGTTCCCTCTTTTTGTATATCTTTGCAACCTTTTGTATGGTTCATCAATTTCTTGATAGCAACAGTATGAAGGAATTTCTTAATTTGTAGGCATCAAACACTTATATTCATCGGCTCTCCACGTGGTTTGCGCTTGAGGCGGTGCTGACTACTAGTATAAACTACTAGACGTTAGTCTAGAATGGAGACTTAAGGTGTTGGTATAATGGTTATTCAAACTGATCTCGTAGAAGTGAGGGATCTAGGGTGTCAGGACGGTATCAATCTTGTTAGATCTTTCTCAGTTTTCCTAACAAAACCTCCGCAAGACAACCTATATACTCGTAGGGTATGCATTTAGTCTTAAGGAAAAAAATTGTTATGCCAAAATATGTATAAATGATTGATAAGGACAAACAAATTTTTTTGTATTGGCTGAAAATACTAACAATAGAAACAAGTAGAGGAGTGATAAGGATTTCCTCCCACATTTAATCAATGCATTATCCTCAATGCGACAGTATACAGAATAAAAAGAAAGAAACAAAAATTATTACTCATCGTTACACTGCTGGCTTCTGTGTGCTCTAGCTCTTGATCTTGCACGCTCACCTCTCCCTCGCTGGGTAGGATCCAATCCTACATGCTGAGTGTACTCCTGGATGGCATCTACGCGATAAGTCAGGGCACTCATCTGGTCGGAAAGCTCTGCCATCCTCTGATCATGCCAGTTTGCATGATCGTGCTGATCCCGCTGCATTTGCTAGATCGCTTGCATCATTTTTGTTTGGCATTCTTCCATTCTTTGGTTGTGTCGCATCATCTCGGCGTAGATGTTTTCCATGGAGGCGGGTCTTCGTTCGCTTCTCTGCTGTCCTCGGGAAGAAGTCTCTGCAGCGTGCTCTTGAGGTGGTTGTGGCATGCCTCGGCCAAGCTCCTCCTCGACTTCATCTGCACAATTACCAGGATTTCCTTCATTTGCCTCAGGGGAATCCAGATCAAAAATCCAATTTTCCATATTTGTCGGATCTGTGCGGTTCCTGTTGGGCATGATGATGCTCTGAACTACCTTGTTCATGACAACAGGATGGTACTTCCCGTCGTCTCTTGCTTTGACCAGATGTGAAGCACGATAGTAGTCGATGTCGAGGAATTCTGCTGGCAAAGCTGGCAAGTTGGCGAGCCTATCTCCCAGATTCAAGCATAGTGCTATGGAGGTGATGATTCCCCCAAAATAAAACGCCTGGCTGCCTCTCATGCACGCAGCTTGGATGTTGGCTAGTAGGAAAGGAGTGACATTGAACACAATTGGGGCAAACACACAGTGAAGAAGGAAAAGTTCCTTGGAGTTTACCTTATGATTGCTGACTCTTCCAAAAACTGTGTGCCCCAGGACTCGATGGAAGCATCTAATGGATGGGTTATGAATATATGTTGCGTTAAGCGTATCCCAACTCGTGGCGTTCATGTTTGTGAGGTTGTGTCAAATTTGAAATGCTATCTCTGACCATCCGTCAGGGATACATCAGTGAATTCCTTCTCCATGTCGGAAACCAAGCATTCTCGCTATTTGGGTTTGATTTAGGGAATACTCAGTGCCGAACATTCTAAATATGGTGACTCCGATGAGAAATTCAGTTGCACTAGGGGGTGTGATATAAGAGTAGGAACTCAGAAATTCCAGGGTTAGTGCTTCGTAGGTTGGTTGCGGTGTGGTACACAGCTGCATCAAGCTGGAGTTTGTCAGCATCCACTCCACGCCCTCCAAAAGTCCTAGCTCCGTCAGGCATTCATTATCAATATACCTCGTAGCTTGAACGCAGCGTTGGTAGAACTTGAGGTAGTTGTCTCTTTGGTATTTGCCGGCTTCTCCATTTCGGAATACGACGGTTGAAAGGTCGGGAGCGACTCTTTCTTGACGGGCCATTGATGAGGTGTAGGAAACTTTTGGTGTTGGTGGGTGAGATGGAATATTTGTGAGTTACACGCTTAAAAAAATGTAAAAAATTGAATAATGGAGAGCAGAATGGTATGAGAGTGGTGATTGATGAGGAAGAAGAGAGGAAAAGCACCTGCATTTATACGCAAGCTCTATGGAGTTCGCGACGGTCGTCACAGGGGTGCGACGATCGTCACGCGCAACGTGTGCGTAACGGTTGTCTACAACGGTCAGATGCTTGTAACGATCATTTACATGCCGTGTGACGATCGTGGTAGATCCATGATGGTCGTCACGTCTGTGAGATGGGCGTCACACTATATGTGGCAGTTGTCACACGCTGATTTTCAATTTTCTTATCACAGGTTACAACAGTTTTAATTTCAGGAGCATATGATAACAACATAATATGATAACTAAGCAATTGAATTTAAAAGCATAGATACAAAAATAAATAAATAAATGAATAAGCAGAAATAAATGAATAGCACTTGAATTAATAAATTGAAATTAAATGTAACATAGGAAAAAAATAATAACGGTAACATAGCTAACAAAAGTAATAAAGTAATTAAACAAAAGTAATAAAATAAATGCGCTCCCTCTCCACACAAAACAAAGCAGTGTCCTCATTGCTTAGTGCGAGTAGGAGAAATCAGTGATCAGTAGTATTAGCCACGGTTTTGTCCCAATGCAGCTACAGCTTCGTTCAGGTGATGAAACTGCTCGACGGCTATATCCATCAGGCCTAAGACATCAAAGCGTATGATCTTAATCTCGTCTTTCACAGTTGTGATGTCAGCTTGGAAACCATTCAGACGGGTGAGAAGCATGGCAAGATTATCAGCATATGATGGAGGAA
Organism: Lathyrus oleraceus; assembly: GCF_024323335.1. Lineage (NCBI taxonomy): Eukaryota > Viridiplantae > Streptophyta > Magnoliopsida > Fabales > Fabaceae > Lathyrus > Lathyrus oleraceus. The sequence continues at coordinate 296,829,685 of NC_066579.1, forward strand.
CCGGTTCATCAATGTTATAGTAGTTTGGAGGTGTTTTAGGATCAGATTCTTCTACATGGATAGGGTCATTGATATACTCATATTTGGGAGGTGTCTCGGGAGGTGAAGGTGGATCAATAGGGTGTTCATCTAAGTCATAAAGCCAGTTATTGTGGTTGTGAACACTCGTTCTCTCATGGTTAGGCAAGGTAAATAGTCGGACCACTTCGTTATTGATTAAATAATCAAAAGTATCCGTCCCAAGGTTTCCTATGATTTTGCGATCAAAGCAAAATTCGATATCCATGGGTCGAATGTTTCCAAATGGTACATTCTCATAAAGTGGGCGTCTAAGTTCGATAGCGTCTGCTATCATGGTTACTAGGCCACCTATTATTATTGGGGTACGGTTGTTCTTAGCAAGGTGAACAAATATCTCCATCATGAATGTCACGATATTGATGTGTCGACCTTGATCGACACATAGCAAGATGAAAAGTTCATCGCGGGACACTATGGTGTTATTCTCTTCCTTACCAAACAAGGTGTGGGCTAGTATTTTATGAAATTATCGGATAGCAAGGTTATGGATCATTTATGAGTGCATCTCATTCGGGTTTGGGTTGGATTCTCCAGTTAAGCTACCCCAAAAGTCATCTAGGTCGATGTCATCGATTAGTTCCTCCTGGCGGGTAGTAAAGGCGAAAGGGCCACTAGGGAATCCTAGGAGGTCAGTAAGGTCTCGACGGCTATAGGTGAAGTCCATGCTAAACAACCTAAAGGATATCAACCCTTTGTTAAGTCCGTAACCATGCTCGGGGTTGTATACAAGGGAGCTAAGGAATTCTAAGGTTAGTTCACGGTACGTGACAAACCGTCTCTTAATGGATGCGTTCTCCCACCCTAGCTGGTTAAACATAAATAGGATGCTATCTCGGATACCTAACTTATCCATGGTAGGTCCATCATAATATATGGTCAATGCCATATCCTTCCGAGCTAGATAATCATACCGCCTTCTTTGAATTCTGCCTCTGAAAACTGTCTCTATTTATTGCATGATGAAAGTAATTAACTAACTAGTTAGTAATTTTCCTGTTTATCAATATCCAATATGTCTAAGTTAGCAACTAGAAGCAACAAGAATGACTGCAAAGAATCAAGAAGAGGGGAGCAAACAAAATAAAGAATAAAATCAAAGAAGGAAAATAGTTTGTAACAAAGATAACAAAAAAGGAAAAAGGGTGGGTTGTCTCCCACTAAGCACTTTGTTTAATGTCGTAAGTTTGACAGTAGCGTCGCGGTGTACTAGGTTTGGGGTTGAGCGGGCAGCTCTATAAGTCTGAGATTGTTCGAATAGTCTCTATTTTCAATATTATGATAATGCTTTAATCGCTGCCCGTTTACTATAAAAGGGTCACTATTCCTACCTTTTATTTCTATCACACCGCTTTTGAGGACTTTGGTGATCTCGAAAGGGTCGGACCACCTAGATTTGAGTTTTCCTGGAAAAAGTTTAAGTCTTGAATTGAATAGTAGCACTACGTCGCTGACATTAAACTCCTTCCTAGAAATGCGTTTGTCATTCCATCTTTTGGTTCGCTCTTTGTAGATCATAGCATTCTCGTAAGCGTCCAATCTCAGCTCTTCTAATTCATGAATGTCGAGAATCCGTTTCTCTCATGCGGAAGTATAGTTTATATTTAGGGTTTTAATTTCCCAATATGCTTTGTGTTCTAATTCCACAGGGAGGTGACATGATTTACCATAGAATAGTTTGAAGGGTGTGGTTCCTATCGGGGTTTTGTAAGCCGTCATGTAGGCCCACAGAGCTTCGTTTAGTTTGGATGACCAGTCTTTTCTGGATATTTCTACGGTCTTCTCTAGAATTTGTTTGATTTCTCGATTCGAGACTTCGACTTGCCCGCTAGTTTGTGGGTGATAAGGTGTTGCTACGGTGTCGGACTCCATACTTCAGAAGAAGTTTTCCAAAGATATTTGAATGAAGTGGGAGTCACCGTCACTAACTACTAGTTTTGGCACACCAAATCTGGGAAAGATAATGTTTTTGAATAACTTAATCACTACTCGTGTGTCATTTGTCGGAGAGGCTACAACCTCGATCCATTTTGAAACATAATTGACATCAACGAGTATGTACTTATTACCAAAAGAAGCTGGGAATGGTCCCATGAAGTCAATCCCCCATACATCGAAGACTTCTACTTCCAAGATTCCTATTTGTGGCATTTCATCGCGTCTTAAGATGTTGCCAGTGCGTTGGCACCGATCGCATTTTATAACCGCATTATGGACGTCTTTCCATAGAGTAGGACAAAAGAGGCCTGATTGTAGGATCTTAGTGCAGGTCTTTGAGGTACTTGCATGCCCTCCATAGGGAGCGGAATGGCAATGAGAGATTATATCATCTATTTCATCCTCAGGAACACATCGAAGGAAAATACCATCGGTACCTCTTTTGAAAAGCAGAGGTTCATCCTAGTAATATTGTTTTAGATCGTGAAAGAATTTCTTCTTTTGTTGGTAAGATAGGTCCAGTGGGAGTACTCTGACAGCTAGGTAGTTGACAAAATCAGCATACCATGGCAGAGTTGCATTCGCATGTATTTCTTCCACGGATTCTTCTATTTCTGTATCGTTTAATGTTAGTTCAGACATATCGCTTTCCATTTGGGCTATGAGTCGTTCGTAAGGGAAATCATCGTTAATTGGGATTTGTTCAGGTTTATTCCCTTTGATTCGTGATAAGTGGTTTACTACTATGTTTTCAGTACCTTTCTTATCTTTTATCTCTAAGTCAAATTCTTGTAAGAGAGGGATCCATCTTAAAAGTCTTGGTTTGACATCCTTTTTACTTAACAGATATCTAATAGCGGCGTGGTCGGTATAGATGATAATTTTCTCCCCTACTAGGTAGGAACGGAATTTGTCCAAAGTGAACACAACGGCTAGAAGTTCTTTTTCAGTGGTGGCGTAGTTCATTTGGGCTGGATCTAGTGTTCTTCTCGCATAGTAAATAGCATGAAGCTTCTTATCCTTTCTTTGTCCTAGTACTGCACCTACTACGTAATCACTCGCATCACACATGATTTCAAACGGTAATCTCCAGTCAGGTGGTTGCATTATGGGTGCGGTGATTAAAGATGTTTTCAGTTGGTTGAACGTTGTTAAACATTTTTCATCAAAGATGAAATCAGCGTCTTTCATTAATAAACCTGTAAGTGGCTTGGTAATTTTCGAGAAATCTTTAATTAAACATCGGTAGAAACCGGCGTGTCCTAAAAAGCTTCGTATTTCTCGTACGGTTTTCGGAGGTTGAAGGTTCTCTATGATTTCGATCTTAGCTTTGTCTACTTCAATTCCTCTGTCAGATACTACGTGACCTAACACGATTCCTTGTTGAACCATGAAGTGGCATTTCTCCCAGTTTAAAACTAGGTTTACCTTTACGCATCTTTCGAGTACCATTTCAAGGTTTGATACATATCCTTCAAAACTCTGCCCACAAACAGAAAAATCGTCCATAAAGACTTCCATGATGTCGTCTATAAAGTCGGCGAAGATTGCCATCATACATCTTTGAAATGTTGCGGGAGCGTTGCATAATCCAAATGGCATTCGTCGGTAGGCGAATGTACCATAAGGGCATGTGAAAGTTGTCTTTTCTTGGTCGTCAGAATGGATTGGGATTTGAAAGAATCCTGAATAACCGTCTAGATAGCAGAAGTGAGAATGCTTAGCCAATCGTTCAAGCATTTGGTCAATGAAAGGTAGAGGGAAATGATCTTTCCTAGTGGCTTTGTTAAGTTTTCTATAGTCGATGCACATTCTACTTTCGGTCACAACTCTTTGTGCTATAGATTCACCCTTCTCGTTCTTAACAACTTTAACACCCACTTTCTTGGGTACTACATGAACGGGGCTAACCCATTGACTATCGAAGATCGGGTATATGATTCCAGCATCTAGAAGTTTCTTTACTTCATCCTTGACTACCGTACTTAGGATTGGGTTTATCCTTCTCTGGTGTTCTCTAGAGGTTTTATAATCTTCCTCCAGCATAATACGATGCATACAGATAGAAGGACTTATTCCTTTTAGATCGACGGTGTTATATCCTAACGCAGTTGGATATTTTCTTAGGACATCTAGTAATTTCTCAGTTTCCATCTGTCCCAAGTCAGCGTTGACTATTACTGGTCTTTTCAGTTTAGTGTCTAGGAATTCATACCTTAGGTTCTTTGGTAGTGCTTTTAATTCCAAGTCAGGTTTCTTTAGGCATGGCATGTGGTTGGGTATAAGTGCTAAGCATTCGCTTAGACTTTCGTTTTGGTATGGTTCATGCCAATTATCATCTTCAAAGATTGGAGGGATTTGGATTTTCATTATATCAGAGTATGTGGTTTCTTGCATCTCCATCTCTCTCACGCACTCGTCTATGACATCAAGTAGATAACATGTGTCGTCTATAGTTGGAGCTTGTAAGAATTGGGTTAAGATGAATTCAACCTTTTCCTCTCCAACTTCGAATGTCATCTTACCTCTCTTTACGTCTATTATGGCTCCGGCAGTAGCCAAGAATGACCTTTCTAATATGATAGGTGTATTGGCATCTTCTTTGATGTCCACGATTATGAAGTCTGTAGGGATGTAAAATTGTCCTACACGTACTAGGACATTCTCTAGTATACCGACAAGATATTTGATTGAGCGGTCAGCTAATTGAATATACATCGTGGTCGGTCTTAATTTTCCAATACTAAGCCTTTTACAGATGGTTAAGGGCATTACACTAATGATGGCTCCTAGATCGCATAGAGCTTTGTCTATGACGAATTTTCCAATGACACAGGGTATGGAAAAACTACTTGGGTCTTATAGTTTGGGAGGCATGTTATTTTGGATTATTGTGCTACACTCGCCAGTAAGTGTAACTGTTTCGTTATCCTCAATCTTTTTCTTATTGGATAGGATTTCCTTAAGAAATTCGACATAGGAGGGAATTTGTGTGATGGCTTCTGTAAAGGGTATCGTAATGTTTAGTTGCTTCAGAAGTTCAACAAATTTCCTAAATTAACTCGCAGTTTTAGAACTTTTAAGTCTTTGGGGATACAGAATGGGTGGTTTATAAGGAGGCAGAGGCACATAAGGTTTCTCTTTCTCTTCGGCCTCCTGGGTATTATCTTATGTTTCCTTTGGTTCATTCACCTGCTCAGTTGAGGTTTTATCTGGTTTTTGGTACATGGCAGGGTTTTGGAGTCTTGGATCTACGGGTCTGTCTATTTCTTTTCCACTCCTAAGTATAACAGCATTTGCATGTCCTTTTGGATTAGGTTGCGGCTATCCAGGAAATGTTCCAGCTAGAGCGGATGTAGGTGCTTGATGTTGAGCCACTTGTGAAATATGTGTTTCAAGCATTTTATTGTGGGTGGCTAAGGCATCTACTTTGTTCGCTAGTTGTTTAAGTTACTCGCTAGTATGTATGTTTTGGTTCAAGAAGTCTTTGTTTGTTTGAGCTTGGGTAGCTATGAAGCTTTCCATCATTAATTCGAGATTTGACTTCCTAGGCATGTTAGGATCATTATTAGCTGGCTTTTGATATCCAGGCAGAACAACTGGTGCTTGGCCAGGTGCATACAAGGCGTTGTTATTCTTATAGGAGAAATTAGGATGGTTTTTCCAACCTGGGTTGTAGGTATTCGAATAGGGATTTCCTTATGTGTAATTCACTTGATCGGTTGGGACTCTTGCTAATATTTGACATTCTTGTGCAGTGTATCCAGGGTTTCCACATAACTCACAGTTTGGAGTTACAGCAGCCACAGTGGCTGCGGGTGGTATGGTCAAGTTGTCTAATTTTTGAACAAGGGCATCTACCTTTGCATGAACATGGTCAAGGCTACTGATTTCGTACATTCCACCATTTGTTTGGGACTTTTCCACTTGAGTTCTTTCACCTCCCCATTGGCAATGGTTTTGGGCCATGTTTTCAATGAGTTGATAGGCTTTGTTGTATGGCTTATCCATAAGTGCACCGCCCGCGGCAGCGTCTACTGTCAGTCTTGTGTTATATAGAAGCCCGTTTTAAAATGTGTGAATGATCACCCATTCTTCGAGACCGTGATATGGAGATATCCTCATCATGTCCTTGTATCTCTCCCACGTTTCGTAGAGAGATTCCACATCTTTTTGTCAAAATCCATTGATTTGAGCTCTCAGCATAGCAGTTTTGCTCGGCGGAAAATATCGGGATAAGAAAACGTTCTTTAGTTCTTCCCATGTTGTAACGGAGTTGGAGGGCAAGGATTGCAACCAAGCCCAAGCTTTGTCTCTTAGTGAGAAAGGAAAGAGGCGCAGTCTTATTGCATCTTGAGATACACTATTCGCCTTTACAGTGTCTGCGTACTGGACAAACTTGGTCATGTGTTCATTAGGATTGTCCGTAGGATTTCCAGTAAATTGATGTTGTTGGACGACTGATAATAGTGAGGGTTTCAGCTCAAAATCGTTTCGATTTATAGCGGGGGCAGCAATGCTGTTGTGAGGTTCTTGTTGGGACGGGGTAGCGTAGAATTTAAGAGGACGATTTTGTGGTCCTTCTTCAGCCATGGTTGGTTTTTCTTTTGGTTTAGGAGGAGAGAAGATATCGGGAATATCGTACTTTTATTGATATTCGTGTATTCGGTGTCTTGCGTATAAGAAACGCTCTAATTCCGGGATTAGTGGTGCTAAGTTATCGCCTTGTGAGCGAGTACTTGGCATACAATCAAGGAAATAAGGGAGAGTAAATTAGTTTTTATTTTTACCTTAGTCTATACCGTGCAATGAAAGAATCGCACTATTCGACTAAAACAGGTCCCCGACAACGGCGCCAAAAACTTGATGCTTGTCGTGACAATATATAAAATATAGTCTATCGGGTACTTAACTGCAAGTGCACAGTCCAGTCGCTTTAGTTTTAAAAGATATCGGTCTCACAGGGACCTATGGTCAAACTAGTGTTACTAACGTCACTATGTTTAGCTAAGGGAATGATTAGTAAAAGTTCGGGGGCAGAATAGTATATCTAAGGGAAATTTAGTTTTAAGAAAGAATTGATGGAAGGGATCAGTATGCAACATATTAATTGTCAGGGATTCGATAAGTCACCGGTGAATAGTTTAAATGCCAAATATCTCTCAGTAGAAAATATTTATTTAAAAAGCTTTATCTCACACTCTCGTGATTGTTGATTCGGCCTATAACTTTAAGTCAAAATGTACGCTCTCGCTGTCTCATTTGAAGTTAAAATTACTTTTTCAAAATAAATAAGTTCTAATTGCTTTTAAAGTGCTCTCGCTATTTTTAAACTCAATGCCTAATTTTTACTATCCAACTCGAGCCTCACGCTCTCGCGATTGTTGGTTCTCACCTTAGTTAATTTCCCACTCTCGTGGCAAAATCGTATTAAATAGCTTCTCACGCTTTTGTGATAAAGTTAATTAAATTTAGATTAAAAACTTCAGCCTAAAAGATTGTTTGAGAAAAAGAGTTTTCACCGATTATTATTAAATCCCATCTAATTAAATTGCTACATACCGATACCGGTAATTTAGCCGGACATGTTAAATAAGGCGAACACAGAGCATAAACAGATCAACATTACGGCAAACATAATTATAATAATAATTGGGAAATAATAATAATAATTTAATAAAAACATGGCAATCGAAGTAACAGAGTATAGCGAATCTCGAAGTACTTGAGCAGTCCTCCACAAGTCGGTAGGCTTCTGCTTCTTCAATACAAATTGTTTACTAAAATTAAATAAAGTGTAGTAGTTCCTCAGTGTAGGAAGTTACTACTATGGCTAACTGGAAAATGGAAAGGAAAAGGGAAAAAGGAAATTCTAAAAAGAATGGCAAATGAACTAAGGCAACAGAAACAAAGTTGTTAAAAAGAAAATAAACTAAAAAGCTGGAATGCTGAAAAATTAATTGCAAAGCGTGAGTGTGGATGTAGGAGTCCTCAATTTTTCCAACTTTGGTCCTTTATATATTGCTCCTTTAGGTCTTGGCGGTTGAGAAATTCATTGAAGACTGGTTGAATGAGGAATCCGGGGGAGTTAAGCTGTTGGAGAGATTTTAGGCACGTTTGGGTGCCTGTGATTGACTGTTTCAAAACAAGGACTCTGGCCGCGTGACGCTCATCATGGGCCTGTGACGGTCATCACAGGCCGGGTCGTGACAGTCGTCATGAAGCTGTGACGGTCGTCACATCAACAAATTCTGCATTCTGGTTTTCTGCTTTTTCCTGTGCTTTGTCATCTGTTTCTTCTTCTTTTTCTTCCTTTTCTTTATTTTTCTCATTAATGCTTGGAGATTTAAATACTTGTAAAAATAACTCGAATACTTGCGGAATAATCAGAATATTAATTAAAATGGTATGATCTTTGAGTGTAAATTGAGGCAAATATCTGATGTGTTTTCGCGTTATCAGCCATCGCCCACTTCGCTCCGAACTTTCCTACTGGATTCCCGTGGGGAATGCCTCCGAATTTTGTTCCAGAGGGTTTTGCTCCTACTTTTGCTTCCATGCCGGCATCTAGCCCGATCATGTCTGTGCCACCTCCCGTTGTGCATACTTTGCCTCGTGTAGAGGACACCATCTATCATTCCGAGCTATCTGAGGGCCCGAATGTCTATGAGAAGATAGATGAAATGAAGGACCAATTTCTTGAGTTACGCAAGGAATTGAAGACAATGAGAGGCAAAGATCTATTTGGGAAGAGTGCTGCTGAACTGTGCTTAGTGCCCAATGTGAAAATCTCAATGAAATTCAAAGTGCCTGACTTTGAGAAGTATAAAGGGAATTCTTGTCCACTCAGTCATCTTGTGATATATGCCCGCAAGATGTCGACTCAAACAGATAATGACCAATTGCTGATTCACTACTTCCAGGATAGCCTGACAGGTGCTGCACTCCGTTGGTATATGGGGTTAGATAGTGCAAGCATCCGCACTTTCAATGATCTAGGAGAGGCTTTCGTGAAGCAATACAAGTACAACATGGATATGGCTCCAGATAGGGACCAACTTAGGTCCATGTCTTAGAAAGATAAGGAGGCATTCAAGGAGTATGCGCAGCGTTGGAGGGAGTTGGCTGCCCAGATCACTCCTCCTTTGGAGGAGAAAGAGATGACAAAAATCTTTTTGAAAACCCTGAGTTCATTTTACTATGAGCGCATGATTTCCAGTGCCCCTAGTGATTTTACCGAAATGGTAAATATGGGGATGAGACTTGAAGAAGGGGTTCGTGAAGGACGATTGTCAAAAGATGAGGCGTCGACGAGCAAGAAGTATGGGAGTAGTTTCAGTAAGAGGAAGGATAATGAGACCAACGCAGTTTCCAGTGGGAGGCAGAGGGGGCCTCAAGCAAGAAGAAATCCACCACCCCGTCATCATCATCATCATCAAGTATCTTCCATTATTCCAATATTTTCAAACCAGCAAACAACGCCAATACAATAACAACAACATCAGTATCAAAATCAACGTCAACAACAACAACCGCAACAAAGAACAAACACCTACAACAACAACAATGCCAACAATCATCACCAGCAACAAAACTTCGAGAGGAAGAAGGTTTCTTTTGACCTGATTCCTATGTCTTATGCAGAACTGTACCCATCTTTAGTCCTCAAAAATTTGATTCAACCGAGGAATCCACCGCAAATTCCAGAACCACTTCTTTGGTGGTATAAACCCGAGCTTCACTGTGCTTTTCACCAGGGTGCACTTGGGCATGACATTGAGAACTGTTATCCGCTGAAGTATGAGGTGCAAAAGCTTATGAAGAGTGGCATGGTTTCTTTTGAAGACCGCGCGCCTAATGTTAAAGATAACACTCTGCCCACTCATGGGAATTCTTAGTTAACATGGTGGACGGTTGTCCTGGTGAATTCAAGGTTTTTGATGTTCGGTTTATTCGAAGATCTTTGGTGCAAATGCACAAAGATATCTGTTTGGTGAGTGATTATGAACATGATCATGATGGTTGTGATATTTGTAGCGTGAACCCAAGAGGGCGTGTTGTAGTAAAAAGAGACATCCAGCGTCTGATGGATGAAGGCATGATCCAGATTGTTCAATCCCGTCATATAGATGACGACGTCAATATCATAGTGTCCGTTTTCAAGCAACCAGAGCGGTTGGTGATCCAATATGATAGCAACAACAGTAACAAGAACATCAACAATAGATCAGTATCGCCGTTGGTAATACGGTTGGCGGCCCCCGTCCCATATGCATCTGATAAGGCTATATCGTACCAGTATAATGCTACGATGTTGAAGAATGGTCAAGAGGTCCCGTTACCTACGACCAGTTCAGTGGTGAGCATTGCAGATGTTAAGAAGGTGACCCGCAGTGGTCGAGTGTTTAGGTCGGTGGTCCTAGAAGAAACAGTTGATGGTAAGAAGATGGAGGTGCCTAGTGTAGATCCTGTTGGTTGTTCAAAGAATAAGTCTGGTGAATTCAACAATTTGAAAGCCAATAATGATGATGAGGTACTTCGAATGATTAAGAGGAGCGAATTTAATGTGGTTGAGCAGCTGCTCCAGACCCCCTCAAAGATTTCCATGTTGTCTCTGCTTTTGAATTCTAAAGCGCACAGAGAAGCACTCCAGAGAGTTATTGAACAAGCATATGTGGAGCAGGATGTTATTGTGGATCAATTTGATCAGATTGTGGCTAACATCACTTCATGCAATAATTTGAGCTTTTGCGATGAAGAACTCCCTGAGGAGGGAAGAAATCACAATCTGGCTTTGCATATTTTGATGAGTTGCAAAGAAGATGCTTTGTCAAATGTGCTAGTTGACACAGGTTCGTCACTCAATGTGCTTCCGAAGTCAACATTGTCAAAGTTATCTTACCAAGGAGCTCCCATGAGATACAGTGGAGTAATTGTCAAAGCCTTTGATGGCTCGCGCAAAACAGTTATTGGAGAAGTGGACCTTCTAGTTAAGATAGGTCCGAGTAATTTTCAGATTACTTTCCAGGTAATGGATATTCACCCGGCCTACAACTGTTTATTAGGAAGGCCATGGATTCATGAGGCAGGGGCTGTTACTTCCACTCTGCATCAGAAGCTCAAATTTGTCAAGAATGGCAGGGTAGTGATTGTGGGAGGAGAGAAAGCGCTGTTGGTTAGCCATCTGTCATCTTTCTCGTATGTTGAAGCTGAGGATGAGGTTGGGACTCTGTTCCAAGCCTTGTCTATTGCTGCTGAGAAGAGAGTTGGGGCACCTATGTCCTCTCTGAAATATGCTCAAAAGATTGTTGAAGAAGGAGTTGTTGATTTGTGGGGGCGCGTGATAGAGGTCTCCGACAACAAAGGAAGGACTGGTTTAGGGTTCCATAAGGGCTCATCAACCGTTAGATCTGAAGAGATGCAACTCAGCTTCCGTAGAGGAGGGTTCATTCATGGGAATGAACAACACTTAGTTGTTGTGCTAGAGGACAATGAAGAGGAAGACTGCACCAACTTTGTGACGCATGGAAAGACATGCAACAATTCGAATGCCGTTGATATTCCTGTTATTTTGCATCGATCTAAGTAATTGCTTTTATATTTTTAAAATCCTTCTCATATGCCTAAGGGAGAAGTGAACATTGTTTGGGCATTTTAAATTGATCATCAATAAAATTAATTATATTCATCCACATCTTTGATGTTTATTTTTACTTTTTTCTTTATTCTGAAAATGGTAATCATCAAAAAACATAAATAAACAATACAATTGTCCATCTGCATAATATTTGGTCATAAATTCACTTCTCTAAAATCAAAATATCAAATCATTATGCAGGTTGGTTCCTAACCCCATTGAATACAATGATCCTTCTCCTACTCCAAATTTTGAATTTCTTGTGTTTGAAGCTGAGGAGGAAAGTGATGAAGAAGTGAGTGAGGAATTGTCTCGTCTTCATGAGCAAGATGAAAAGATTATTCAGTCGTTTGAAGAGCAGATCGAGCTAGTCAACTTGGGTTCCAAAGATGATGTGAAGGAAGTCAAGATTGGGTCTCGACTGTGTCTAGATGCTAAGAAGGGGTTGATTGATCTTCTGCGAGAGTATTCAGATGTGTTTGCTTGGTCGTATCAAGACATGCCTGGGTTGGATTCTGATATTGTGGAGCATATATTGCCATTGAATCCAGAATGCCCGCCAGTCAAGCAGAAGTTGAGAAGAACGTATCCTGATATGGCTGTGAAGATCAAAGAGGAAGTTCAAAAGCAGATTGATGACAGTTTCCTTGTGACTGCTGAGTGCCCGCAATGGGTGGCCAATATTGTGCATGTGCCAAAGAAAGATGGAAAAGTCTGCATGTGTGTTGATTATAGAGATTTGAATAAAGCCAGTCTGAAAGATGATTTCCCTCTGCCATACATTGATATGTTGGTAGACAATACTGCTAAATTCAAAGTATTTTCGTTTATGGATTGGTTTTCCGGATATAATAAAATTAAGATAGCACCCGAGGATATGGAGAAGACCACATTCATTACACCCTGGGGAACATTCTGTTATAGAGTGATGCCTTTCGGTTTAAAGAATGGTGGTGCAACTTACCAGAGAGAAATGACTACTCTTTTTCATGATATGATGCATAAAGAGATTGAAGTTTATGTCGATGACATGATTGCTAAATCAATTGACGAAGAGGAACACGTTGAGCATTTGTTGAAGCTATTCCAGCACTTGAGGAAGTATAAACTCCGCTTGAATCCCAATAAGTGTACTTTTGGTGTTCGTTCTGGTAAGTTGTTGGGCTTTATTATCAGCGAGAAGGGTATTGAAGTTGATCCTGCCAAGGTCAAAGCAATACAAGAGATGCCTACGCCCAAAACTGAGAAGCAAGTCAGAGGTTTTCTCGGCCGCTTGAATTATATTTCCAGATTCATTTCCCACATGACTGCCACATGTGCGCCTATATTCAAGCTTCTTCGGAAAGATCAGTCTTGTGATTGGACCGAAGACTGCTAGAAATCATTTGATAGTATCAAAGAATATTTGCTCGAACCTTCGATTTTGTCTCCACTTGTTGAAGGAAGACCGTTGATCATGTATTTGACTGTGCTCGAAGATAGTATGGGTTGTGTTCTTGGTCAACAAGATGAGAGTGGAAAGAAAGAATTTGCAATTTACTACCTCAGTAAGAAGTTCACCGACTGTGAGACTCGGTATTTTATGCTTGAGAAAACTTATTGCGCATTGGCTTGGTCTGCTAAGCGTCTGCGTCAGTATATGTTGAATCATACCACTTGCTTGATATCCAAAATGGATCCAATCAAGTATATATTTTAGAAGCCTGCTTTAACTGGGAGGATTTCCCGTTGGCAGATGTTGTTATCAGAGTATGATATCAACTACCGATCTTAGAAAGCGATTAAAGGTAGTATCTTGGTTGACCATTTGGCTCACCAACCAATTGAAGATTATCAGTCAGTGCAATGTGATTTTCCAGATGAAGAGATTTTGTACTTGAAAATGAAAGATTGTGATGAACCATTGCTTGAAGAAGGGCCAGAACCTGGTTCCCGTTGGGGCATGGTATTTGATGGAGCTGTTAATCAATATGGAAATGGCATTGGGGAATTAATCATTACTTCTCAAGGCACGCATCTACCATTCACAGCTAGATTTACTTTCAAGTGTAGAAACAACATGGCTGAATATGAAGCTTGCATTATGGGGCTTGAAGAGGCCATGAATCTCAGAATCAAGTATTTGGATGTCTTCGGTGATTCGACTTTGGTTGTGAATCAGATCAAAGGAGAATGGGAGACAAATCAACTCGGTTTGATACGTATAGAGATTATACGAGGAGGATTTCAACTTTCTTTAAAAAGGTTGAGTTTCATCATATTCCTCGAGATGAAAACCGGATGGCAGATGCTCTTGTAACGTTGGCATCAATGATTATAGTGACGTATTGGAATGAAGTTCCTAATTTATCTGTGATGCATCTTGATAGGCCAGCTCATGTGTTTACTGTTGAAGAGATTAAAGACGAGAAGCTGTGGTATTACGACATCAAGTGTTTCCTCTAAAGTCAGGTTTACCCTCCTGGGGCATCTTTGAAAGATAAGAAGACTTTGAGAAGATTAGCTGGTAATTTCTACTTGAATGGTGATATACTGTACAAGAGAAACTTCGACATGGTTTTGCTCAGATGCGTGGATAGACACGAAGCAGACTTGTTGATGATCGAAGTGCATGAAGTTTCCTTTGGTACTCATTCCAATGGACATGCAATGGCATAGAAGATGTTGCGAGCAGGTTACTATTGGCTGACAATGGAATCTGACTGTTGCAAATTTGTGAAGAAATGCCACAAGTGTCAAACTTATGCTGATAAGATTCATGTTCCTCTAACACTATTGAATGTTATCTCTTCTCCATGGCCTTTCTTCATGTGGCGAATTGATATGATTGGGATGATTGAGCCCAAAGCTTCGAGTGGACATCGTTTCATTTTAGTGGCAATTGACTACTTCACAAAATGGGTTGAAACGACATCGTATGCAAATGTAACCAAGCAAGTGGTTGTGAGGTTTATCAAGAATCAAATCATATGCTGTTTTGGTGTGCCAAGTAAGATCATTACTGATAATGGATCAAACTTGAATAACAATATGGTGGAAGCTCTTTGCAAAGACTTCAAGATTGTACATCATAATTTTTCTCCCTACAGACCCAGGATGAATGGGGTTGTTGAAGATGCGAATAAGAACATCAAGAAGATTATCCAGAAGATGGTTGTCACATATAAGGATTGGGATGAGATGCTCCCATTTTCTTTGCATGGGTGTCGTACATCCGTTCGCACTTCAACAGGGGCAACCCCTTTCTCTCTCATTTATGGTATGGAAGCAGTGCTCCCCGTAGAGGTTGAGATTCCTTCGTTGCGTGTGCTCATGGAAACCAAGTTGACTGAGGCTAAATGGTGTCAGACCAGGTTTAACCAGTTGAATTTGATAGAAGATAAGAGATTGACTGCTATGTGTCATGGTTAGTTATATTAGCAGAGAATGAAGAAAGCTTTTGATAGGAAGGTCAAACCTCGTGTATTCAGAGAAGGTGACCTTGTGCTCGGGAAGATTTTGACGTTCAAGCCAGATTCCAGAGGAAAATGGACTCCCAATTATGAAGGCCCCTATGTTGTTAAGAGAGCATTCTCAGGCGGTGCCCTGATCCTTACAACTATGGATGGTGAAGAGTTCACTCATCCTGTGAACGCAGATGCAGTCAAGAAATACTTAGCCTAAAAATAAAAAGAACAACTTGCTAAGTTGAAAACCCGAAAGGGCGGCTTAGGTAAAAATGAGCGTCTCGGTGGATTGAAAACCCAAAAGGGCGATCCAGGCAAAAATTAGAGACATAAAACAGAAAGAATTGCCCGATAAGTTGAATACCCCACTTGGGGAAACTTATGCAAAAATAAGGGATTATGGCAAGTAACTGCATTCTGCTGATCTTCAAGGTTTTGAAAACTTGTTGGAGCACAAAGGACGACATCAGTTCATCTCCAACAGCGATCAAGAGCACAATGGATATCAAGAGTTGGTAGAGGGATTAAGGATCATTTCTATTCACTGTAACCTTTTTCCATGTAAATTACCATTTTCAAATTTGTAAAATCTATGGAGTCTTGTCATTTACAGACTACCATCCTATTAAATAAAGTTGAGCCTTTATCCAAATTGTTTCTGCTCGCATTTTACTTCAGCCAATAGTTTTAAATTTTATTATGATCATTTTGAAATTAAATTTTTAAATCAAAATCAATTTTCTTTAATACATAAAAGCAAGAACTTTTCCAAAACAAGTAAAAAGAATATCAACAGCATTTTGATAAAAAAAAGTCCTTAAATGTGAAGCATCTGAGGTTCCCCAAGCAGTTAACTCTTCGGGTATCCCTAGATGTTTCTGTTGGTTCAGTTCCTCAACGGAGGGTTCGATCCCCAGTGGAGCTTCTTTCTTTATCTCCAGCTGAGTTGGTTGCGGCATGTCTCTGTCTCTAACAGAGTTTCGGCCTTCCTTAGTGGAGTTCGTATTTCCTCAACAGGTGGATCATCATCAGAAGATGTTTTGATCTTCCCAGTAGATCGCTTTGGTGTCCCCACCAATCGTCTATTTTGCTCCCCAGTTAGAGTTTCCTCCTGGTGTCTGAGCAGTTTTTGATTGCTTCCCTAGTAGGGTTGTCTCCCATTTCTATGGTGTTGACCTAAAATTCCCTTCAGATTTGGATGGTTTATCCTTAGCAGATCTCTCCCGTCTTTCCCCAGCCAAGGTCGAGTTTTTGGGATGTTGATCTCTCTGTTCTCTAGTAGTTTGTCTCCATGATTTGTGGATTGACCGAGGATTGTACCGATGGTTCAATCTCTTTGCGACACCTTTGTATCCTTCATGATAGTTTTGTCAACATAATCATCATATATACGTATATATTCATATAAATTCATGATTTGCATATCCTGCATCTTCATATTTGATTTGTTTGAGATTCTCATTCTCTGTTATGGCGATACTTTATCCCCATGCCAAATCTGGTGTCTGTCCTCTCTCAGATTGTAGAGTGTCAGCCCCTTAAGCAGAAAGAATTTAACCTTTCTCTGTCTCCTCACTGAGTTTGTTTCTTCGTGGATGTTTTTTATTTCAGTTTCCTCTCCAGCAAATTTTCTAGATGAAATTACTCCCCTTGAGTTATGGCCTCAATGGGTTGAGTCTTGTTTGATTGTTTTCTTTCTAGATCTTACCTAGATAGATATTTTGGTCCCCTAAGATTCTACTACCCAGTAACCGGTAATATTCTTCTTAGTTTGCAGTTTGTTACTTCTTGCCGAATACCCGGCAAAAGTACCCTTTTTTCTTCAGTAAAATCCCCAGTGGATTTATTCCTCGAAAAGTTTATCCTTGATATGTTCATCCTAACCGGTGATGAATATCTTTTCTTCCCCTGTGGAGTCTATCCTTGATATGTTCACTTTAACCAGTGACGAATATTCCCTCCTTTGGTTTTCTACCCAGTAAAAAGGTTGTTGTAATCCCTATTTTGTTCCTCAGAGAGTTAATCCTTGATATGTTCATCTTAGCCGATGACGGGTTTTCTTCTCCTTGTTGGTTTTCTACCCAGTAACTGGTAGTTATAAATCCTATTATTTCCCTGAACAGAGTCTATCCTTGATATGTTCACTTTAATCGGTGACGAATTTTCTCTTCTTTGGTATTCTATCCAGTAACTGATAGATGTAATTCCTACTTTTGTTCCCCGTTTCAGAGTCTATCCTTGATATGTTCATCTTAACCGGTGACATATTTTCTCTTTGATTGGTCTTCTACCCAGTAACCGGTAGTTGTAAATCCCTTTGTCCCCTTGTAGAGTTGATCCTTGATATGTTCATCCTAACCGGTGATGGATTCTCTCTCTGACGGTTTTCTATCCAGTTTTCGGTAGATGTAATTCTTCCCTTTTTTCAGTTGGTATATCCTTGATATGTTCATCCTAACCGATGACGGATATCCTCCTGAACATTCCCAGGCAAGTCTATCCTTGATATGTTCATCTTAATCGATGACGGATTTTCTTCCCTGTCGAGTTTATCCTTGATATGTTCATCCTAACCGATGACGGATACTCTCACCCTTGGTTTCCTGCCCAATAACTGGTAGTTGTAAATCCTATCCTTTCTGCAGTTTTCCCCAGCAAGGTTATTCTTACCCAGTAACCGGTAACGAATTTTCCTTCCTGGCAGTTCCTAGCGAGTCATCCTTGATATGTTCATCCTAACCGATGACAGATGTTCTCTCTGTCAGATCTTTATTATCTCCTTACCCGGTAACAGGTAATGGATAATAGATTTCTACTCCTTCTGTGTTGAAGTTTATTTCTTCCCTAGTTGAGTTGAGTGCGCATTTCCTTAGTGAAATTTCTTTCCCCTGCATGAGTCGAGTATCTTAGTTTTATCCTGAGTTATTCGTATCCCCTGCAGATGTTGTTGTTTCCCCGGCTGAGTCTTTCCACCTTGTGTGGAATCCCTCGAGTCCCCCAGTAGTTTTAAGTCGTAGCCTGACCTACGCATGACTCCTTTTTATCCCCTCAGAGTCTCTGTCCCCCTAGCGAGTTTTCCTTACGAAATGCATTGTGCTCCTGCAGATTTTCGGTCTCTCTGATTTCTTTTTCATTTGTGGCAATATTTCCCCATAAAGAATTTACTTTTTCATTCATATCATACGCATCATGAGGTCTCTTAGGGACCAAAATTTATTTCTCTATGTTGTTATTTAAGCCCATTCTACTGAGTCGACATGAAGATTTTAACCTTCGCCTCCTCAGTTATAATGTCTTTAAATAGGGGAAGCTGTAAGACCCCAATTTTGACCCTAAGATCCCTTATGCAATTTCATCAAGCATTAGCATTGGGATCATATCTTGGCATTCTCTTTACCCCTTTTCATTGGGTTTGTTTTGGGAGAGATCACCAAGCACTTTGAGATTATATCATACTTGTATATTATCATTTTAGTAACCAAAATACTAAAAAATATGTCTTTGCATTTGCCTAACTCTTTTGTAGGTAGGACATGATCTCATTGATTCATCAAGATCACATCTAGGGTGTGAGACCCTCATGAACAAAGAGCACAACCAAGAATTGATTCAAGAATTGTTATAAGCATCATATATGAGTCCCAATGATCTCTACATGTTATATTGATCAAGTTTTCTTCAAGAGTTTGAGGGCAATTTGCTTTGGAAACCCTAGTTTTACTGGGTATCTTGAGTAACTTCTCCAACAAGCTATCTCATCAATTGATAAAATTTCTCAAGGTACACTTAAAAATTCATCATATTATGCATATATGATCTACCATGAGCCAAGAAAGTCAAGAGAATTGGAAATTAGCAAGTTGGTTGATGGTGGTTGGCCAGATGAATTCATCTAATCAAAACTGGGTCTCCCTAGACCCTATCTCCTACAATTTTCACCATATGAAAATGATTCCAAGATAAAAATTACTCTAAATGACATTCCAAACAACTTACATGTTGAGACCTAGAGCTAGTTTTGCTTGGAAAATCATTTTCTATGTTGAAACATTATAGGTCATTTTGTCTAAACCCTAATTTGAAAGTCAACTTCCCAAGGCCATAACTTGCTCAATTTTTATGATATGAAAGATTTCCAATTTGCAGAAATTTTAAACTCTTTGATTCTCTCAATTTAATACTCAATTCCATTGATTCTTGAGTTGTCTGAAGTCCTACCAATGTAGGAAAGAAGATTAAGTTGCTTTAAGGCCAAATCGAAGCAACTCAGATCATGAACCTCATTTTTCAATTCCACATATCTCTTAATATATTTGGAATTGGAGGAATTGGAGGAATTGGAGGTCATATTCGTGCTCAGTGATGTTTTTTTCTTTAAGATCATGTCCCTGTTTTGTATTTTGGTGTTGGTTTATCTTGATCAGTCCGGTGGAGCTCACTGGAGAAGACAACCGGAGCTCTGGCTCCGGTGATGATGTGTCTTCAGTATGAGCCACATGATCCATGTCCCGCGTTTTAATCTTAACTATTCCTTGTGATTACTCCATTTTCCATGCGGTTGACTCAGGTGTACATGGAACGCGTGTTTTGGATCATCAGATTCGCCACCTCAATTAATGAGGGAGATCTGATGGTCCACGTATTTTTGGATTTTCTGAATTTTATTTTAATTGCATTTTATTCAATAATTCATATTAAATTCAATATCGGTCCAAAAAATATGGGACTTTCACCAAAATTTTCCAAATATTTTTCTCTTTCATATTCTGAATTAAAATTATTTTTTGGATCATTATTAATATTTTTCATGAATTAATTGGTTTTGCATTTGTTTTTAATTGTTTGAAAATATTTTTAAGTGTCCAAAAATTATGGAATTTTTTCTCCAAGGTCCTTTGACCTTGTTTGACCTATGATAAATCTCATGGCTATTTATTTGGTGTTTTGATGAGATTTTAGGATTTGGACAAAACATATTTGAATTTAATGCATTATTTTAATATTTTTAATTGACTAAATGTCATTTTAATTATGTTGACCATTTGTATTGACTTAATTGAGTTTCATTGTTTGTTGTTGGGCATTGGTCAAGGTTGATTTGACTTTGTAAAATTAATATCATTGGATTTAGGGGATTGATGGAATGTACATTCCATCTCCCAAAATGAATTAATGATATTAATTTGGTAAAACTCCTCCTTTGACCAATTTGTGATCTCATTCATCCATTTCCTCTTCATCTAATTCCCCTTCTTCATCCAATCATTTTCATTTGGTCAATGACATCTCAAAGTCCTAATGCTAGTTGATTGAAAGATTAACATGAGTATGGATGAGATTAGGCCACACCTTTTGCATATTGTTTGTGTGTGGTATGTATAATGAGCATAGTTCATAATGCTATGTATCCAACATGCATTAACACCAAAAGTCTATTGCCCGACCTCAAATAGTTGTGACTTCTACATAAGTCCAATTACGATTGCTTAACATAGCGCTAAATTTGTGACATAAAAGGCATAAGCATTCTAGTTAGTGAGATTGTAAGTTTCCCCTCTTCCATGGTATTGTGTGGAAACTTGGCCTTCTTTCCTTCCTTTGGAAGATGTTTTTGTTCTAGGATCCATGCTTGTGGCAAGTGGGTTGAGTGTTCTCCAAAGAATGTCTTGAAATCAAAAGCAAAACAAAACTAACTACTAACCTACTAACTATTAACTTTTAACTTCAAGTCTTTACTTTTAATGCAATTTACTTTTAGCACTCTATTATCAGTTGCCATTATACATATCATTCTAACTGTTTATGTTAATGTAATTTTCACTTTGTCCATTTGGACCATATTGTGTGATATTATTTTGTTTGTTCTACCTTGTTTGCTTGTGTGGTCCTTGACCACTAATGTACATGATAACAACAAAAACCCTAAAAGACTTTTGAGTGAACTGTTGGTTTGATCTTGCCCAATTGGACTTAGAACTTAGGCAACACTCATTTGCTAATGGACTTGGCCAATGCCAATTTGTTGAAGAACTAAGTGCTTACAATTTGAAGTTCATCTGATACATCATTCAAGATCTCAAGTTCATCTGCCACATTGATCATTGTTAAGTTGTTATGTTGAACCTATGACTTGTGGAAGTCATCTGCTACATGGGCTATTTTGAAGAAGATCATGAAATGGATAAGCTTGGATGAGGCCATCTTTATTTGATGCCTTTGATATTCAAGATTGATATAATTGTGCATTTGTGTGTTGCTTGAATAAAAAGTCCAAGGGAATTCTGGGTTTCTATCGACATACTTGTCTATTGGATTGCTACCCATTTGGTAAGATCTTTTCAACTTTAAACTTTTAAATTTTGTGCATAGGGTAGTCTCTTCATCTTCTCCCCGTTTCTTTAATTTCAAAATCTCTCCCTCCATTTTAAAACCTTCTTTGTGTGAACTACTTTTGTTCTAAACTTTGACCACTTTCAAAAAAGATAGAAACTTTGGCCTTATGCCATTGGATTTTCAAACTTATCTTCTTAAATCAAACTTGTAAATCAACTTAATTATACTTGACTTAAACTTTCAAAAAGCCAAAAAGAACTAACTCATTCAAACCATTTTAGGGCTTTGTGCCTTTCAAACTTAATTAATTTTTGTTAAAACCAACATACTCACTTTGAAATTTGTAGCACGAACTACGAGGTTTTGATCCCTCATTTTTATGTTGGTACGTAGGCACAAGTCCGAAGGTCTTGTCAAACACAAAAAATATAATTAATGAATTCTTTTATCATCCCCCCATTCTATTTGTTTGTAAACATCACTTTGTACAAAATACATATGCACACAAAAGGGCTCCCTAGGAGTACCTAGGACACTTTGGGTGCTAACACCTTCCCTCTGTGTAACCAACCCCCTTACCTGTGATCTCTGACTTTTATTAGTTTTTATTTGAAAACTTCTTGCTATTTGGGTTTTGTTCATACTTTTCCCTTTTCCCTTGGAAATAATAAAAGCGCGGTGGCGACTCTTGTTAATTGATCTCTAGCTCATCAATAGCTTGATGATCATGAATTTCCCCCTACAACATACAAATGTCGTGATATTGTCGATTGTTCCTCGATGTTCATCACCCATAGTCAATAAATACATAATGCTACAGAGGTTGAGTATTACAGAGGTTGAGTGTTGTAAAGGTGGAGTGTGGCAGAGGTTGATTGTTAGTGTTGCCGATGTTAAGTGTTGTGAGTTGTTGCCCTATTTATAGATGAGATAGTGTTGTAACATGTGAAGCATGTGATAGGGTGCATACGTGAGGATATGTGTAGGCGCCTAAGGCTAGGGCGCATGCTTTGTTTAAGACATGCATGATGTGAGAGCAAAGATTCCTAGTCCTTATTTTAATGATGTCAAACCTTTTTAGTTGCTCATAATGTGTGATTTAGATGGTGTCATCATATCATAGAATGCATTCATCCTCCAACATGTTCAAAGTATAAGTGAAATATGTCCATGCATATAGGAGCATCTCATTGTTTTGAATAATGCACTTGATCATTGTTGGTACCTTAGGTTCATAAAAGAGCGGTTTCAAGTGACCAAAATACGTCTCAAAAACCATTTTTTGAGTGGGGTTTTCTTAAATAAAACCATTGGGGTTTTGTCTTCCAAGAATTGGGTTTTTTTGCACTAATCTTTGCTTTATAGATTCAGCCGAGTGAAAGGTTTGAATAACGGTGGCTTCGTTCAAACAAGTAACGGTAACCGGAGCATTATGAAGAAGTGTTAGGGTTCAAGCGTCTTGCGATTGAAGTCAGCCGAGCTAGAATTTTGGAGAATGTAGAGTTCTTACAATAAGGTAGCTACAACCGGAGGTTTCACGCAGATCCGATCGAAATCAGTCGAGCTAGAGTTTTGGAGAAAGTGGAGTTCTTGCAATAAGGTAGCTACAACCAGAGGTTTGTTCAGAACGCTTGAAGGACTTGGTTCAACTCGAATCAAGGGGAGAGAAGTGAATAGGATCTGCAAACAACACTTGGGGTTGGTTGGTGGTGATCATTTCTTCTCTTGTATTAACTTTGCAACTTGTTAATAAATATCTTAATTCTAGATTTAGAATTGGGGGTAGACATACCCTAAGCGAGGACGAAAGGGGAATTGCCTAAACAAATCTGGTGTTGTTCTCTCTTTCTCTTAACTCTTTAAATTTTGCAGAAATTGAGTCTTGTGTGAAATTAATAGTAAAATTAATCTCGCTTAATTGTTGTGCATAGAAGTTGTTCAATAAATTGGTGCAATCACTTTGATTGCAACTAAGTAAAATTCTTCATATTCAATTTGAGTGAAATTAAGACTTGGTGTGGAGTGCACACCAAGTGTTTGATAAAATTAACCTCACACAAGTCTATCAATATTTTACTTGTTCTCTTATTGTGTTAACTCATTATTAGTGGTAACTATATCAAGGATTGGGGTGATTAATCGATTGATTAAGATAGTGGTTGATTATCTCTATCTTAGTTATTCCATTTGGTTTCACGCATATCCGATCTTTCCATGAATGGATCGTTTAGACGATTGTGGTCTAGGGAGCTTTCACAACCTTTAAAAATAATTTTAAAAAGCTCTAATTTTAAATACTGATCTATTCAACCCCCCTCTAAATCGGTACTATCGTCTAACAAGTGGTATCACGAGCACCAGTTCATCTAGTGCTTCGCATATAACTTTTTAGAAAATGAGTAACGATTCTAAAGGTGTGTACAATAGAGCACCTATTTTTACTAGTGAAAACTACAGTTATTGGAAAGATTGTATGCGTATCCATATCAAATCTATTGATAGGAAGGTACGGAAAGTCATCCAAGATGGTCCTATGGAAATAACCATGACTAATGCGGATGGTGTTGTTATACCTAAACCTGAAGCACAATGGAACGAAGAAGATGAGAAAAAGTATAGATATGATTGGAAAGCCAGAAATATGATCATCGTTGTATTAGGTGTTGATGAGTATTATAGGGTTTCCCATTGTACTAGTGCTAAAGCTATGTGGGACTCATTGAAAATTACCCATGAGGGAACCAATGATGTCAAACTAGCTAGAATCAACACTTTAACTCAAGAATTTGACATTTTTCATATGGAGGATGGTGACACCATTATCGATATGCAAAAGAGATTTTCTTATCTAATCAATCGATTAAATGCTCTTGATAGAAATACCCCTAATGATGTTGCTAATAACAAAATCCTAAGATGTCTTAATAGGGGATGGAAAGCAAATGTCACCGCGATTAAGGAAGCCAATGACCTAAGAACATTGACATGACAACATTGTTTGGTAAGCTTCAAGAGCATGAGCAAGAGCTCATGAACCTTGAGAAACATGAGAAGAGCCAAAAGAAGGAAAATGAGGAGAAAACTAAGGACACGAAAAGGAAGTCTATCGCTTTAAAGGCTTCAAGATCTAAGTCATCCACCAATGATACGTGCGAGAGTGAATCAAGTGATGATGATAAAGATTCGAATGAATACATGGGGCTGTTCGTAAGGAGGTACAACCGATACCTTAGAAATAATGAAGTTCAACATTCAGATAAAAATCTTGTCAACTATAGAAGACAATCAAAATTCCTGAATGGAGAGGAAGGTAAGACAACTAAGTCAAAAGGATCATGCTATAATTATAGAAAGGTCGGTCACTATAAGTCGGACTGTCCCTTGTTGAAGAAAGACAAAGGAGGAGACAAACGTCACAACAAATCTAGGAAAGATAGAAGAGCGACAGTGAGTCCTCAAGCGATGATAACTCAAGTGATGAAGAAGAAAATGTCAATCTTTATCTTATGGCTCATCAAAAGAAGAAAAAGAATGTAAGTCATTCTAAATATAATCATGTTGATGAAATGTCTTATTTTGATTTGCAAAAAGCCTTTAGTACTCTACACAATGAGGCCAATGAAGCTTTTAAACGCTTAACCTCAAATAAGAAAATCTTCTGTTATTTTGAAAATAAGGTTTCTGATTCCGAAAAGGAATTAGAAACTCTTAAGAAATCTACGATAGAGGATAATAAAGGTAAAACTGAAAATGATAAGGGATTTTGGTTTAGATGGTCTGAATGTGAAACTTGTCACATTTGGCAAAGAGAGGTTAGAACTCTTCAAGCTAAGTTAGACAAGGCTTTACAACCTAAATTTACCTTTGCTATTGATCAATCACATTTTAGAAGTAACATGAATAATCCTTATCAAAAGTACACTTATGTGGTAAAGGATAAAGTTAGCAAAAGTAACTCTTATCCGAACTTAAATTGTCTATATTGTTGCAAGAGGGGACATACTATTGCTAAATGCCGATTTAAGAGATTTTTGGTTCCTAAAGGAATTTTTCAATGGTTGCCTTGATGAAACCAAAGTTTCACTCACACACTAGGACCCAATGAAAATTGGGTACCTCCTTCCCTTGTTTAATTTGTAGGCGGAATGTCTTGAGGATACGAAGAAAATATGGTTTCTCGATAGTGGATGCTCAAGACACATGACGGGTGACATTTCCTTATTCTTTGACATTGTGGATAAAAATAAAGGGTTTGTAACCTACGATGATAATAATAAGGGAGCTATACTCGAAAAAGATAGTGTAGGTAATCCCTCATTTATTACTATCTCAGACGTTCTTTTAGTTGAAGGCCTTAAGCACAATCTCATTAGTATTAGCCAATTATGTGACAAAGGATATAAAGTATCATTTTCAAAAGACTGTTGCATGATTGAACATAATGATAAAAAGAATGATGTACTTAAGGGCTAGAGGATAAATAATGTATACATGCTTAACTTGAATGAAGTATCTTTGATTAGCACTAAATGTCTCGTCTCCATGAGTGAAGACTCTTGGCTTTGGCATAGGCGATTAACGCGTGTCAACTTTGACTTGCTAAATAAAGTTATTGCAAAATATCTAGTAGTTGGTCTTCCCAAAATAAAATTTTCAAAAAATCACTTATGTGATGCGTGCCAAATAGGAAAGTAAACAAGGATCTCTTTTAAATCTAAAAATATTGTTTCCACAGCGAGACCCCTTAAACTTCTCCATATAGACCTTTTTGGGCCATTTAGAATTAAAAGTCTAGGTGGAAACTACTATGGTTTTGTTATGGTAGATGACTACTCTAGATTTTGTTGGACCATCTTCTTAGCAAGTAAAAGTGACACTTTTTCAGCTTTTGAAAAGTTTGCCAAGATTTCTCAAAACAAATTGAACACTAGTATAGTTACTATCCGAAGTGATCACGAAGGTGAATTTGAAAACCACCTCTTTGAGGAATTTTGTGAAACAAACGATATTGATCATAATTTTTCTGCTCCAAGAACTCAACAACAAAATGGAGTAGTGGAACGTTAAAAACCAAGTTTTAGAAGAGCTTGGAAGGACTATGATCAATGAAAATGACCTTCCTAAATATTTTTGGGTCGATGCCATAAATACGGCTTGTTATGTATTGAATAGGATACTCATTTGTCATATTCTAAACAAAACTCCTTATGAATTGTTAAGGGGAAGGAAGCCTAATGTTTCACATCTTCATGTCTTCGAATTTAAATGCTTTGTATTAAATAATGGTAAATAAAACCTTGGTAAATTTGACTCAAAAGCCGATGAAGGTATCTTTCTCGGATACTCTCAACCTAGTAAAGCATATAGAGTATACAACAAAAGGTTACTTATCATTGAAGAATTTGTGCATGTTTCCTTTGATGAATCTTATCCGAAAATTGTCGGAGAATGTATTATTATTGATGGTGTAGGTGTTCCTTCAGAAGACATAATAAAAGATCAAGAAGAAAAGAGTGTTGAACCCCATCCAGAAAAAGCTGAGGAGGAGCCGGATCACATATCTGAAAAGAAAGAGGAGGATCATTCGATTAATAACAATGATCTTCCTTTGGAATGGAAATCTTCTAAAGATCATCCCATCAATGATATTCTAGGAGATATCTCAAAGGAAGTTACCACATGGTCAAAGATAAGTAACTTTTGTTATCATTTCACTTTCGTCTCTCAAATTGAGCCTAAATACTCCAAAGATGCATTACTCGATGAACATTGGTTTTTAGCAATGTAAGAGGAACTTAATCAGTTCAAAAGAAATGAGGTATGGGATCTTGTTCCCCCTTTGCGAGACCATCGAGTAATCGGTACTAAATGGGTGTTTAGGAACAAGTTAGACGAAAATGGAGTTATAACTCGTAACAAGGCTCGCCTTGTTGCTCAAGGGTATAACCAAGAGGAAGGTATCGACTATGAGGAAACTTATGCTCCAGTCGCCCGACTCAAGGCTATACGCCTTTTGCTTGCCTATGCTTATTCTCAAAATTTCAAATTATTTCAAATGGATGTTAAGAGAGATTTCCTAAACGGTTACATTAATGAAGAGGTATATGTATCTCAACCTCTCGGTTTTGAAAAATGAGCATCCTAACTATGTTTATAAGCTTAAGCGTGCTTTGTACGGTCTCAAACAAGCCCCTAGGGCATGGTATGAGCGTCTTAGCAAATTTCTACTAGAACAAGGATTCTCAAGAGGGAAGGTTGATACATCCTTTTTTATTAAATGTCAGGGAAAACACTCTATTTTAGTTCAAGTCTATATAGATGACATTATTTTTGGATCTACTAACATAAATTTGGTCAAGGAATTCTCTAAGTTGATGCAGGGAGAATTTGAAATGAGCATGATGAGGGAGCTAAATTACTTCCTCGAACTTCAAACCAAACAACTTAAAGAAAGAACTTTTGTGAGCCAAGCGAAGTATTGTAATGAGTTACTCAAGCGCTTCGATGTGGAAAACTCCAAAGTAATCGACACTCCAATGCCTACTGCAGTTAATATGGATCAGGATGAAAATGGTAAGGCTGTAGATATAAAATGGTACAGAGGTATGATCGGTTCCCTCCTCTATCTTACTGCATCTCGACCAGATATTATGTTTAGTGTATGTATGTGTGCTAGGTATCAATCATGTCCCAAAGAGTCATATTTAAAGGCCGTCAAGTGCATACTTAGATACCTCTGTGGTACTTCAAAGTATGGGATTTGGTTTTCTAAGGTAAGTGATTGCTCGTTGGTTGGCTACTCTAATTCCGACTTTGCCGGTTGCAAATCGGATAGGAAAAGCACTAGTGACACTTGTCATTTTTATTCAAATTCCTTAGTGAGTTGGCACAGCAAAAAGCAAGTTTCAGTTGCTTTGTCAACGGTCGAGGAGGAATACGTTACAACCGGTAATTGTTGTGCTCAAATTTTGTGGCTCAAATAACAAGTAATCGAGTTCAATGTTCAACTTGAACGTATTCCCATTTTTTGTGACAACACAAGCGCCATAAATTTAACCAAAAATCCTATACTACATTCTCGCACTAAACATATTGAAATTCGGCATCACTTCCTTAGGGATCATGTTGAGAAAGGTGATGTTGTCTTCGAACACGTTGATAGCAAAAATCAGCTTGCCGATATTTTCATAAAACGACTTGCGATAGAGCCTTTCTTCCACATCCGTAGGGAACTTGGTGTTCTCGATATCTCAGATCGCTTTTAAATTTATATATGATGCTTGCTTTATATCTATGTCTATCTATTCCTTGATTTACAAGTGCGGGCTATGTGAGGGCACTCGTCGTGTATCATCATTGGAGGTAATGTCGTTCCTATCTATTTGAACTATCTTGATCAATTATGTATGCACATACATGTTCAATGTAATTCTTGATGTTCATTTTCTGGTTTGATCTAAATTTGATCCATTTCTATGTTTGAATTATACTTCAACTTTCTTAGGTATCATATTTAACATGCATTCATCGTTAGGAGCATTTTTTAATCCCATGCCTTCTAATCATTAACATGGGTCCCAACGGGTCGACCCATGAGTCAACTCATTGTTGTGAACTCCATCCTTGTTTTTCCTTCGAGTCCCAACAGGTCGACCCATGTGTCGACTCGTTGCTGTGAATTCCATCTTTGTATTACCTTCGGGTCCCAACTGGTCGACCCATGTGTCGACTCGTCGCTACCCAGAGTCCATTCAATTGAGGTTTCAAACATGGATGTGTCGACTCATTACACTTACGAGTCGACTCTTCACTACCCATTGCATAGTTGCATTAATTTCGGGTCCCAATAGGTTGACCCATATGTCGACTCTTCGATTCCCCGAGACAACTCATCTGCATTTTAATAGGTCGACTCACTTTTCAAGGCACCTCTTTTTAATTGCGTAATCAATTCATTTGGTCTTATCTTCTCCCTCTCTCACTCTCTTCCTCACACAAATCCTAAAATCTCCTTACAAACAACATTCAAATGGCTTCAAGGACCTTTGGAAAAAGAACTGTAAGAGGATCCTCCTCTCACACTGGGACTGCACAACCTCGATGAATATTCTGGTAACTACTTTATCCTTACTCTCTAATGATCTTGCTGAAACCTTTGAAAAGAAGTTCAAAAAGAGAACAGTTGTAAAGCAGTACGTATACTCACCGTTAGTGGTTGGATGCATGCGCATTCCAGAAATTGTTGAGCGGGTAAATTTTTATAGGAATTGAGTTGTTCTTAGACTGTACCACTAAGTATAATGAAGATTTAGTCAAATAGTTTTATACTGGCGTTGTTGGAAAATTCGAGGGTTATAAGTTTGCATGCAATATTGGTAATAGGGTTATTGAAGTGAATGATGATGTTTGGAAGTCTCTGTTTGAAATTTCTCCAATATCATCTCCTAATGATCTCAAGATTACCGACATTGTGTTTGCTCCAAACTATGAGTTTAGGAATGCCTTAAACTCAATGCTGAAGAAACTGTTTTCTACAAATGTTGTTGAGAGCAATTTGTTCCCTACCAATGTGACTACGAGACTTTTGAAGCATGTTGACAAGATTTTACACTGAGTTGTGATGCATATTCTCCGTCCTAAATAAGGAGGTTACTCCAGAGTGGACACGGCCGAAGTACACCTGGTTTATGTGTTGAAAGACAATCTGAAAGTAAATTGGCCGCACTATGTTGCAAGCAGGATCTTTTCTCTAAAGGAGTCAAGTCGAGGCACTGCTCTCTGTTATCCTTAATTTATTCAAAGTATCCTAAGTTAAGCTAAAGTTTCAGTTCAAGGAATTCAATATAACTCTGTGACTACAAATCAAGAGTTTTGTCAAAAATCATTAAGTTTGATGGGCTACACTTGGGATCCTACATCGCGAATGTACAAGATCTGTAAACAAGTTTCAACTTCTAATATTCTGTATTTGGAAGATGATGATGATGATGAAGACGAGGAAGGGAATAATGATGACGAATCTCAACCTATGGAGCATGATCAAGAAGTCACTGACCATGGTGATTGGCTAGGTGCTACGCATGGACAAAATCCATCTGATAACCAAGGTTGGAGAGAATGGCAACACACTGGCTGGACTAGCAACCGATCATCCTATGTGCCTACATCTTCTTCTCAATCTGAAAAATCTGAAGTGATGGAAATGTTGAGAAACATGCAAATACATCAGCAAAAAATTTCTACACTTCAAGAGGAGAGATTTACGGCCTTGCAGGATTAACTTCAGACTCAAAGTGACAACTTTGCATCTTTTGCTTCTCTCCAAGAGGAACGGTACTCAGACATAAGGTATCAGATCCAAACCCACAATGATAACTTCAATTCATTTGCCTCCATAATCATGCAACAGATTGATGCCACTCATCGCACTCTCTCAGGATCCTTCAATACGCTTAATCGGAATGTCATTGAATTCACCGACTCTATGAAGAAGACAGACTTTTGCGTCAACCTTCTAGTTATAGAGGCAGAAATGACCCGTCACGGGGGAGGCGACCTTAAATGATTGATTCATTAAGTGAATTTCCATTTCTCTATGTTTGCATGTTATTGTACTTACTTATTTATCTTAAAGTTTATGTTAAACAATTATGGCAATCTTATTTACTTTTTTTTTTACTCCGTGCAATATTTATGCATATAATTCTTACATTGACTTCATGTTATGTGCAAGGTTGTTAATGTCTATTTGTTGCAAAGTAGTTGACTAAGTGCTTATGAATATCTTTGTTTCCCGTTGACCGTATCATTGTTTCTTTTTGATGTTGTCAAAGGGGGAGAAGCAATGGTAACACAATAGCAGATTTATAATAGCAAATTTTTTAAAGGCATGCATAAAATCAGGGGGATGATGTCTATCAAAGTACACGATTGTGCCACGGTTTGCCATCATCAAAAAGGGGTAGTATGTGAGGGTAAAGATTCATGGTCCTTATTTTAATGATGTCAAACCTTTTTAGTTGCTCATAATGTGTGCTTTGGATTGTGTCATCATATCATAAAATGCATTCATCCTCCAACATGCTCAAAGTATAAGTGCAATGTGTCCATGCATATAGGAGCATCTCATTGATTTGAATAATGCACTTGATCATCGTTGGTACCTTAGGTTCATAAAATAATGGTTTCAAGTGATCAAAATACGTCTCAAAAACCATTTTTTGACAGTCTAAGAACTTTGAGTCGACTCACACCTTGGAGTGGTCGACTCATTCATACATATTCCAGTCTGTGTAACTCTCGGGTCTGAACAGGTCGAGTCATAGGTCGACTCAATCATGGGAAAACTAAATGAGTCGACTCATCCATATGATTGCGTCGACTCATTGCCTGTTTCATTTGAACCATGTTGCCACGAGTCTGGATAGGTTGAGTCATAGGTCGATTCAACTCTGGAAAAACCATGTTTGAGTCGACTCATCGCCTGCTTCACTTGAGTAGTTTTTGCCTCGGGTCTGAACAGGTCGAATGGTCGCTGTTGGCACTCAATATATATATATATATATATATATATATATATATATATATTATATATATATATATATATATATATATATATATATATATATATATATATATATATATATATATATATATATAATATATATATATATATATATACACACACACACACACACACATTCTAGAGTCTCTTCTTCAACAAACAATAAGAAAAGGGAAAGATATAAACTAAAGTTCCTCTTCATCTTCATTCTTCATTGCATTTCTCAATAACTACACATAACATTTTTTGTTGATCATTGTGCATTGTATAGTGATAACATCCAAATAGGATTGTGTAATCTTAGTTTGGGTAGAGGCTTTGAGTGGGTTTTTCTTGAATAAAACCATTGGCGTTTCATCCTCCAAGAATTAGGGGTTTTTACACTAATATTTGCTTCATAGATTCAG
This sequence comes from Lathyrus oleraceus, assembly GCF_024323335.1. Lineage (NCBI taxonomy): Eukaryota > Viridiplantae > Streptophyta > Magnoliopsida > Fabales > Fabaceae > Lathyrus > Lathyrus oleraceus. The sequence goes on from NC_066579.1 coordinate 296,862,088, forward strand.
CCGAGTGAAATGCTTGAAGAACGGTGGGTTCGTTCAATCAAGTAACGGTAACCGAAGGATTGTGAAGAAAGGTTAGGGTTCAAGCATCTTGCGATTGAAGTCAACCGAGCTAGAATTTTGGATAACGTGGAGTTCTTGCAATAAGGTAGCTACAATAGGAGGTTTCATGCAGATCCGATTGAAATCAGCCGAGCTAGAGTTTTAGAGAACGTGGAGTTCTTGCAATAAGGTAACTACAACCGAAGGTTTGTTTGGAACGCTTGAACGACTTGGTTTAACTCGAATCAAGGGGAGAGAAGTGAATAGTGTCGCACCCCAAAATTTGACTTTGGTTTTGTTGACCACATCTTGATTAATCTCGTTGTCTCGTATTCATCTCAATTTCTTAAACTTCGCGTGACAACTGGTTTGATTAGGTTTTGTGTGTTTTCGTTGCTTACCGTGTTGTATTTCGTTGTTTTAGCAAAACCTGGCCGATATCGTTGCCTCGTATTTATCTCGCTTATCTCTGTTGTGCGTGGCATCACTTCGATTAGGTTTTGTGCGTTTTTATCTATTTAATTGTTTGTTTGTCGGTATTTTGACTGTATTTCGAATATATTAGAGTTTTCGTATTGTCCGATTATTTGTGATTGTGTTTGTCAGCGTTTTTCGTGATGTCGTGTTGATTTTATTATTGCCTAGGGTTGTTTATTTAATTACGTGTTGTGCCGTGTGATTTAATCGAGTCTGTTTGAGTCGTGTTGTTGATTTTACTGGTTTACCGGTTTACTGGTTTATTGGTTTTATCAATTTGTCTGTTTTGCTGTGCAAATTGTCATCGTTTTTATCGCGTTCGTGTCGCTCGATTTTATCGTATTTTAATCGTGTGCCGTTTAATATTATTTGTGCTTAATATTAATTGTGTTTAGTTGTTAATTAGTTTATTTAATTAGGATTAATATTATATTAGTTTATTATTATTATTATTATATAATATATAAATTATTTTATTAATTTATGTTAGATATTTTTTAGGTTTCTTATTGTTTAAGTAATCTAAATATATATTATTAATTTATGTTAGATATTTTTTAGGTTTCTTATTGTTTAAGTAATCTAAATATATATTATTAATTTATGTTAGATATTTTTTAGGTTTCTTATTGTTTAAGTAATCTAAATATATATTATTAATTTATGTTAGATATTTGTTAGGTTTCTTATTGTTTAAGTAATCTAAATATATATTATTAATTTATGTTAGATATTTTTTAGGTTTCCTATTGTTTAAGTAATCTAAATATATATATATAGATGTTGTTAGTAAGAAAAAAGAAAAGAAAAGGTAGATCAGTAAGGAAAAAACGTGTGGTGAGAGAAACAGAGAATTGAAAAGAAATATTTTTCCAAAAGCATTACCGTATTTCACTTGTTCTTCATTTTCGGTAACCCAAAATCGTCCCGATTATTCACCGAAACATAAAACCGATTTCATATCTTTGAAGCTCGTTGAGTCCAGGTCACAAATATCCAAGGTTCATTTCATTCCGGCGTCGTTTCACCGATCAAAAGCGACGTTGAAGTCAGGTACTCACGAAGGCAGCCAGCACTGCGTCGGTGACGGTTTCTAGCTTTCGGTCGATCATTTGGACGATCAGAAGTTCATCCTCTTCACACAAGGTAATATTCTTCACTTATCTCTGAAATCGGAGCCAGCACTGCGTCGGTGACGGTTTCCAGCTTTCGGTCGATCATTTGGACGATCAGAAGTTCATCCTCTTCACACAAGGTAATATTCTTCACTTATCTCTGAAATCGGCAAAGTTCCGGCTTGCCGACATGTGTTTAATATATTATTTATCTAACTATATATATATATATATATATATATATATATATATATATATATATATATAATATATATATTATATATATATATATATTATATATATTATAATATATATTATATTATATATATATTATATATATATATATATATTATACATATAATATACATATATATATATATATATATACATATATATATATATATATATATATATATATATATATATATTACTTTTGTTTACTAAATATTGTTTATCTTTTATTATTATTTTGCATATATGTTTTATTTAAATGTTAGTTAAATTAATTATTTGTTTAAATGTTTATTTTGTCTAAAGTAAATGTTTATATTGTTTTTTTATATTTGTATATGTTGTTACTAACCGTTTCGTTTCAGTTTCAGCTCAATTAACTCCACTAACTATTCGTAATACTAACTATTCATAGCTAACTGTGTTGTAATAATTTACTTTCTCGCATTTTTTATTTTCTGTATTGTGTGTTTAATCGTATTGTTCACGTTTTATGTTAAAAAATCGAAAAATCCAAAAAAGAGAAACCCGATGCGATTCCAACGGTCGCCGTTTAAGAAACCCTTTTCACACACTCACAAGCTTACTCTTGGGCTTCCTTATAATGAGCCCATTTATTTATTGTTTCAGGGTTTAGGCTCATTCAAAACTTTTGCCAGCTTTGGCTTTTCAGTTTAAAAACATTTTCAAAATGACGTGTCAGTCTCGAAGCCTCCCGCCTAGGTCGAGCAAGAGATGGCAAGACACGCCAATCTAAAATCAACAAAACAGACTTTCCCCTTTTCTTTTGGAAGAACTACGTGGATTCTGATTTCTCCATTGCGCCTTGGAGATACGTAGGCATGAAGTCTACGACTTTATCGAGTCCAAAAAGCAATAAAATCAAGTTCTTTTCTCATCTCCCCAATCAAACGATCAAAGTGAAAAAAGCAAAGCATTCACATAAACATAAGCAAAAAGGTTCCTGTGGAGTACCGCAGATGTAGAGGGTGCTAATACCTTCCCTTTGCATAACCAACCCCCGAACCCGCAACTCTAAAGGGATTTATCGTTATTTTTCCCTTCCTCTTTTTGGATAAAATAAAAGACGGTGGCGACTCTTGCATTTAAAATATTTTTCAAACGGGTTAAGTTCAATCAATACTTAATCTCGTGAAAAATCCTGCCGCGACAGAATGGCGACTCTGCTGGGGATACAAGGTGTTATCCTCAGCAGAGACAGACTTTTAAAGAAACCTTGATATGGTGCTCTTGTACCAATTCCCCAGCAAGTCTTTGTACTACTCCCTAGCGAGTCTCAGTGCAAATCTCCAGCAAGTCCTTATGCAGCTGTTAACATTTTTAGTTATTCCTAGTTTTGTCTGTCCATCATGCATTCATTACTAAATATTCATGCATATCTATGACATATCATGCTTGCATTCATATGCACCTTGTTTCCTTGTTTATATTGTGGGTTGAGTCAATCTCTCCATATAGAGTATCCTCATAAGCAGCAAAATACCTTTTATTGGTCATGTTCCCAACAGAGATCTATGCCTCGTGGAAGATGGTTGTTTCAGTTGTAAATCCTGATGAGTTCATTCCTCTTCAGTTGAAGTCTTGTTTGACTGTTTCATTCTAGTTCTATCCTAGTTTGAACCTCGTGTCTCCAGATAAAGCTCAGAAATTGCCAGTAAAAGAAGGCAACAATATAGTCTTTGTGACTCTCATTCAGTAAAACAGACATGACAGATATTGTGTCCAAGTCCTTTATGCCTTCATCTTTGAGTTGGTACCCGTTACAAACTTGAGTTACCTATATCCATGAGTGGTAACCTTTGTTATCCCTCGGATAAATTGATTACTATCTCCATCTATGAGTTGATAACATCCTCACAGAAAGTTCCATGGTTCTACCTGCAACTTTGAGCTGGTAGCGTGCTTTCGTCTTTGAGTTTAGCACAGATTCCTTTTGATTCCACCTTCGTCTTTGAGTTGGTGAAGTACCTGCAACTTTGAGCTGGTAATATGCATTCATCTTTGAGTTCGCACATTTTTCTGTGATTCCATCTTCGTCTTCGAGTTGATGGAGTACCTTCATCTATGAGTAGGGTATGTTTGATCCTTGTTGAACTGATAGTGTGCTTTCATCTTTGAGTCTGCACAGATAACTTCTGATTCCATCTTCGTTTTTGAGTTGATGGAGTACCTTCATCTATGAGTTAGGTACATTTTGTCCTTCCACCGTCATCTTTGAGTCGCTAATGATAAACATCTCCAGGAGAATATGTTCTAAATTCTTTTAAACACCTTTGTCAATGAATCGGTGGTTGCCTTCAACTTTGAGTCGGCATTTCTCTGTCTACCTCATCAATGAGTTGGTAGTGTGCATTCAACTGTAAGTCTGCACAATGATCCTTAGATCTGATTCTTCATCTACACCATCATCAATGAGTTGGAATTTGATTTCCCTAGCAGTGTTATTATCAATCTTTTGAAGCTTGCCTTCAACTTTGAGTTGGCATGTCCTGTTTACCTCATCAATGAGTGGGTAGTGAGCTGTCAACCATGAGTTAACGCAGTTCGATTCTTATTATGCCCTTGTTATACCTTCATCCTTGAGTTGGTATTCATCTTTTCTGTTACCTCCATCTTTGAGTTGGTAATGTACTGTCACATCAGTACTCTTGTTATATTGATCTTTTCCCACTTTCATCTATGAGATAGTGATGTATCGTCAGCATTGAGTCGATATCTCTTTTCCTCCTATTTTCCATCTATGAATAGGTAGTGAATCTTCCCCAGCTGAGTATTCTCAGTGTTTACTTTCATGCATTGAGTCGGTGTATGTCCTTCCCCAGTTAGTTGATCATGAAGACTCCCCGGTTAATTGATCATGAAGACTTTGATCCAGGTTTTAAGTTACAGATTTGGCCTATGGGATTACTACAGGTATTTCCCCAGTAATTTATTAAGGCGGGATCAGCAATGTCCCCAGCAGAGGATGAGAAGGAAGATTTGATTTCCCTGAGCAGGAGTAATACAGAGGTCTCCATCCCTCAGCGAGTGAAGAAAGTTGATATTCAGAAACTACAGGGAATCTCCTGTTGTTCTCTGTCCATTCAATAGAAGGATATGTCTCCTCCTCAGTAATGTTTTGTAGTAAAAGAAGAGTGTGTTATACATTTTAAGCAAATTCAAGAATTACAGGATTCCTCCTGAATTCTCATTTACATTCAAAGGTCAGACATCACTGTTCCCCGGCAGAGTCTCCTAGAGGAAAGATCTCGTAACCAGATATCAGACACCATAATCCCCTGCAGAGTCTTCAGATACAGAAAGTCTCCATGATAATTAAAGCAAAAAAATCAAGGATAGATTTCCCCTATATTCTTATTCCCTGGAAAGATACCACCTATCCCCAGCGGACTTTATCCCCAGTGGAGTCGCCATTCTGTCGCGGCGGGATTTTTCACGAGATTAAGTATTGATTGAACTTAACCCGTTTGAAAAATATTTTAAATGCAAGAGTCGCCACGACAGAATGGCGACTCTTGCATTTAAAATATTTTTCAAACGGGTTAAGTTCAATCAATACTTAATCTCGTGAAAAATCCCGCCGCGACAGAATACTTCTTTACAAATTTACAGCAATCTGATTCCATGGTCAACCAGTAGTAACCAGCTCTCAACATCTTTCTTGACATAGAGTGGCCGTTTGCATGAGTACCAAAGGACCCTTCGTGAACTTCTTTCATCAACATTTCTGCTTCCTTTTTGTCAACACATCTGAGTAAGACCATGTCATAATTCCTCTTATAGAGCACATTCTGATTAAGGAAGAAACTGCCTGACAATCTTCTCAAAGTCTTTTTATCTTTTTCTGTTGCTCCAAGAGGATACTCCTGAGTCTGAAGGAAATGCTTGATATCGTGGTACCATGGTTTATCATCAAAACTGGCCTCAGCTGTAAACACATGTGCTGGTCTATCAAGTCGCTTGATCACAATTCTGGGTACTTCGTTTGGAAAACCCACTTGATACATTGAAGACAACGTAGCTAGAGCATCCGCCATATGATTCTCATCCCGATATATTAATTTATGTTAGATATTTGTTAGGTTTCTTATTGTTTAAGTAATCTAAATATATATTATTAATTTATGTTAGATATTTTTTAGGTTTCCTATTGTTTAAGTAATCTAAATATATATATAGATGTTGTTAGTAAGAAAAAAGAAAAGAAAAGGTGGATCAGTAAGGAAAAAACGTGTGGTGAGAGAAACAGAGAATTGAAAAGAAATATTTTTCAAAAGCATTACCGTATTTCACTTGTTCTTCATTTTCGGTAACCCAAAATCGTCCCGATTATTCACCGAAACACAAAACCGATTTCATATCTTTGAAGTTCGTTGAGTCCAGGTCACAAATATCCAAGGTTCATTTCATTCCGGCGTCGTTTCACCGATCAAAAGCGACGTTGAAGTCAGGTACTCACGAAGGCAGCCAGCACTGCGTCGGTGACGGTTTCCAGCTTTCGGTCGATCATTTGGACGATCAGAAGTTCATCCTCTTCACACAAGGTAATATTCTTCACTTATCTCTGAAATCGGAGCCAGCACTGCGTCGGTGACGGTTTCCAGCTTTCGGTCGATCATTTGGACGATCAGAAGTTCATCCTCTTCACACAAGGTAATATTCTTCACTTATCTCTGAAATCGGCAAAGTTCCGGCTTGCCGACATGTGTTTTAATATATTATTTATCTATATATATATATATATATATGATATATATATATTATATATATATATATATATATATCTATATATATATATAATTAATTATATATATATATATATATATATATACATATATATATATATATATAATACATATATATATATATATATACATATATATATATATATATATATATATATATATTATATATATACTTTTGTTTACTAAATATTGTTTATCTTTTATATTATTTGCATATATGTTTTATTTAAATGTTAGTTAAATTAATTATTTGTTTAAATGTTTATTTTGTCTAAAGTAAATGTTTATTTGTTTTTTTATATTTGTATATGTTGTTACTAACCGTTTCGTTTCAGTTTCAGCTCAGTTAACTCCACTAACTATTCGTAATACTAACTATTCATAGCTAACTGTGTTGTAATAATTTACTTTCTCGCATTTTTTATTTTCTGTATTGTGTGTTTAATCGTATTGTTCACGTTTTATGTTAAAAAATCGAAAAATCCAAAAAGAGAAACCCGATGCGATTCCAACGGTCGCCGTTTAAGAAACCTTTTCACACACTCACAAGCTTACTCTTGGGCTTCCTTATAATGAGCCCATTTATTTATTGTTTCAGGGTTTAGGCTCATTCAAAACTTTTGCCAGCTTTGGCTTTTCAGTTTAAAAACATTTTCAAAAGGACGTGTCAGTCTCGAAGCCTCCCGCCTAGGTCGAGCAAGAGATGGCAAGACACGCCAATCTAAAATCAACAAAACAGACTTTCCCTTTTCTTTTGGGAGAACTACGTGGATTATGATTTCTCCATTGCGCCTTGGAGATACGTAGGCATGAAGTCTACGACTTTATCGAGTCAAAAAGCAATAAAATCAAGTTCTTTTCTCATCTCCCCAATCAAACGATCAAAGCGAAAAAAGCAAAGCATTCACATAAACATAAGCAAAAAGGTTCCTGTGGAGTACCGCAGATGTAGAGGGTGCTAATACCTTCCCTTTGCATAACCAACCCCCGAACCCGCAACTCTAAAGGGATTTATCATTATTTTCCCTTCCTCTTTTGGATAAAATAAAAGACGGTGGCGACTCTTGCATTTAAATATTTTTCAAACGGGTTAAGTTCAATCAATACTTAATCTCGTGAAAAATCCCGCCGCGACAGAATGGCGACTCTGCTGGGGAAATACATGATTAAACGTATTTGAGGGTTTAGCCTATCTTTGCTTGTTTATATGTTTGCTTTGTGAATATTTGCTAAATTGTATTGTTTGTAATGTTTGTTATTTTGGGTTTTGGGGGATACTTGTGATAAATCCTATACCCGGATTTGGGGCACATTTGAGATAGGATGGATGATAATTCAGGTTGACTTGATAGGAGACAATCCTTACCGAGTTGACTTGAGCCTTTGTCCGCTTGGTGGAGGCCTCTTTGAGGGTGATAATGCTAAACAAGTAATTTGTGAGGCATTGTTGCTTTCGACGGGCCCGTGAAGCCAAGGACCTTAGTTTACCTTTACCCCATCTTGGCCTTACTTAGGATGTGATGCGGTGACCACTTCGGACCAAAAGTCTGATTTGGTTGATACGCGATATCACACTCAAGCGAGATTCTTTTGAGAATAATATTGGAAAGCGAGCAGTTGCTTAACCCGGTATTATCCGAAGAAGGATCCATAACCTTGGGAACTTTTAGAACCCGTTTGGCAGGTGAACCTTAGAACTTATCTTGGGGCTTTGTCCTAAACTCCATGCTGGTGATGAACTTTGAGCCTTGTATTGTTTGACCATGTTTGTGTTTGTTGCATTCATGCATGACATGCATTCATTCCCATCATTTCAACCTTTTTCCAAGGAACTTAAAGTGAGGATTGCAAATATTGCAGGAAACATGGATTTTGGACAGAGAAGTGTGAAAAAGTACAATCTCATCAATCCAAAAATAGATGAACTAAAGAAACTGGTTTCTTCGATCGCAGATCCTATTGGTTTCAGAGACAGATATGGGGCACTTATATCTTTATTGACACTTAGGATGGAAGAAGGGTTATTGCAGACATTAGTACAGTTCTATGATCCAGTCTATCACTGTTTCACATTCCCAGACTATCAACTCATGCCTACATTGGAAGAGTATGCCCAGTTGCTTCACATCCCAGTTGCTGATACAGTACCTTTCTCTGGTTCAGAAAAGTTACCCGAGCACAGTTCTCTTGCAAAAGTGTTGTACATGAAGAAGTCAGAATTCAAGAATAACTTCACCACCAAAGGAGGACTTCCAGGTTTCACTGCCAAGTTCTTAATGGGGAAGGTTTCTTATTTTGCCAGTCAAGGTTGTGATATTATTGTGGAGCATCTGTTCGCCTTGTTGATCTACGGTTTGTTACTATTTCCTAATATTGAAGGTTTTGTGGATTCATATGCTATACGCATCTTCCTAAGTGGTAATCCTGTTCCAACTTTGCTCGGAGACACCTATCATTCCATCCATTACCGTACTTTGAAAGGAGGAGGAACCATAGTCTGCTGTATACCATTACTCTACAAATGGTTTGTCTCTCATCTTCCTAAGTCAGCCACTTTTTGGGATCGCAAGTCAGGACTTCAGTGGTCACAGAGGATTATGTCTCTTACCCAGTCAGATATTGCATGGTATAGTAGAGTTTTAGACGATGTGAAGATCATTGATAGTTGCGGGGAGTTCCCCAATGTGCCCCTCATGGGCACAAAGGGAATCATTTCTTATAATCCAGTACTTGCTAGGAGACAACTCGGTTACCCTATGAAGGACAAGCCTCCTAACATTCTTTTAGAAGGTATTTTCTTGAGGGATAACGAGGAGGACCCTATCATGAAAGAGAGAGTAGTAAGAGCTTGGCATCGTGTTTGTCGCAAAGGGAGACTTGAATTGGGTAAGAAAGATTGTACCTCCTATGAGCCGTACCTCCAGTGGATCAGAGCCAGAGCTATACAGTTGAAAATGCCATACCCACATCATGATCCTATCAAACCCGCTCCGTTGAAGACCCCCTACCTTCCGCTAGATGACAAAGAAGAACTCCAAGCCACCTTGGAGAGGGTCAAGAAAGAGAGAGACGCTTGGAAGGATAAGCCCAGGTGCTCGAAATGGAAAATGAAGAACTTCAGAGACAGTTAAAGGAGCAGAGTGGAGAAGATCGTGCAGGTAAACGTCCAAGGGTGCAAGAGGATTTATTTTCCTCAAGCACAACAGATTACTCCCAGATTCCACAGTCCTCAGGTGCATGGAAAGGTCTTGTAGACAGTTTGGTGAAGGAGAAAGCTTTTATGCAGAAGGCCTATGAAGAAAGAATTGAGAGACTTGAAGGACAACTCCTACTTGTTTATGCTCGTCCTGATGACACATGTCCTTAAATGGTTTTCTTGGTTGTATTTTGGGTTGATAACTTTGTTTTGTTATCAAAAATGTTTGCAATTCTATCTTTTCCTTCACTTAGAGTTCCTTGGAAAATCATTCATTTTGCATATCCATGCATCACGTGCATACGGGTTGTCTGTCTTGGTCCAGTCTTCTAACAGTTGCTTCCCGCCAGCAGATCCATTTCAAGCTGACGCATAATTACAACACAAGAGCCAACTACAAAAGAAGGCCCCAGATTTGTGACACCAGGAGTAGTTATGAAGAACTAGACCGCAGTTGACATCCCACATTGTGTCCACATATCAAAGTAATTAAGCTTTTCAGTTTTCAAAAATCTTCCGCTTTAGCCCAAAGCGCGAAGCATTAATTTTGTAAAATGGGCACTTTTGTCAAAAACGTACTATCCATGAAAAAGATCTTTTGTGTTCCTATACACTTGTGTCCTTTTATCTTTTCAACTTTTTCGGAAATGGTAACACAAAAAACCTTAAAAAGAACACATTTTTGCATGTCATGGTCAGTCCTCTAAAAACAATTGTTTGTACAGGTTACTTAAACCCGTTGAACACAATGACATCATGCCCTCTCCCAACTTTGAACATTCTGTATTCGAAGCTGAAGAGAAAGAGTGGGATGAGATTCCAGAAGAGGTCGCCCGCCAGCTTGAAAATGAAGAAGACACTATTCAGCCATACAAGGAGCCTTTGGAAATGGTCAACTTGGGTTCGGAAGAAAATGTGAAAGAAGTCAAAATTGGAGCATTGTTATCCCCACAGGTCAAGGAGAAATTGATCAGCCTGTTGAAAGAGTATGTAGATGTGTTTGCTTGGTCTTATCAAGATATGCCTGGTCTCGACACTGACATCGTAGAGCACAAGCTACCTTTGAAGCCAGAATGTCCACCGGTCAAACAGAAATTAAGAAGAACACATCCAGATATGGCCGTCAAAATTAAAGAAGTTCTTAAGCAAATAGATGCTGGTTTTCTTGCCACTTCAGTGTATCCAGAGTGGATAGCAAATATTGTGCCAGTTCCTAAGAAGGACGGGAAGGTACGAATGTGTGTCGACTATCGTGACTTAAATAGAGCAAGCCCAAAGGATGATTTCCCCCTGCCTCACATTGACATGTTGGTAGACAATACAACAAAGTTTGACATATTCTCCTTCATGGACGGATTCTCCGGGTATAACCAGATCAAAATGGCTCCCGAAGACATGGAAAAAACTACCTTCATAACACCATGGGGAACATTCTGTTATCAAGTAATGACGTTTGGGTTGAAGAACGCAGGTGCTACTTACCAGCGAGCCATGACAACGCTCTTTCACGACATGATGCACAAAGAGATTGAGGTTTATGTGGATGACATGATCGCGAAGTCTCGTTCAGAAGAAGGTCACTTAGTAGATCTATTGAAGTTGTTTCAACGATTGAGGAAGTTCCGTCTTCGCCTCAATCCGAACAAATGCACATTTGGCGTCAGGTCAGGTAAACTCTTGGGCTTCATTGTCAGCCAAAAAGGCATTGAAGTTGATCCAGATAAAGTAAAAGCTATCCAAGAGATGCCCGCACCAAAAACAGAAAGGCAAGTGAGAGGTTTTCTAGGACGATTGAATTACATATCCTGGTTTATTTCTCACATGACTGCCACTTGTGAACCTATCTTCAAATTGCTGAGAAAGAGTCAGAATTGTGTTTGGACAGAGGATTGTCAGAAAGCATTTGACAGTATCAAGAGTACCTCATGGAGCCTCCTATCTTGTTACCACCTGTTGCTGGAAGACCGTTGGTTATGTATTTGACAGTGCTTGAGAATTCTATGGGTTGTATTCTGGGTCAACAAGACGAAACTGGAAAGAAAGAGCATGCCATTTACTACTTAAGCAAGAAATTTACTGACTGTGAATCACGATACTCCTTACTCGAGAAGACATGTTGTGCATTGGCTTGGGCTGCTAAGAGATTGAGGCAGTATATGTTAAGTCACACCACTTGGTTGATATCCAAAATGGATCCAATCAAGTACATTTTTGAGAAGCCTGCACTCACTGGTAAGATTGCAAGATGGCAGATGCTGTTATCAGAATACGACATTGAGTATCATACCCAGAAAGCTATCAAGAGCAGTGTGTTGGCTGAGTACCTTGCTCACCAACCCGTTGAAGATCACGATGATAATGAGGATGAGTTTCCTGATGAAGATGTCATGTTCCTAAAATCCAGAGATTGTAAGGAGCCACTTCCTGAAGAAGGACCTGAACCAGATTCTCAATGGGGTTTAGTATTTGATGGAGCTTCCAACGTTTATGGACATGGAGTAGGTGCAGTCATTATCACTCCAGAAGGTTCTCATATTCCTTTCACGGCAAGAATTTGCTTTGAATGTACAAACAACATTGCTGAATATGAAGCCTGTATCATGGGTCTTGAAGAAGCCATTGACCTCCGCATCAAAAATCTTACTGTTTATGGTGACTCAGCGTTAGTTATCAATCAGATCAAAGGAGAATGGGAAACACGCCACCCTGGCTTGATCCCATACAAAGACTATGCAAGAAGATTGTTGACTTTCTTCACCAAGGTTGAATTGCATCACATTCCTCGGGATGAGAATCATATGGCGGATGCTCTAGCTACGTTGTCTTCAATGTATCAAGTGGGTTTTCCAAACGAAGTACCCAAAATTGTGATCAAGCGACTTGGTATACCAGCACATGTGTTTACAGCTGAGGCCAGTTTTGATGATAAACCATGGTACCACGATATCAAGCATTTCCTTCAGACTCAGGAGTATCCTCTTGGAGCAACAGAAAAAGATAAAAAGACTTTGAGAAGATTGTCAGGCAGTTTCTTCCTTAATCAGAATGTGCTCTATAAGAGGAATTATGACATGGTCTTACTCAGATGTGTTGACAAAAAGGAAGCAGAAATGTTGATGAAAGAAGTTCACGAAGGGTCCTTTGGTACTCATGCAAACGGCCACTCTATGTCAAGAAAGATGTTGAGAGCTGGTTACTACTGGTTGACCATGGAATCAGATTGCTGCAAATTTGTAAAGAAGTGTCACAAATGTCAGATCTATGCTGATAAGGTTCATGTACCACCAACCTTTTTGAATGTGATTTCTGCTCCTTGGCCATTCTCAATGTGGGGCATTGACATGATCGGTATGATTGAACCCAAAGCTTCCAACGGACACCGTTTCATTCTCGTGGCAATTGATTACTTCACCAAATGGGTGGAAGCAGCTTCGTATGCAAAGGTGACAAAGCAAGTGGTGGTCAGATTCATCAAAAATAATCTCATTTGCCGATATGGCATTCCAAACAAGATCATCACTGACAATGGCTCCAATCTGAACAACAAAATGATGGATGAATTATGTGAAAGTTTCAGGATCGAGCATCACAACTCTTCTCCTTACCGTCCCAAGATGAATGGGGCAGTTGAAGCTGCAAATAAGAATATCAAGAAGATCATTCAAAAGATGGTTGTTACCTACAAAGATTGGCATGAAATGCTGCCTTTTGCACTACACGGATATAGAACATCAGTCTGTACTTCAACTGGGGCAACCCCATTTTCACTTGTATACGGTATGGAAGCTGTGTTACCGATAGAGGTTGAAATTCCATCAATGAGGATACTAATGGAAACTCAGTTGTCAGAGGCTGAATGGTGTCAAAGCAGATACGATCAGTTGAATTTGATTGAAGAAAAAAGAATGACTGCCTTGTGCCATGGACAGTTATATCAAAAGAGAATGAAGCAGGCATTTGATAGGAAGGTTAAGCCGAGAGAATTCAAAGAGGGTGACCTTGTGCTCAAGAAGATGATACTATTTCATAATGATTCTACGGGCAAGTGGACTCCTAACTATGAAGGACCCTATGTTGTCAAGAAAGCCTTCTCAGGCGGTGCTTTAATTCTTACAAACATGGATGGTGAAGAGCTTCCACGTCCCGTGAATACAGATGCAGTCAAGAAATACTTCGCCTAAAAAATGAAAAGAACAGCTCGCTAAGTTGAAAACCCGAAAGGGCGGCTTAGGCAAAAATGAGCGTCTCGGTGGACTGAAAACCTGAAAGGGCGGTCCAAGCAGAAATTAGAGACATAAAAAAACAAAGAGAATATTATCCCGATAGATTGAAAACCCGAAAGGGCAATCTAGGCAAAAGTTAGGGATTTCAGGCAAGTAACTGCATAACAGAGATAAGATCATTGAAGTATCAGAATATTTTCAACAGTTCTCCAACTTTCTCAAGGCTGCAATACCGGTTTCAAAAGTGGAAGAGAGAATGATGTCATTGTAGTTCAACGTACCCTTTTCCACGAAATTACCATTTTCCAATTTGTAAAGATCTATGGAATCACGTTGTTGGCTGATTACCATCCTATCAAATCAATTTGAGCCTTTCTATATTTCTTGGCACTCTTAATTTTCATTTCAATTTACGAAAGTTCTTTTACTTTGACAGATATGTTTTGAAACAAAAGTTTTGAATTAAAAACAGTTTTTGAAAAATATAAAGATTATTTATTTTGATTTGTGGACATCAATAAAAGGATTGAGACATGTGGTCCCAGTAATTCTGAAATCATGTGATTCCAACTAGACATGTTCATATTACTATCCTTATATGTATATGATGAAAAAATCTCCACAGGTGTCTTGGCAGTAATATTTCTCCAGCAGAGGTTGTGATTCTGGATATCCCCAGTTTTGCTTCCTAGTTTTCCTCAAGAGATCATGCAAGAAATATTTCAAGAAGATTGTTCCCTTCACTTGGGGCATGAAGACTCCCCGGTTAATTGATCATGAAGACTTTGATCCAGGTTTTAAGTTACAGATTTGACCTATGGGATTACTACAGGTATTTCCCCAGTAATTTATTAAGGAGGGATCAGCAATGTCCCCAGCAGAGGATGAGAAGGAAGCTTTGATTTCCCGAGCAGGAGTAATACAGAGGTCTCCATCCCTCAGCGAGTGAAGAAAGTTGATATTCAGAAACTACAGGGAATCTCCTGTTGTTCTCTGTCCATTCAATAGAAGGATATGTCTCCTCCTCAGTAATGTTTTGTAGTAAAGAAGAGTGTGTTGCATTTTAAGCAAATTCAAGAATTACAGGATTCCTCCTGAATTCTCATTTACATTCAAAGGTCAGACATCACTGTTCCCCGGCAGAGTCTCCTAGAGGAAAGATCTCGTAACCAGATATCAGACACCATAATCCCCTGCAGAGTCTTCAGATACAGAAAGTCTCCATGATAATTAAAGCAAAAAACTCAAGGATGGATTTCCCCTATATTCTTATTCCCTGGAAAGATGCCACCTATCCCCAGCGGACTTTATCCCCAGCGGAGTCTTCCAGAAGAATAATCCCTTCTGCATTATCAGCAAATTCAAGAATTGCAGGACTTCTCTTACAATATCATCTTATTTCCAGAGGATAACACCTTGTATCCCCAGCGGAGTCCTCAGAAAGGTCCAATCCTCATATACATCACAAATTCAAGAACCACAGGGAATCTCCTGCATTTTTGAAGTAGAAGGCATCTCCATTCTTCTACGGAATCCTCAGCAGAGACAGACTTTTTAAAGAAACCTGGATATGGTGCTCTTGTACCAATTCCCCAGCAAGTCTTTGTACTACTCCCCAGCGAGTCTCAGTGCAAATCTCCAGCAAGTCCTTATGCAGCTGTTAACATTTTCAGTTATTCCTAGTTTGTCTGTCCATCATGCATTCATTACTAAATATTCATGCATATCTATGACATATCATGCTTGCATTCATATGCACCTTGTTTCCTTGTTTATATTGTGGGTTGAGTCAATTTCTCCATATAGAGTATCCTTATAAGCAGCAAATACCTTTTATTGGTCATGTTCCCCACAGAGATCTATGCCTCGTGGAAGTGGTTGTTTCAGTTGTAAATCCTGATGAGTTCATTCCTCTTCAGTTGAAGTCTTGTTTGACCGTTTCATTCTAGTTCTATCCTAGTTTGAACCTCGTGTCTCCAGATAAAGCTCAGAAATTGCCAGTAAAAGAAGGCAACAATATAGTCTTTGTGACTCTCATTCAGTAAAACAGACATGACAGATATTGTGTCCAAGTCCTTTATACCTTCATCTTTGAGTTGGTACCCATTACAAACTTGAGTTACCAACATCCATGAGTGGTAACCTTTGTTATCCCTCGGATAAATTAATTACTATCTCCATCTATGAGTTGATAACATCCTCACAGAAAGTTCCATGGTTCTACCTGCAACTTTGAGCTGGTAGCGTGCTTTCGTCTTTGAGTTTAGCACAGATTCCTTTTGATTCCACCTTCGTCTTTGAGTTGGTGAAGTACCTGCAACTTTGAGCTGGTAATATGCATTCATGTTGAGTTAGCAAGATTTCTTTTGATTCCACCTTCGTCTTTGAGTTGGTGAAGTACCGTCATCTATGAGTTGGTAGTGTGCATTCATCTTTGAGCTTGCACAGGTTTCTTTTGATTCCATCTTCGTCTTTGAGTTGATGGAATGCCTTCATCTATGAGTTAGGTACACTTTATCCTGTTACCTTCATCTTTGAGCTGGTAACGTGCTTTCGTCTTTCAGTCAGCACAATTTTCTTATGTTTCCATCTCCGTCTTTGAGTTGATGGAGTACCTTCATCTATGATTTAGGTACATAGTGAGCCCTCATCTATGAGCTGGTAGTATGCATTCATCTTTGAGTTCGCACATTTTCCTGTGATTCCATCTTCGTCTTGGGTTGATGGAGTACCTTCATCTATGAGTAGGGTATGTTTGATCCTTGTTGAACTGATAGTGTGCTTTCATCTTTGAGTCTGCACAGATAACTTCTGATTCCATCTTCGTCTTTGAGTGGATGGAGTACCTTCATCTATGAGTTAGGTACATTTTGTCCTTTCACCGTCATCTTTGAGTCGGTAATGATAAACATCTCCAGGAGAATATGTTCTAAATTTTTTTAAACACTTTGTCAATGAATCGGTGGTTGCCTTCAACTTTGAGTCGGTATTTCTCGGTCTACCTCATCAATGAGTTGGTAGTGCGCATTCAACTGTAAGTCTGCACAATGATCCTTAGATCTGATTCTTCATCTACACCATCATCAATGAGTTGGAATTTGATTTCCTAGCAGTGTTATTATCAATCTTTTGAAGCTTGCCTTCAACTTTGAGTTGGCATGTCCTGTTTACCTCATCAATGAGTGGGTAGTGAGCTGTCAACCATGAGTTAACGTAGTTCGATTCTTATTATGCCCTTGTTATACCTTCATCCTTGAGTTGGTATTCATCTTTTCTGTTATCTCCATCTTTGAGTTGGTAATGTACTGTCACATCAGTACTCTTGTTATATTGATCTTTTCCCACTTTCATCTATGAGATAGTGATGTATCGTCAACATTGAGTCGATATCTATTTTCCTCCTATTTTCCATCTATGAATAGGTAGTGAATCTTCCCCAGCTGAGTATTCTCAGTGTTTACCTTCATGCATTGAGTCGGTGTATGTCCTTCCCCAGTAGAGTTTGCACTCCTGTGTCTCGGTGTCTGTCTGTCTTTTGCATCATGCATACATGCATTTGCGGTCAAATTTTATGGCGTTTGTCATATTTAATTACCTTACGCCATTCGATAGCCTCCGGCTATCTGGCCTAAGTTAATTAAATAGGGGCATCTGTCGCACCCCAAAATTTGACTTTGGTTTTGTTGACCACATCTTGATTAATCTCGTTGTCTCGTATTCATCTCAATTTCTTAAACTTCGCGTGACAACTGGTTGATTAGGTTTTGTGTGTGTTCGTTGCTTACCGTGTTGTATTTCGTTGTTTTAGCAAAACCTGGCCGATATCGTTGCCTCGTATTTATCTCGCTTATCTCTGTTGTGCGTGGCATCGCTTCGATTAGGTTTTGTGCGTTTTTATCTATTTAATTGTTTGTTTGTCGGTATTTTGACTGTATTTCGAATATATTAGAGTTTTCGTATTGTCCGGTTATTTGTGATTGTGTTTGTCAGCGTTTTTCGTGATGTCGTGTTGATTTTATTATTGCCTAGGGTTGTTTATTTAATTACGTGTTGTGCCGTGTGATTTAATCGAGTCTGTTTGAGTCGTGTTGTTGATTTTACTGGTTTACCGGTTTACTGGTTTATTGGTTTTATCAATTTGTCTGTTTTGCTGTGCAAATTGTCATCGTTTTTATCGCGTTCGTGTCGCTCGATTTTATCGTATTTTAATCGTGTGCCGTGTAATATTATTTGTGCTTAATATTAATTGTGTTTAGTTGTTAATTAGTTTATTTAATTAGGATTAATATTATATTAGTTTATTATTATTATTATTATATAATATATAAATATATTATTAATTTATGTTAGATATTTTTTAGGTTCTTTATTGTTTAAGTAATCTAAATATATATTATTAATTTATGTTAGATATTTTTTAGGTTTCTTATTGTTTAAGTAATCTAAATATATATTATTAATTTATGTTAGATATTTTTTAGGTTTCTTATTGTTTAAGTAATCTAAATAATATTATTAATTTATGTTAGATATTTTTAGGTTTCTTATTGTTTAAGTAATCTAAATATATATTATTAATTTATGTTAGATATTTTTTAGGTTTCCTATTGTTTAAGTAATCTAAATATATATATAATATATATAGATGTTGTTAGTAAGAAAAAAGAAAAGAAAAGGGGATCAGTAAGGAAAAAACGTGGTGTGAGAGAAACAGAGAATTGAAAAGAAATATTTTTCCAAAAGCATTACCGTATTTCACTTGTTCTTCATTTTCGGTAACCCAAAATCGTCCCGATTATTCACCGAAACACAAAACCGATTTCATATCTTTGAAGTTCGTTGAGTCCAGGTCACAAATATCCAAGGTTCATTTCATTCCGGCGTCGTTTCACCGATCAAAAGCGACGTTGAAGTCAGGTACTCACGAAGGCAGTCAGCACTGCGTCGGTGACGGTTTCCAGCTTTCGGTCGATCATTTGGACGATCAGAAGTTCATCCTCTTCACACAAGGTAATATTCTTCACTTATCTTTGAAATCGGAGCCAGCACTGCGTCGGTGACGGTTTCCAGCTTTCGGTCGATCATTTGGACGATCAGAAGTTCATCCTCTTCACACAAGGTAATATTCTTCACTTATCTCTGAAATCGGCAAAGTTCCAGCTTGCCGACATGGTTTTAATATATTATTTATCTAAATATATATATATATATATATATATATATATATTATATATATATAATATATATATATATATATTATATATAATATATATATATATAATATATATAGTATATAATATATATATATATCTCATATACATACATATATATATATATTACTTTTGTCTATTATATATTATTTGTCTAAATGTACATATATATATATATATTGGTCTACTATATATTTATTGTCTAAAATAAATAAATAAAATATATATATATATATATATATAATATTATATATATATATATATAATATATATATATCTATATAATATATTATATATATATATATATATATATTACTTTGTTTACTAAATATTGTTTATCTTTTATTATTATTTTGCATATATGTTTTATTTAAATGTTAGTTAAATTAATTATTTGTTTAAATGTTTATTTTGTCTAAAGTAAATGTTTATATTGTTTTTTTATATGTGTTATGTTGTTACTAACCGTTTCGTTTCAGTTTCAGCTCAATAACTCCACTAACTATTCGTAATACTAACTATTCATAGCTAACTGTGTTGTAATAATTTACTTTCTCGCATTTTTATTTTCTGTATTGTGTGTTTAATCGTATTGTTCACGTTTTATGTTAAAAATCGAAAAATCCAAAAAAGAGAAACCCGATGCGATTCCAACGGTCGCCGTTTAAGAAACCCTTTTCACACACTCACAAGCTTACTCTTGGGCTTCCTTATAATGAGCCCATTTATTTATTGTTTCAGGGTTTAGGCTCATTCAAAACTTTTGCCAGCTTTGGCTTTTCAGTTTAAAAACATTTTCAAAAGGACGTGTCAGTCTCAAAGCCTCCCGCCTAGGTCGAGCAAGAGATGGCAAGACACGCCAATCTAAAATCAACAAAACAGACTTTCCCCTTTTCTTTTGGGAGAACTACGTGGATTATGATTTCTCCATTGCGCCTTGGAGATACGTAGGCATGAAGTCTACGACTTTATCGAGTCCAAAAAGCAATAAAATCAAGTTCTTTTCTCATCTCCCCAATCAAACGATCAAAACGAAAAAAGCAAAGCATTCACATAAACATAAGCAAAAAGGTTCCTGTGGAGTACCGCAAATGTAGAGGGTGCTAATACCTTCCCTTTGCATAACCAACCCCCGAACCCGCAACTCTAAAGGGATTTATCGTTATTTTTCCCTTCCTCTTTTTGGATAAAATAAAAGACGGTGGCGACTCTTGCATTTAAAATATTTTTCAAACGGGTTAAGTTCAATCAATACTTAATCTCGTGAAAAATCCCGCCGCGACAAATAGGATCTGCAACAACACTTGGGGTTGGTTGGTGGTGATCATTTCTTCTCTTGTATTAACTTTGCAACTGGTTAATACATATCTCAATTCTAGATTTAGAATTGGGGGCAGACGTACCCTAAGCGAGGATGAAAGGGGAACTTCCTAAACAAATATGGCGTTGTTCTCTCTTTCTCTTAACTCTTTAAGTTCTGCAGAAATTGAGTCTTGTGTGAAATTAATAGTAAAATCAATCTCGTTTAATTGTTGTACATAGAAGTTGTTCGATAAATTGGTGCAATCACTTTGATTGCAACTAAGTAAAATTTTGCACATTCAATTTGAGTGAAATTGAAACTTTGTGTGGAGTGCACACCAAGTGTTTGATAAAATTAACCCCACACAAGTCAGCAATATTTTACTTGTTCTCTTATTGTGTTAACTCATCATTAGTGATAACTATATCAAGGATTGGGGTAATTAATCGATTGATTAAGATAGTGGTTGATTATCTCTATCTAGATATTCTATTTTGTTTCACGCATATCCGATGTTTCCATTAATGGATCGTTTAGACGATTATGGTCTAAGGAGCTTTCGTAACCTTTAAAAACAATTTTAAAAAGCGCTAAATTTAAATATAGATCTATTCAAACCCCCTTATAGATCGGTACTATCGTCTAACACATGGTCATATTTGCCAAGGCTAGTGGCACATGCATGCCTTTTTATGCATGCAAGAAAGAGGTGCCTAAGGCTAGGGCGTATGCCTTGATTTATGCGCCATTGGAAAGGGTGTCAGCCTTGGATTATTAGCACAAATGCATCTTCTTTACAGGCGCATGCTTGTAGTGTTAGGGAAGAGATTCTTAGGGCAGAGATTTTTTGCAGGCGCATGCTTTACATTGTCTTGTCTCTGCATGAATTCTTTGCATTGCATTGTCTTGTCTTTGCAAATTAATTGCGTGATTAGTACATACATTATTTCCCCTATTTAACTGCATGTGAATAATAGATCAATGCATTCACCATCAGTACCCATACAGATCAGTAGAAATACTACACTTACATTTAAAAAAAAATTCTTCCTCACCACATTACATTATTAGTGCCCATACCGAAGGTGAAACATTTGAGCATCAATTATTTAATTTTTGTTTTCGCAACACATAAGTAACTCGGTTTACAATAAATTGACGATCAAATTTTTCACATTTGAAACAAAGAATAGAAAAGAAATTGCAGTGTAGTTAGGTGGGTTAAATCATCTATAAAAATATGGTGTGGTATGTAGACAACCAGGTAAAGTCTTATCAGTTGAATATTCGAGATGATGAAGATGTTCATCATATGTTTGTCAGTCATGAACAATCTAGGTACAATGATATAGATTTATATATATTACCACAACAACAACAAGTGTCTCAGTTCATTGATCAATCACAAGTGTTTTATGAAACTGATGACGACGAACAAGCTGAAGTCAATGTTGTTGATGAGGAAGAAGAAGAAGCCAAATTATTGGTTGATTCAATGGTGAACGACGAAGAAGAAGAGGATCCCTTACAAGCTAGTCATGTATATTGTCCACCTCAACACATGACAAGCTTGAATTTGGGTGTCGATGAACCTTCATCAGATATATTTTACAATCCTTATGTGCAAATTCAAGGATCATTGAAAAAAGGAGACACATTTCGCACAAAAGAAGATTATGTAAAAGATATTAAAAAGTATCACATGGATCTATCAGTTGATTACAGAGTTGGTCGAACTAATGCAATGAGGTACAAGATTTATTATCGAAATGAGCGCTGCCTTTTCCGGTTGTCAGCTTATTACCGGAAGAGGAGTGATTCTTGGAGATTGGATCCATGGGTCCAGTTCACACTCGGAAACTTAGATCTCAGTTAATATGTGATGAAATTTTGTTTGTTGTTAGCGACAATCCGTCGTTAAAGGTGAGTACAATAATGTCGCATATTGTAACACAATACAACTATACTCCATCGTACAGGAAGACTTGGATACTTAGGACAAAGGCGGTTGAAAAAGTGTATGGAAATTAGGATGAGTCTTACAAACAACTTCCAAAATACTTGGTGGCTCTCAAACAGTATGCTCCAGGGACTATTATCAAGTTGGAAACGTTGTCAGCGTATACCCCAGACGGGACTTGTGCTATTGGAAATGGAATATTCCACCGTCTATTCTGGGCGTATCAACCATGCATCAAAGGTTTTGCTTTCTGTAAACCTATTATACAAATTGATGGTACATAGTTATACGAGAAATATAAAGGAACACTACCGATGGCAGTGACACAAGATGGAAACATCAATATTTTTCCAATCGCCTTTGCCCTAGTTGAAGGGGAGACCCCTAAGGGATGGAGTTTTTTTCTAAAAAATATCTGATTGCACGTTGCTCCTCAACCTAACTTATGTTTGATCTCTGACCGACACCCTCCAATAGTGAGTGCCTACAAAAACATTGATAATGGTTGGCCGGATCCTCCGCCAATGCATGTCTACTGCACATATCGCTCAAAAATTTATGTGGGAGTTCAAAGACAAAACGTTGCGGAAGAAGGTTCTCAACGCAGGTTACGCATTAACAGAACCTTCTTTCAAACACTATCGCGAAGACATCAAATTGTCAAATGAAAATGCAGTATGGTGGATCGACAATATTCCATTGGAGAAGTGGACTAGGGCATACGAAAATGGTCAACAGTGGGGCCACATGATAATAAATCTTGTGGGATCAATGAACTTTGTCTTCAAAGGCATCTGAAACCTACCTATAACCGCTTTAGTGCAAACAACATATTTCAGGCTAGGGGCGCTGTTTGAGACCAGACGTTCCAAATGGAGTTCAATGTTGCAATTTGGGCAGTTGTTCAGTAATGCTTCAATGAAATTCATTAGACACGAAGCTGCCAAAGCTAACACACACGTGGTCACGGTGTTTAACCGTACTAAAGGTTGGTACAATGTTGATAAGTCCATGGATCATAATGAAGGCATGACGATGAGACAATACATAGTGGAACTAAATAGAGGTTGGTGCGACTGCGGAAAATTCCAAGCCTTTCGTATGCCCTGCTCTCATGCCATTGCGCCATGTTCAAAGGTTCGAATGGATCCATCCTACTTACTATCTGAAGTTTACAAAGTCATAAGCCTATCCGATGTTTACAAAATTAGCTTTTCAGTTGTTGCAAAAGACGATTACTGGCCTGAATATCAAAGGGACATTCTCTGACACAATGAAGTTATACGAAGAAAGAAAAATGGTCACCTAAACAACACCCGTATTCGAACCGAAATGGATACGGAGAACAAAATGGTCCGATTATGTAGTTCATGTCGCCAGCCCAGTCACAATCGTACTAACTGTCCTAGTGTTGTAACAAGCACAACAAAATAATTTTACATGTACCTCTTTTATTTTATATAAAAAACAATATTTATTTCATATGATAACTTTGTGAGGAAATACCATCACAAACAAATACAACACATTCAACACACAAGCAACACATAAATAACAACACAACAGACTATAATAAATAAAATATCATTACTATAACTAAGCGATTACAACCATCAAAACAATTTTGAACATATTATACATCATTCTGTGAACGTCTATGTCAGTAATATCCACTCATTCACGCACTTCTCCATTTTGGTTGAAAGGTGGACTCAAGCCATTTAATTCTTCTAATCCTTTCACCATCTTCAATTTCTCCATCTAACCAACGACTCAACGTCCGATTAAGACATTCAAATGAATCTATATTCCAAAGTCGAATCTTTATCGAAGGTGCGACTGCTAAAAAGATTAAATCGACATTTCTCTTGTGAATGTATTCAGACATGATTAAAGAAAACAAAATTGAAGGAGATTGAAGAAAAATGGAAGGAGGGTAAGAAGTTGTGTGAAATAATATGGGAGATGCGCATGATGGTATTTATAGAAGAACCAAAACATGCATGCGCCAATGGACTAGACTCCACACACACATAACACATGCATGCGCCCATGCATGTGGCATACACACACACATAACACATGCATGCACCAATGCATGTGGTGCATACACACCTGCAGACATGCATGCGCTAACGCATGTGGCGCCTGTAACACCCTTCTAAAATACCCCGAGTATATAATTAAAATAACAACATATCAATCAGAGTAAATATGCAATCAAGGGTGTCACACAACTACTTCACACCATAATAACTGTCATGCTCTTTATTTAATCAAAATAACATTTTTGCATAATTCGCAGCGGATAGAAATGAAATCAACCAATCAAAACATATAATATATTACATGTAAATTGGTTCACAACCAACAATAAAACAATTAAAGACATCCCGTCCCGATGTTACATCTATCAGAGCATGACCCACTAAGGAGACTACACTAGACTCCAAGCACTAGCTTCTACTCAATCACTGCTCGTTACCTGAAAAATAGTTGTAAGGGTGAGTTCCTCAATCGATATAATAAGCATTATAAAATATCATGCAATGTTAAGTAATTTAACACGTTTCATCACCCAAATCAGATTACACATTCAGCAACGGCAATATCAACTCAATCATACTCAACATCAACACAACACACAACACACATATAATACTGGAATACATCCATTCATACTATATTCCATACAACAAACCAACACAATGCAACTCTAATGAGACTCGACTCGTCATGCATGTGGTACCATTCGGAGTAAAACTCCCAACTTAAAAATCATTGCCAATTTATTGGGCATCAAGGCATAAGCCTTCAACTTTCAACTTTTGCCAATCCAGGCCAACGTGGTGTGAGCAAAGCTCCGACTTAATGCATATGGATTTACATGACATGCACGACTTAAAATTTCGACAACATGATAATAATAGCAACACAACAATGGTTTCAACATAAGCAACTTATAATCAACTTTGGCTCACCAAGCCTACAACTCAGTATCTTTAACAACTTTCCGTACACGGAACAACTCAGCAACATACTTGTATCGACACTTCATAACATAAACTCAACAAAATTACTCATCACAATTAACGATAATATCACCCGACTCACCCCGACGAATTCCATTAAATTCTGAGCAAAATTCGATTTTTATCACTTTTCCAACAGTGTTAACCGGTTAACGCCCTGGGTTAACCGGTTAACGCAGGACAGAACACGCTTTCTGGCCATTTACAACAGTGTTAACCGGTTAACGCCCTGGGTTAACCGGTTAACGCAGACAGATTAGCAATTTTCACAAATTACAACAGTGTTAACCGGTTAACACCCTGGGTTAACCGGTTAACGCAAGACAGAAAGCTGTTCCTGCGCTAACACGAAGCAGAATGCAGAATTCTCCGCATTTTCCGCCGTTGGAGGACTTCCGGACCTCCGATTCCAATTCCGTAAGAAGCGATACGTTCGGAAAATTACAATAAACTCAATTACAGATTTAAGTACAACTTTAGCACACTTATCCAACATAATTTCTCAGCATTCAACATCCCAATTAGGGTCAAATCAACGGTTTATCACTACCCCTTACATGTTAATCTATAATACCCATTAAACGACGATAAACCCCCCTTACCTGATTAATCCGGCAAATCTTTGAGCTCCAAGCTTTTCTCTTCTCCAACCTTTGCCCTTGCTCTTCCTCTTTGCCCTTTCTCCACTTTCCACTTTTCAGCCGCTTCTCTGTTTCACGTAGAACTCTTTTTACCAAAAATGGGATTCCTTTTCCTTATTTCACACTTATATAATTTTCCAATTTATATTATTATCCCAATAATAATAATTCGATAATTCCAAAAATAATAATAATAATCCAATTATCTAATTAAATTAATAAATATATTATTAACTTAATTTAATAATTATCGTATTATTATCGGGGTGTTACAACTCTCCCCCACTAAAAGAGTTTTCGTCCTCGAAAACATACCTCAAGCGAACAACTCCGGATAAGACTCCTTCATCTGAGTCTCCAGTTCCCAAGTCACGTTGCCACCTGCTGGTCCTCCCCAAGCTACCTTCACCAAGGCAATCTCTTTACCCCGCAACTGCTTCAACTCTCGATCCTCGATCCTCATAGGTGATGTTTCAACAGTCAGGTTATCTCTCACCTGTACATCATCCACTTGGACTACATGCGACGGATCAGGAATGTACCTTCTCAACTGAGACACATGAAAAACTTCATGCAAATTCGCAAGTGACGGCGGTAAAGCGATACGATAGGCTACCTCTCCTATCCTCTCTAGAATCTGATAAGGACCAATAAATCGAGGTGTCAACTTCCTTGACTTCAAAGCTCGACCAACCCCAGTTATCGGAGTAACACGAAGAAACACATGATCTCCCTCTTGAAACTCAAGTGACTTCCTCCTCTTATCATGATAACTCTTCTGACGACTCTGAGCAATTCTCATCTTCTCCTGAATCATCTTAATCTTTTCCGTAGTTTGTTGAACAATCTCCGGTCCAACCACAGCACTCTCACCGGACTCATACCAACATAAAGGTGTCCGACATCTTCTACCATACAAAGCTTCAAACGGCGCCATACCAATGCTCGAATGAAAACTATTGTTGTAGGTAAACTCAATCAAAGGTAAATAACAATCCCAAGTACCTCCCTTTTCCAAAACACAAGCTCTCAAAAGATCCTCTAATGACTGAATCGTCCTCTCAGTCTGACCATCAGTCTGCGGATGATATGCAGAACTCAATCTCAGCTTAGTTCCCAAAGCCCTCTGCAAACCTTCCCAGAACTTCGATGTAAATCTAGGATCTCTGTCCGAAACAATACTCGACGGAATACCATGCAAACTTACAATCTTCTCAATATACAACTCAGCTAATCTCTCTAACGGATAATCCATTCTAATCGGAATGAAATGAGCCGATTTCGTCAATCTATCAACAATCACCCAAATAGCTTCAAAACTCTTACTTGTCCTCGGTAAACCAGAAACAAAATCCATACTGATACTATCCCACTTCCACTCTGGAATAGACAACGGTTGCATTAGCCCAGACGGCTTCTGATGCTCAATCTTTGACTTCTGACAAGTTAGGCACGCATACACAAAACGAGCCACATCTTCTTTCATTCCGGGCCACCAAAATATTTTCTTTAAATCCTGATACATTTTAGTAGCTCCTGGATGAATACTCAAACTGCTTCTATGACCCTCTTCTAGAATGCTTCTTTTCAAAATCGCATCATCAGGAATACAAATTCTTTCCCCCAATTTCAACACACCTCTCGCATCAATCTTAAAGTCACTCTTCTCTGATTGACCACAACGATTAAGGATATCTACTAATTTCACATCCAATGTCTGTGCCTCTCGGATACTATCCATAAAATCATTATTAATCTTTAGCATTCCTAGCATTACACTCTGCGGGGTTACTTCGCAAACCAAACTCATGTCACGAAAT
This sequence comes from Lathyrus oleraceus, assembly GCF_024323335.1. Classification (NCBI taxonomy): domain Eukaryota; kingdom Viridiplantae; phylum Streptophyta; class Magnoliopsida; order Fabales; family Fabaceae; genus Lathyrus; species Lathyrus oleraceus. The sequence continues at coordinate 296,890,101 of NC_066579.1, forward strand.
TGCTCAATTAATTCCAACTCCTTAATCATCATTGCTGACACATGCAAGGTCTTTCTACTTAAAGCATCGGCCACAACATTTGCTTTTCCTGGATGATAATTCAACCCGAAATCATAATCCTTAAGCAATTCTAACCACCTACGTTGTCTCATGTTCAGCTCTTTCTGATCAAATAGATACTTTAAACTTTTATGATCTGAAAACTTCAAATCTGGAACCATAAAGGTAATGCCTCCAGATTTTTAGCACAAACACCACAGCAGCAAGTTCAAGATCATGCGTAGGATAGTTCTTTTCATGAATTCTTAACTGTCGCGACGCATAAGCAATTACTTTATTATTTTGCATGAGCACACCTCCTAAACCCATCAATGAAGCATCACAGTAGATTATAAACGGTTCCTCCGGATTTGGCAAAGTCAAAACCGGCGCCGACGTCAACCTCCTTTTTAATTCATTAAAACTTTCTTCGCACTGAACATCCCACACGAAAGCTTTACCTTTACCAGTTAATTTAGTTAACGGAAGTGCTAACTCAGAAAATCCTTCAATAAACCTTCTATAATATCCAGCTAATCCCAAAAAGCTTCTAATTTCGGTAGCCGACTTAGGGGTCTCCCATTGCAAAACAGCTTCGACCTTGGAAGGATCTACAGCAATACCTTTTCCTGAAATTACATGGCCGAGAAAACTGACTTCTCTTAACCAAAACTCACACTTGGACAGCTTCGCATAAAGTTTCTTATCTTTCAAAACATCCAACACTAATCCCAAATGTTCCTTGTGCTCTTCTTCGGACTTAGAGTAAATCAAAATATCATCAATAAATACTACCACAAAATGATCCAGATAAGTATGGAAAATACGATTCATGTATTCCATAAATACTCCCGGCGCATTAGTAACACCGAAAGGCATCACAGAATACTCATAATGTCCATACCGAGTTCTGAACGTTGTCTTCTGGATGTCTTCATCTTTCACCTTGATCTGATGATAGCCCGATCTCAAATCAATTTTACTGAACACACAAGCACCCACTAATTGATCCATCAAATCATCTATTCTCGGTAGTGGATACTTATTCTTGATCGTTACCTTATTCAATTGTCTATAATCAATACAAAGCCTCATACTACCATCTTTCTTCTTTACTAGCAACACTGGAGCTCCCCACGGTGACACACTTGGTCTTATAAACTTCTTCTCAAGTAAGTCTTCCAATTGCTTCTTTAATTCATACAATTCCGATGCCGACATTCTATACGGTGCCATCGAAATAGGCCTAGTACCAGGTACCAGATCAATAGTAAATTCAACTTCCCTCTCTGGCGGCACACTAGGAATTTCATCAGGAAAAACTTCAGGGAATTCTTTCACCACTAACAGTTCCTCAATCTTAGCTTTACTCTCAACCGACAACGTCGCCATCAAAGAAAACATCTGAGCTCCCTCTTTCATCAATTTTCGCAATTCTCCGAAAGGTAATAAGTCAACTCCTTCCTCTTCAGGAGTGGAAAACCTTACCGACTTATGATGACAATTTATATGAACATAATTATACTCTAACCAGTTCATACCAAGAATTACATCCATCCCATCCAACGGCAAACATACTAAATCAACATAGAAATCTCTATCGAAGATCGACAAAGGACATTTTAAACATACCAAAGAAGTAGTTATTGATCCCTTAGCTGGGGTCTCAACAATCAATTCACCATCCAAAGCGGACAATTTTAAACCCAGTCTTCGAGCACAGTTAGCAGAAATAAAACAGTGTGTAGCACCGGTATCAATAATAGTAATTAAAGGAGTACCATTTATGAAACATGTACCTCGGATAAGTCTGTCCTCACTGGAGGTTTGAGTTCCGGTCAATGCGAACACTTTTCCAGTTTGAGATTTCTTTGGCTTCTGACACTGACTTCCAATATGCCCCTCTTCGCCATAATTAAAACAAATCATTTCCTTGTGCTTGCAATCAGCTATTGCATGGCCAGTCTTACCACAGCGAAAACACCTCTTTACTTCAGCAGTGCATACATTACTCTTATGACCAGCCTGACCACATTTGAAACAAACTATACCAGCAGGATCACCTCCCCTACTAGTCCTCTGAGCCGGAGCAGCTCCTTGTTTCCCTTTTCCCACTGGGGCATCATACGGCTTGCCACGGTTTTGATGTTGCTTGCCCCTGCGGTCACTGACAATCTTGTAATGAGCATTATTGTCTTCTTCAAATATCCTGCAGCTATCAACCAATTCAGTAAAAATGCGTATCTTCTGATACCCAACAGCCTTCTTAATTTCAGAGCGCAGTCCGTTTTCAAACTTGATGCACTTTGAAAACTCAGCACCAGCACCAGTGTAATGAGGATAAAATTTGGACAGCTCCACAAATTTTGCAGCATAATCAGTGACAGACATGTTTCCTTGCTTCAGTTCAAGGAACTCAATTTCTTTCTTACCACGGACATCTTCCGGATAATACTTTCTCATGAATTCCCTACGGAATACATCCCAAGTAATGACTTCACCTGCCACGGTCAACCTCTCGTGAGTCTCTAGCCACCAGTCATCAGCTTCGACTGCTAGCATGTGAGTACCATACCGAACCTTCTGAGCTGGAGTGCAATCCATAACACGGAAGATTCTCTCGATCTCTTTCAACCATCCCAAGGCTGCATTTGGATCATGCTTCCCTTTAAACACCGGAGGATTCTCTCTTTGAAAAGTCGCCAAGCTACGTGATCCAGCATCTCCACCAGCATTTGGCAAGTTCTGCACAGCTTGTGCCATTGCTTGCATTGCGGCAGCCATTGCAGCATCATTCCTTCCAGCCATTCCAACTTATCAATACAACACAACTTAAAAGTTAGATTAGTAACAATACACAATTGTTACACAGTAACGACACGACAACTGGCCGAACAGACCGACCTGCTCTGATACCACTAATGTAACACCCTTCTAAAATACCCCGAGTATATAATTAAAATAACAACATATCAATCAGAGTAAATATGCAATCAAGGGTGTCACACGACTACTTCACACCATAATAACTGTCATGCTCTTTATTTAATCAAAATAACATTTTTGCATAATTCGCAGCGGATAGAAATGAAATCAACTAATCAAAACATATAATATATTACATGTAAATTGGTTCACAACCAACAATAAAACAATTAAAGACATCCCGTCCCGATGTTACATCTATCAGAGCATGACCCACTAAGGAGACTACACTAGACTCCAAGCACTAGCTTCTACTCAATCACTGCTCGTTACCTGAAAAATAGTTGTAAGGGTGAGTTCCTCAATCGATATAATAAGCATTATAAAATATCATGCAATGTTAAGTAATTTAACACGTTTCATCACCCAAATCAGATTACACATTCAGCAACGGCAATATCAACTCAATCATACTCAACATCAACACAACACACAACACACATATAATACTGGAATACATCCATTCATACTATATTCCATACAACAAACCAACACAATGCAACTCTAATGAGACTCGACTCGTCATGCATGTGGTACCATTCGGAGTAAAACTCCCAACTTAAAAATCATTGCCATTTTATTGGGCATCAAGGCATAAGCCTTCAACTTTCAACTTTTGCCAATCCAGGCCAACGTGGTGTGAGCAAAGCTCCGACTTAATGCATATGGATTTACATGACATGCACGACTTAAAATTTCGACAACATGATAATAATAGCAACACAACAATGATTTCAACATAAGCAACTTATAATCAACTTTGGCTCACCAAGCCTACAACTCAGTATCTTTAACAACTTTCCGTACACGGAACAACTCAGCAACATACTTGTATCGACACTTCATAACATAAACTCAACAAAATTACTCATCACAATTAACGATAATATCACCCGACTCACCCCGACGAATTCCATTAAATTCTGAGCAAAATTCGATTTTTATCACTTTTCCAACAGTGTTAACCGGTTAACGCCCTGGGTTAACCGGTTAACGCAGGACAGAACACGCTTTCTGGCCATTTACAATAGTGTTAACCGGTTAACGCCCTGGGTTAACCGGTTAACGCAGACAGATTAGCAATTTTCACAAATTACAACAGTGTTAACCGGTTAACACCCTGGGTTAACCGGTTAACGCAAGACAGAAAGCTGTTCCTGCGCTAACACGAAGCAGAATGCAGAATTCTCCGCATTTTCCGCCGTTGGAGGACTTCCGGACCTCCGATTCCAATTCCGTAAGAAGCGATACGTTCGGAAAATCACAATACACTCAATTACAGATTTAAGTACAACTTTAACACACTTATCCAACATAATTTCTCAGCATTCAACATCCCAATTAGGGTCAAATCAACGGTTTATCACTACCCCTTACATGTTAATCTATAATACCCATTAAACGACGATAAACCCCCCTTACCTGATTAATCCGGCAAATCTTTGAGCTCCAAGCTTTTCTCTTCTCCAACCTTTGCCCTTGCTCTTCCTCTTTGCCCTTTCTCCACTTTCCACTTTTCAGCCGCTTCTCTGTTTCACGTAGAACTCTTTTTACCAAAAATGGGATTCCTTTTCCTTATTTCACACTTATATAATTTTCCAATTTATATTATTATCCCAATAATAATAATTCGATAATTCCAAAATAATAATAATAATAATCCAATTATCTAATTAAATTAATAAATATATTATTAACTTAATTTAATAATTATCGTATTATTATCGGGGTGTTACAGCGCCTACATGCATGCACCAAGGCTCTAGGCGTCTCCTTTGATGTTTAGTTGGATGCGTTAGTTCAATTGACGCATATGTAGGGAAAATGATTATTTTGGTATTTAAAAAAAAGATTATTTAGGGATTTAAATTGAAAATACTGGTTATTTTAAAAAAAAAACTCGTTTATACCCAATATGGCCATAAAGAAAACGTTTTATTATGGCTCAGATCCAATTTATCTTTATGCTAAAAAAATAGAAAACGCTTTATGCTCAGATCGAACTCTCTACTTCTTTCAAATTAAAAATCAAATTCATCCCTTTTGTTGATTTCTCTAATGGAATCCAAATTTGCCTCTCTTATTGATTTGTCATGTGGAACTCATAAGAAGTTTATAAGGTTTTTAAAATTATGCGAAAAGCTCAAATAATTTTTACAGATAATCAACCTAAATTAAGTAATCCTAAAAGAATGCATTGGAGAAAAGCTACGACAACTGTATTGAAGTCAAAATCAAAACAATATCTTCTCTAAATTGTGACCCAATAGCACACCAAGAAGGGCGCAATGAATGACCATTTTTCTGCATTAAAATCTGTAATATGACCCTTTTATTTTTGGAGACGAATTATGTTTTATTGGGAAGAAAAATGTGGGTGTGAATGAGCATCAATATTGGGTTAAAAGCAACACATAAGTGAGAGACATCACATATTCACTTAAAACCTTGAAGTGATAGATGTGTGGATTCTCTCACTTATAAATGCTCAAGTACCCACATTTATAACCAATGTGAGATTCCAACTCACGTTTGACTTATTATTCTTAACACTTCCCTGAAGTGTGAGCCTACAATACTTCCCTTCAAGTGGAAACTCTTTTATCCACATACACACATTTGTATCGCCATTGATACTTCTTTCCTGTGCATTTCGATACACCTCTTCTTGAATATTTTGATTTCAACGAAATGTCTTTTCTTGGACATTTCAACCGAAATATCACATATTCACTTAAAATCTTAAGGCAATAAGTGTGTTGATTCTCCTAATTATAAATTTGTATGCAATTTTGAGTATGTTACAATATATTTGTATACAATTTTAATTATTTAATATAAGAAAAATTAATTGTTCTAGAAATAGCATACATATCTAACAAATTACTTTTCAAACAATTGTGTTCAATTACTCATTTTTTCTTTGTTAACCAATATAAGAGCATTTTATGGATCTTATGATGAAAATATATGAGTTAGGCCTAACAAGAAACTTACAAATAACAGTCCTGGATTTGGGCTACTGTATCAAAAGTCTTTTCATAATGTTAAATTAATAATTGTTGAAGGGGTTGAAAGTGAAATTTCTCATCCTGTTTAAAGGAGCTGTCATGTTGTTTTAAGGAGCTGTTTTTGTGTGTTTCTGTTTGAAGATTGAGTGTCCAGTCTGATTGTGCAGAAGAAAATGATGGAGTGTGATGTCTGATTGTGCAGAAGAAAATGTTGATACGTGTGTTTTAGATCCCTTTCATAATGTTAAATTAAGGTAGAAGGATGAAGAGATAAGATATAACTAAAGAGGTGCAAAAGCCATAAAGAGGTGCAAACGCCACCTAAAAAAGAAGAGACCAGATACATCTAAAAGGGTGCAATGAAAAAAAAAAGTCAAATTAATGGGCTGCTGATGCATAAAAAAAGCCAAATCAATGTTGCTGATGCGAAACTTGAAAATTGAAGGTTTAAAATATATTTTCTATTTTAAAATTTAATATTCTTTATAAAATTATAAATAATAAAATATATTAATACATAATTAATGACATTAAATTTACCATAAGAAAATATATAATAATGATTGGACTTTTTGTGGAACATTAAAAATATCAATGGTATTAAATGGAATTTAGAATAAATAGTATTAAATGCAATTTATGTTCATATTATTCTTAAATATATATGAAATATATGAATTAAATATTATTAAAATTGTGATATAATATGAAAAACTCACAATTGATACATGATCATAAAAAAATTATATAATTATTTATATATTTTTGGCATCTTATTAGTTATGTGAGTTATAGAGTTATATAATCAAATAATAATAGAATATGACAGAAAATTAGAAGATTGAAATTGGAAAAAGATACAATAAAAAAAATTAAATAATTAATGAAAGAAATATAATTTTCGACTACTTATTTTATAAAATTGATTAAATGAATATTATTAAATTATTAAATTATCATATTACTTTCTTTTTACTAAGGGAGCCCTTCTTGCAAAGATGTATTATAGGTTGGTATTTGTGAAAAGATTTGTGCAAACAAGATTGGGGAGATGAGAAAAGAATGTACATATTTACAATTTTATTGTTTGAATGGATAAACCCATTGCCTACGTACCATCACAAAGGTAGGATCAAAACCTCGTAGTTTGGGGAAAAAATCTCAAAAGATTGGTGAATTGATTTGATCAAAAGCCTTAAGGTCTTTTGTTATCAAAGGGAGAAAACTCAACCTAAACCAACAATCCACCACGTGAGGAGAGCTTCAACATACTAGTGAGGGAACCACCCTATAATAAGTATGGAAGACTTATAGTCCAATCACTAAGGATAAGGTGAGGTTTACATCAACCACTATGATAACTCAAACCTATGGCTAATGTTTATGAAAATAAGTTTTAACAAAGGTGGCCATTGGAACCACAAAAATAACTTGAAGTGAGTTGTATTTACAAGTTAGAAGTATTCACAAAGTAAGGTCAAAGTTGACTTAGGATTCATTTACAATGAGTATTAATGAAAAGAGTTTGGAAAATCAAAGGCATATGACCTAGGTTTCTAGTTTTGAAAACAATGTCAAAGTTTGCACAAAAGTGAGTTTGACTTGGGTTAGAGTGGAGAGAAGAAGAGAAGGGCTAGTCCTAAACATGCAAAGATGAGAGAAGAGATAAAACCCTTGGATTTCCCTTTCTTGAGATCATAAAGATGATTCAAGATGCTCTTTTCCTTTGGACTTAGCAATTAACTCAAGCAATCAAACAAATATTCAATCAAGCTTCTAGGATCTCCATTTGGTTTGTCTCTCTTAACTTGGCTATTCATGACAATGGTCCTCCTTACTATCTCAAGTTTGGAATCCCTATCACACAAGAACAAACAATCAAAAAGTTCACAATGCAATAAGAGGAATGGACAAAGAATGAATTTAGATTAGGGGTCCTTTGAAGTCAACTTTAAGATTTAGCATTCGAAAGGCACGAGGCCTAGTTGCTCTTCAACAAATTTAGCATTCTAAAGGCATGAGGCCTAGTTGCTCTTGAACTCCTTTAAGCATAGGTAAGGTCCTAATTCTAAGTCCTTTCTCCTTTTTGCATTGGGTTCACACAAACAAGGACAAACAAACACAAAGCAACAAGATATTTATATACAATAATGAGCTCAAATGAGCAAAAGAAAAATGCCATAAACATAAAATATGAGCTCAAGTGAGCAAAGGGAAAAAGAAATATGAATAAATGAGTAAGAAAGTAAATTGCATTAAAGTAAATTGCAAGAAATTAAATGCTTGAATTAAAGTTAATAGTTAGTAGTTAATGTTAGTGTGTCATAAGACAATTTAGCGCTATGTTAAGCAATCGTAAGTGGACTAATGTAGTACTCACCTATCTGAGGCCGGTCAATAAAATTATAGGCAAATAAACATAAGTTAGAGGTCATGACTAGTAAGCCAAGCTCCTACAACTTGCCATGCCAAAAGAAAAGAAGGAAAGCCTTGTATGGATCTTAGGTTTTTTACTTGACCAAGAAGCAACCTATCTTGGACACAAAGCAATCACTTGATCTTTGATGAAGTTGAATTTGATTTGGATCAAAGAAGGTTAAGCCTCTCATTTGTAAAGACTAACCACAAATCATTAACTCATTGGCCAAAATAAAAAGAAGAAGATGAAGATGAAATGAAATGGACAAAAGGAGAATTTAAATGACATAATCAAAACACAATGATCAAATATGAATCAAAATCAACATCAACCAATGGTAAACAGAAGAGAAATGAAGATTAGGAGTCAACAAGGTCAAACATATTTTTTGGTATTTTTGAAATTAAAATAATACATAAAAGAAAATGAACAAAATATGGTCAAACTTCAAATTCAATTTAAATCAACTTCAACAAGTCCAATTGAATCATCATAAGTCTAACATGGTCAAACAAGGTTTGACAAATTTTCTCAACATTTTTCAAAAATAGAAACTATTTTAAAATAAATGAACTAAAATCTCAAATAAATCTCAAATCAATTAAGAAATTGATGAGAATATTTTTCATAGACTTATCATGATCCATATGTGTTAAGAAAATATTTTTGGAATTTTTGGATATCAAAAAGTATTTTAAATGAATTAAAAACTATTAAAAAACAAAATAATTAACAAAAAATATTAAATGGAATCACAAAAATAATTAAAAATCAGATTATGAAACTAGATTTTTCAAGAAAATTTTTAGTGTTGGTCTCATATTTTTGTGATTCCAAATAAAAGAGTTCTGAATTTTTGAAATAAAATGGAGTAAAAGAAAATAAAACAGAAATTAGAAAAAGAGAAAAATCAGGAAGCGTTGGATCCAATTCATTAATTGACGTGGACACATCCAATGGCTCAAAGGCGCGCGCGTTATGAGTCAAGCACGAAGCAAACTGAATTAAAAAAAGTCAAAAGAACTAAAGGCCAAGATTAGATCAGATGAGTGGGATCCAACGGGCCAGGTGGTTCCACGTGGGGATGGTGGTGGAAACCACCGTCTTCTCCAGTGGACCAACTGATTCCGGCCACCAGTTGCAGGTTTTTAAACCTCAACCAACATGCGCGTGCCATATACCAAAATGAAGCTGGGGTGATGTACATCACCCCTGTAACCTTGGATTGTCCTCAAGATCTCTATCAAGTGAGAAATCTGAGCTTGAACATCCAGGTATGCAAACTGAAAAGCTCGAAAACATGAAATCAAAGCCACCACTGACTTGCCTCTTGCACGAGGACTTCAGAAAACCATTTGAACACAACCAATTCACATTATATGATGAGATATAGATCAAAACAGTTGGATCATATACCTTTGAAGAGCAGCTTTAATCAACATGATTCCTTCCAACTTTTGCTTGCAATTTGATCTTGAGATGTGATATGAATGCAAGGCTAAGGAATAAGTCTTGAAGATCAACCGATTTTGTTGAAATTCAAGCTTGAATTGAGAAAATAAAAATCAAAATCCTTTGGTCTGGTTGAGTTTTCACTTCTGCAGAGTTTCAGGTTGCCTTAAGGTTGAAATTTGAATGAGGCAAGCATTATATTTATAGCTGAGATGCAAGCAAGTAAGTGTCAAACTCGTGTGCATGATCATTGGGTCCTCCATGCATGGGCCTGTACAGGCGCATGTGAGGCTCAATCTTGGATGGAAATAAATGCTAAGCTCATTTGAAGAGGTTTTGGACGTGCAATTTGAACTATAATGGCTTGTGCATGAAGATTCAAAGTGAAATGCATAATTGGGCCTAAATGTTCCCCTCTTCGAAAGTCACACATAGAAAATCCAAACATAGGCATGTGAGTAATGGTTGGAAAGGTCTTGACATAAGGAACAAAAGCTATATTGGGAAAAAATCCATTTGGAGTTTGGAAATTTGTGAAAACTGACCTTGAAGTTTGAGGTACAAAACATGTCTTTGAAAAATTTACCAAAAGTGGCCAACTTCAAGCCCTTCTGTTTCAATGATGCAAGCCTCAAATGGAAACACCTCCAACATAAAAGTTGTATATATTTTCAAGATAATCAATTTGGACTTAAATTTTTGCATCATTTGTATTTTTGATGAGAAAGTTATAGGCACTTGAAGTTGGACTTTTTCAAGATTCAATGGTTTTGGTCCAAAGTGACCTATAATGTTTTGTATTATCACATGTACTTATTTTAGGATTATGAAATTTTGTCAAACATAAAATTTGAATTAAACATCTTAAGATTTACAATTCAATTTGTCTCACCTCTAAATCATAAAAAATGAAGGAGTTAGCTCCCTGGGAAGTTGACCAAAAATTAGGGTTTCAGTCAAAATGACCTATAATGTTTTGAAATGAATGATGACCTTACATGTTTCAAATGAATTTTTGATGAAGATGAAAGTTGTTCATATGGTTCTTAAGAAAAATATTTCTCTTGGGGTCATCTTCATTTGACAAACACATCAAACGTTAGGTCTCAGTGGATCTCAGATTAGTCAGATGACTTGACTGGTCAACTTCTCAAGTCCAAACTTCAAATCTTGATGAATGAATGATTGAGGACACTCACATAAGATCATATATGCATAAAATAATGAATGAAAGAACTTACCTTGATTTAATTTGATCATAGGTTGAGGTTGCTTCATGAGCAAGGCACAGTCAATGCATAGTTGAATTAGGGTTTCCTTGGGAAACAATCCTCAAGCCATTTGGTTTATCTTGATCAAATTGGAAAATTGAGATATTTGGGAGACATATATGATAATTTAGAGCTTTGTGAACAATTGTCATACTTTCTTTCATCTTCATCTAGCCACTTCATTGAGCATAGGAGCCTCCTAGGAGCAAGGGCACATGTGATCACTTGAGCTTCAAAACAAAACAAGTTAGTGACATATTTTTGTGCTTTTGGTTAGTAAACAAAATAAGAAAAGTAATAATATACAATACAATCATGCTTGGTGGTCTCAAACCAACTCACACAAGTCCCAACCCAAGGGTTAAGGAGCCACACATGCTATGATCCTTGGGGCAATGCTATGAGCAATGATATGATGCCATGAGGGATCTTAGGGTCAAAATTAGGGTCTTACAGATGCCCCTATTTAAGGTCATTCTAGCCGGAGATATGAAGGTTAAAATATTCGTCTCGACGAGGTAGAATGAGCTTAAATAATAACCAAGAGACGAATTTTGGTCCCTAAGAGACCTCATGATGCAGATGTATGCATGCAAAAGTTAATATTTTGTGGGGAAATAATGGCCATAAATAAAAAGAAATCAGGAGAAACTAAAAATCCATAGGAGTAAGAGACTCTGGGTAAAATAGGGTAAGAATGCGTGAGCAAGTCACGACTTGAATACTTGCTGGGAGACGCGAAGGGATTCCATGAAAATAAATCGATGGAAAGACTCGAGCTAACGCAGAGGTGCATGTATTGGGGAATATGCCAATACAGCAAAACTATCCACAAAAGATACTTCGGATAAAAAATCCGGACTCAGATGGGGAAATCCATGAAGGATCCAGTTGAGGAAGAAACAAACGAGATATTACCAGTTACTGGGTAATAAACTCAAAAAGAGACATGTTGTCAAAACACCGGTTACTGAGTGAGAGATAACATGCTCAAGGAGAAAGAATATCTAAGACCGATATAAGGGTGAGAGATATCAATCATCCAAAACATCTGAGGAAAACCTAAAAGGCATATTTCAACTCAGGAAAATCTGACTCCACAGGGGACAAAAAGTCATAATAGGGAGCAGAAGGAAGGAACACCAGGGATACCGGTTACTCGACATATAATAGGTGACCAACCAGGCGTGAATTGGGAACATATCCAAAACACTCATCATCCGAAAAGGAGAGCTGAAAAAGAAAACTCAATTTACAGGATGGACATTCGATTCCACAAGGAAATACGAATCTTACTCAACTGGGGAAGAAAAAGATTTCGACTGAAGAGCGCATGAGATATATTATCTATTACCGTCAGAACGTAGATAACATACTGGCATGGAAGATTATCCACAATTGGTTACTGGGTTAATAAAGGATAAATCGACCGAAAAAAAGGACATCGGGATACCGGTTACTGGGTATAAAATGATGACCAATCCGAAGGAGAAATAATCATTACCCAACAAAAGGGTAAAAATGAAAGATGACTCGCAAGGGATAAATTGCTTAACAAGAGCAATTATCCAAGAGATATATCACTGGTTACTGGGTGGTATACTCAAAAAAATGAAGGAATATAAGTACTGAATATTGGATAAAGATAACCAACAAAGAGGGGATTACATCTACCGGTTACTGGGTAGAAAACCACATAATAGGATTTACAACTACCAGTTACTGGGTAGAAGGCCACAAGATCCACTGGGGAGAGGATGAACAATGACTGTTTACTGAGCAATTGTCCGCCTGAACCACGGGGAATTGCAGGGGAAATAACGAGAAAGGAGTCAATCTAGGAACAAACTAGAGAGACACAATGAAACAAGACTCAACCCAATGAGGATATAACTCAGGGGAGTAATTCCATCCCAATACATGATTAAGGAGGAAACTGAAATAATAATCATCCACGAGGACATAACTCAATGGGGAATGATGGAGGAAAGGTAGACATTTTCTGCCTATAGGACTGACTCTATATATGGAGAGATGAGACACAAACATCTGCTTGGGGAAGAACATTTCTCCAATAGAAGGAGATAACAAGCAAAGATATATGGCAAAGAATAAAACATGAATATCTGAATGCTAAAAATTATGCATGTATATGCGTGGTTTATGTATGATTAATGCTGACAAACAGACGTATCTAACATAAACAGGTCCAAGAATTAATGGACGGACATCCGGTATAACATATCAAGAGAACGGCCAGGCCCCCAGGAGAAATCCAATCTGATGGTGCGCATCAAATACCAGAAGACACAAACTGCCGCTGGGGATCAAGCAGAGTCGCTGCCGGGGATAAAGACCGCTGCTGAGGATATGCAAAGTCACAGCTACCAACTGCCAGGAATCTTCCGACAATTCTCGGGAACATGCAGGGATATCAATAAGATCTGGCATAGAAGAACTCTACTGGGGATCTTATCGGGGATAATTTTCTGTGGGGAACAACCACCAAACAGACTCATCTATTAAATATTTTCTTCTAACTGCTGAGGAGACACCTCTGCTACCGGGAGAAGGAACAAATTGCTCCGCTGGGGAAGGAAACAACACATGGAAAATGTCTTCCACTCGGAGGGGATACCAATGTCAAATTGGGATCAGGCAAAGTCAGCTGGGGAACATACAGGGTCATCGCCAGGGATTTGCTGTTGAACAGACGAAAGATTCATCGTAGAGGAAACTCTACGGGGAGCTCAACACGGATAAGATCCATCGTAGAAGAAACTCTACTAGGGAAACTCATCAAGGAATGATATGAAACTCTGTGGGGAACAACCACTAAACAAAAGTTTCAACAATCAAAACAAATTCCTCTGATCTGCTGGAGAGACACCTTTGCTGAGGGGAGAGAGAAACACTGCTCCGTTGGGGAAGGAAACAACACATCTTCACCACTAGCTCAACTTAGAGGGAATCTTTCAATACTGAGGGGGGAAACAAATTATCAGGCTCTGATCAGGAAACTCCACTGAGGATAGGCTATTGGCGATCCAACTGGGGATAGTCTGCTATGAACAACCCTGTTAGGGATGAGCTATAAGCCAACCTTCTAGGGATAACTATTAGTATCTCCAGAGGAACTGTTTTGGCTAGGAGGATCGAAAATGAATCCTACGTCAACACGTGCTATATGCTAGGGATGAAACGGGGGACAACCCTTCACCAACTGCTCTAAGCAACTACTGCTGAGGAGATATCTAAAAGATAACTTTGCAGGGAACACATGCTCACTCCTGCTGAGGACTTCTACTCATGCTAGGAATTTCCGCTTACTGGGGAAAGACAAACTTCCTCATGAATAGATAGCATATCAACTTTTATCAATCTATAAGGGATTTTAGGTCAGTCCACTCAAGGGATGACAACCATATAATTGATAAAACACAAATGCTAGACTCAGACTCACTGGGGAGTTGAGGATGTTTGAGATAGAGGTACACACATCTATGAAAAGATCAAGGCCAAAACTCCAGACTCTCTAGGGATTTGACGTTGTATCACCCTCTTTGTGCTTGCTGGGGAGACAACCTGAAAGATGATGAAGAGGATACAAACATGCCAGAATATGAACAAATGTCCTACCCTTTTGGAGATCGTACTATCCTTGGGAGTGCACTGAAGACATTCCATTTATCCTTTTGGTCATTGTGAATGTTCACTTTGTTTAAAAATAGTTTTATAGAAATTTTATTTGTTTAAAACAATGATATTTATCAATTAAAACATCCAAACATTCGTTAAGCAGAAACAAATAAGAGTGCAAAGAATTGGATAAAGGATCAAATTTATTTGATGGAATGGTAGTCCGCAAATGGAGAGACTCCATGGATCTTTACAAATTTTAAATTGGTGGTATATATTGGAAAAAGGGCTACATTGAACATAATGACCATTTCTCCACCAACTCTGAATCCAATGTATTTGAAGCTTCAGTTGACGATGACTGAGCGAGAATCTTTGACAGATGACAGTTGTAGAACAAAGTCTTGTCAGGATGCAGTTACTTTCCAAATCCCTAATTTTTTCCTAGATTGCCCCAGGGTGAGGTACTCAATCTAGCGGGATATATACTCATTTTTTTATGTCTCTAACTTTTGCCTGGACCGCCCTTTCGGATTTTCAATCCACCGTGACGCTCATTTTTGCCTAAGTCGCCCTTTTGGGTTTTCAACTTAGCGAGTTATTCTGTTTTTATTTTAGGCGAAGTATTTCTTGATTGCATCTGAATTTACAAGACAAGTGAAATCCTCCCCATCCATAGTTGTAAGTATCAAAGCACCGCCTGAAAATGCTCTCTTAACAACATATGGACCTTCATAGTTTGGAGTCCACTTGCCCCTGGAATCGGGCGCGAAAGACAAGACTTTCTTGAGCACAAGGTCACCTTCTCGGAAAACATGTGGTTTGACCTTCTTATCAAAGGCTTTCTTCATCCTTTGCTGATGTAACTGACCATGGAATATGGCAGTCAATCTCTTCTCTTCAATCAAATTCAGTTGGTCATAACGACTATGACCCATTCAGCTTCGGTCAACTTGGCTTCCATCAAGATTCTCATTGACGGGATCTCAACCTCCACGGGGAGCACAACCTCCATGCCATATACAAGAGAGAAAGGGGTTGCTCTTATTGAAGTGCGAACGGATGTACGATAACCATGCAAAGCAAATGGCAGCATCTCATGCCAATCTTTGTACGTAACAACCATCTTTTGGATAATCTTCTTAATGTTCTTATTAGCAGCTTCAACAGCCCCATTCATCTTGGGTCTATAGGGAGAAGAATTATGATGTGCAATCTTGAACTCACTACACAGCTCTTTCATCATCTTGTTGTTCAAGTTAGATCCATTATCAGTAATGATCTTGTCTGGAAGACTATAACGACATATGAGTTGATTCTTGATAAACTTCACAACCACCTGCCTGGTCACATTCGCATATGATGCCGCTTCAACCCATTTGGTGAAGTAATCAATTGCTACGATAATAAAACGGTGATCGTTGGACGCCTTTGGCTCTATCATGCCAATCATGTCAATTCCCCACATGGAGAAAGGCCATGGTGAGGAAATAACATTCAGAAGTGTTGGGGGAATATGAATCTTATCCGCATAAATCTGACACTTGTGGCATTTCTTCACATACTTGCAGCAGTCAGGCTCCATTGTCAGCCAATAGTAGCCTGCTCTTAACATCTTCTTTTCCATGGCATGTCCATTGGAATGAGTACCAAATGAACCCTCATGGACTTCAGTCATCAACATGTCTGCTTCGTGTCTATCCACGCATCTGAGCAAAACCATGTCAAAATTCCTCTTATAAAGCACATCACCATTGAGGTAGAAACTGCCAGATAATCTCCTCAAGGTCTTCCTATCTTTAACAGATGCCCCAAGCGGGTAAATCTGACTTTGAAGAAAACACTTGATATTAAAATACCATGGCTTATCATCTTTCACTTCTTCAACTGCAAATACATGAGTTGGTCTATCCAAGCGCATCACAGTGATATTGGGAAGTTCATTCCAATATTTCACCATAATCATAGAAGCAAACGTAGCAAGAGCATCTGCCATCCGATTCTCATCTCGAGGAATATGATAGAAGTCAACCTCAGTAAAGAAAGTTGAAATCCTCCTCGCATAATCTCTGTATGGGATGAGGCCAGGCTGATTCGTCTCCCATTCACCCTTAATCTGATTAACAACAAGGACTGAATCACCATAAACATCAAGATGTTTGATCCTAAGATTAGTACACTCTTCTAAACCCAAAATACAGGCCTCATACTCCGCCATATTATTCGTGCATTTGAAAGTTAGCGTTGCTGTAAAAGGAAAATGTATACCCTGAGGAGTAATAATCACTGCCCCAGTATCATTTCCATATTGATTAACAACACCATCAAACACCATGCCCCATCGGGAATCAGGCTCTGGCCCTTCATCGAGCGTAGGCACATCGCAATCTTTCATTTTCAAATACAGAATCTCCTCATCTGGGAAGTCGTACTGAACAGACTGATAATCCTCAATTGGTTGATGTGCCAAGTGATCAACCAAGATACTAACTTTAATAGCTTTATGAGCTCGATACTCAATGTCATACTCAGACAACAACATCTGCCAACGGGAAATCCTCCCAGTTAAAGCAGGCTTCTCAAAGATATACTTGATTGGATCCATTTTGGATATCAACCAAGTCGTATGATTCAACAAATACTGGCGTAAGCGCTTAGCATCCCAAGCCAAAGCACAACATGTCTTCTCAAGCATTGAGTACCGAGACTCATAATCAGTGAGCTTCTTACTCAAGTAGTATATAGCATACTCTTTCTTCCCTGATTCATCTTGCTGACCCAATACATAACCCATGGAGTCATCAAGCACTGTTAAGTACATAATCAATGGTCTCCCTTCAACAGGCGGAGACAGAATCGGAGGCCCAGACAAATACTCTTTAATACTGTCAAAAGCTTTTTGGCAATCCTCGGTCCAAACATGACGCTGATCTTTCCGAAGGAGCTTGAATATAGGCGCACATGTGGCAATCATGTGGGATATAAATCTGGAAATGTAATTCAAGCGGCCAAGAAAACCTTAGACTTTCTTCTCAGTTTTGGGCGCAAGCATCTCTTGTATTGCTTTGACCTTGGCAGGATCAACTTCAATACCTCTTTCACTGACAATAAAGCCCAATAACTTGCCGGAACGGACTCCAAATGTACACTTGTTCGGATTTAAGCGGAGTTTGTACTTCCTCAAACGCTGGAAAAGCTTCAACAAGTGCTCTACATGTTCAACTTCCGTTTTAGACTTCGCAATCATATCATCAACATACTCCTCGATCTCCTTGTGCATCATATCATGAAACAAGGTAGTCATAGCTCGTTGATACGTGGCTCCGACGTTCTTCAAACCGAAAGGCATCACTCGATAACAGAATATTCCCTAAGGTGTGATGAATGTTGTCTTCTCCATATCCTCGGGCGCCATTTTAATCTGGTTATAACTGGAAAACCCGTCCATAAATGAGAAGACATTGAATTTATCCGTATTGTCTACCAACATATCAATATGTGGTAGGGGAAATCATCTTTCGGACTAGCTTTATTCAAGTCACGGTAGTCCACACACATTCGGACTTTTCCATCTTTCTTAGGCACAGGCACAATATTGGCCACCCATTGAGGATATGTAGAAGTCACCAGAAACCCCGTATCAATTTGCTTCTGAACTTCTTCTTTAATCTTCACTACCATATCAGGATGAGTTCTTCTGAGCTTCTGCTTCACAGGCACACACTCAGGCTTCAAAGGCAGGAAATGTTGCACAATATCAGTATCCAGACCAAGCATGTCTTCATATGACCAGGCAAAGACGTCGACATATTCTTGTAGCAACTCAATCAACCCCTTCTTCACAGATTCTTCCAGGAGTGACCCAATCTTCACTTCACGAACACAATCTTCAGACCCCATTTTGACTGTTTCCAGATTCTCAAGATGCGGCTGAATGATCTTCTCCTCTTTCATCATCTTGTGTTTTTGCCAGAGGGATCGAATCAAGATCATGGCGTGGTGAATGTTTGTGGGCCGAATGCGGAGGATTTGTCGAGTTTGGATTACCCGGATACGGTTGTTTTTGTGGGCGGGTTTGACCCGTTAAATGATTGGCAAAGGAGGTATTGTGATTGGTTGAGGAAATCAGGGAAAAATGATGAGTTGATTGAATATCCTAATATGATTCATGCTTTTTATATTTTTCCTGATTTGCCTGAAGCTACTCAGTTGATTATGCAAGTTAAGGATTTTATTCACAAGAAATTTTAATTATAAATGATGATCATTGATGATTGTTGTAATAATACTGCTATGATGATAACATTAAGGGATAATAATATCACAAAGAGCGCACAACATAGTTTTATATTCTCTGAAAGAAATAAGGAATTGATCTATAGTTGTCATAGAGAGCATACAACATAGTGTTATATTCTCTGAAAGTTTATTATGTTTTAGTGTAATCAGTATAATGTGAGTGATCATCAATGATATGGTTTATGTTTAGTGTAATTAGTATATGGGTTTGCATAATTTGACAAGTTAAAATAATTGACACACAATACCAATCCTCTGCACAAGTAGTCGTACTTGATTGTATGATAGGGGCAGGTGAAGAGGGTCGGCATTTACGAATCACATGAAATCTATGAAGTAGCATATAAATTCTCAGTTATGCCCATTCTAGTGATATGCATACACGTGCAACTAATACACATGGTGACATTTATATATTTGCAATTTCGAGTATATTAATATTTATCTAGAGATATTTATATATTTGTGTGCAATTATGAGTCTGTTACAATATATTTGTACACAATTTTGATTATTTAATATAAGAAAAATTAACTGTTCTAGAAATAGCATACCTATCTAACAAATTACTTTTCAATCAATTGTGTTCAATTTCTCATTTTTTCTGCATTATAAATTCAATTTCAACTACTAGTATGTAATCAAACTATTTATGTGGCAATTCAATCAAACACATAGCAATCACTTCTATGTTTCTATCCTATCTTCTATAACATACAAAAATTCATCATATCTCTCATCTTTTTAACTTCATTCCAAAATTTCATTGTTTACCATCAATCTTCAATCCTTCTTTAGATCATTTAGATAATGAAATTATTTTATAGCCTTTTTCATTGTTCAACTTATTCCACTTCTAGATGTTTTTGTTAACCAATATAAGAGCATTTTATGGATCTTATGATGAAAATATGTAAGTTAGGCTTAACAAGAAACTTACAAATAACAGTCCAGGACTTGGGTTACTGTATCAAAAGTCTTTTCATAATGTTAAATTATGAATTGTTGAAGGGGTTGAAGATGAGGTTGAAATTGAAATTTCTCATCCTGTTTAAAGGAGCTGTCATGTTGTTTTAAGGAGTTGTTTCAGTGTGTTCTGTTTGAAGAGGTTCTTTTTGTTTGAAGGGGTTGAAAGTAAAATTTCGGTAGAAGGATGAGGAGATAACATATAACTAAAGAGGTGCAAAAGGCATGTGTCTGAGTGTGCTGTATGATGTGCAGAAGAAAATGATGGAGTGTCCAGTCTGATTGTGTAGAAAAAAATGATGGTGTTGTCTGATTATGCAGAAGAAAATGTTGATAGTGTGTTTTAGATCCCTTTCATAATGTTAAATTAAGGTAGAAAAATCCCTTTCATAATGTTAAATTAAGGTAGAAAAAGTCATGTACAAAAGTCATAAAGAGGTGCAAAAGCCATGTGTAAAAAGTCAAATCAATGGGTTGCTGATGCATAAAAAATAAGAATAGGTAGAATTAAAAAAAAGCCAAATAAATGTTGCTGATGCAGAAAAAAAAAATCAAAGAAATTGGTCGAAGAAGAAACCAGAAAAATGAGGGTTTAAAATAGATTTTCTATTTTAAAATTTAATATTCTATATAAAATTATAAATAATAAAATATATTAATACATAATTAATGACATTAAATTTATCAAAAGAAAATATATAATAATGATGGGACTTTTTATGGAACATTAAAAATATCAATGGTATTAAATGGAATTTAAAATAAATAGTATTAAACGCAATTTATGTTCATATTATTCTTAAATATATATGTAATATATGAATTAACTATTATTAAAATTGTGATATAATATGAAAAACTCACAATTGATATATGATCATAAAAAAAATTATATAATTATTTATATATTTTTGGCATCTCATTAATTATGTGAGTTATATAGTTATATAATCAAATAATAATAGAATATGACACAAAATTATAAGACTGAGATTGGAAAAAGATACAATAAAAAAATTAAATAATTAATGAAAGAAATATAATTTTTGAATAACTATTTTATAAAATTGATTAAATAAATATTATTAAATTATTAAATTATCCTATTACTTTTTTTTACTAAATTAACATTTATTTAGGCGGTAAAACTTATTGAAATTATTTAAAAACTTTTATATATTTGAGGGGAGAAATATATGTCTTTGATGTAAATAAGTAAAAAATATGTATTTACTTGAAAAATAAGAAATTTTGAATAAATATTAAATATATTTTAATTATTAGTAAATAAATATTTTTTAATTTTAAAATAAATTAATCATGAATTAATTATTAAACCATATCATTAATAATTGTAAAAGTTAGTTTTATTACAATATAAGAATTATATGTAAGTTATAAATGAGGTAATAATATTGATATGATGATAACATTAAGGGATAATAATATCCTACAGAGCACACAACATAGTGTTATATTCTCTAAAAGAAATAAGGAATTGATCTGTAGTTGTCATAGAGAGCACACAACATTTTGTTATATTCCCTAAAAGTTTATTATGTTTTAGTGTAATCTATATAATTTGAGTGATCATCAATGATATGGTTTATGTTTAGTGCTCAGATTTTCAAAGTTTGTACTATTTTTTTTAAATCAAGTTTTTGTCTTGAATTTAGCATATGGGTTTGCATAATTTGACAAGTTAAAATAATTGATACACAACACCCATCCTCTGCACAAATAGTCGTACTTGATTATATGATAGGGGCACGTGAAGAGGGTCGGCATTTACGAATCACATGAAATCTATGAAGTAGCATATAAATTCTCAGTTATGCCCATTTTAGTGATATGTATACACTTGCAATTAATACTCATGGTGACATTTATATATTTACAGTTTCGAGTATGTTACATATATTTATCTAGAGATATTTATATATTTGTATGCAATTTTGAGTATGTTACAATATATTTGTATACAATTTTAAATATTTAATATAAGAAAAATTAACTAGAAATAGCATACCTATCTAACAAATTACTTTTCAATCAATTGTGTTCAATTTCTCATTTTTTCTGTATTATAAATTCAATTTCAACTACTATTATACAATCAAACTATTTATGTGGCAATTCAATCCAACACAGAGCAATCACTTCTATGTTTCTATCCTATCTTACCACTTATGCATATTTTTGTTAACCAATATAAGAAACTTACTGGATCTTAGGATGAAAATACGTGAGTTAGGCCTAACAAAAAACTTACTAATAACATTCCTGGATTTGGACTACTGTATCAAAAGTCTTTGGTGAAGGGGTTGAAGGTGAGGGTGAAAGTGAAATTTCTCATCCTGTTTAAAGGAGCTGTCAAGCTGCTTTAACGAGATATTTTTGTGTGTTTCTGTTTGAAGAGGTAGAAGGATGAAGAGATAAGATATAACTAAAGAGGTGCAAAAGGCATGTGTAGAAGAAAATGTTGATAGTTGTGTTTTAGATCCCTTTCATAATGTTAAATTAAAGTAGAAGGATGAAGAGATAAGATATAACTAAAGAGGTACAAAAGCCATAAAGAGGTGTAAAAGCCATGTGCAAAAGCCACCTAAAAAAGAAGAGAATATTGATCCAAAAAAATAAAAACAATATCAAAGAAATTGATCGAAGAAGAAGCCTGAAAAAATGAAGGTTTAAAATAGATTTTCTATTTTAAAATTTAATATTCTATATAAAAGTATAAATAATAAAATATATTAATACATAATTAATGACATTTAATTTATCATAAGAAAATATATAATAATGATGGGACTATTTGTGGAACATTAAAAATATCAATGTTATTAAATGAAATTTAGAATAAATAGTATTAAACGCAATTTATGTTCATATTATTGTTAAATATATATGTAATATATGAATTAAATATTATTAAAATTGTGGTATAATATGAAAAACTCACAATTGATATATGATCATAAAAAAAATTATATAATTATTTATATATTTTTGGCATCTTATTAATTATATGAGTTATATAGTTATATAATCAAATAATAATAGAATATGACACAATATTAGAAGACTTAGATTGGAAAAAGATACAATAAAAAAATTAAATAATTAATGAAACAAATATAATTTTTTTCCTAATTATTTTATAAAAATGATTAAATAAATATTATTAAATTATTAAATTATCCTATAACTTTTTTTTATAAATTAACATTTATTTAGGCGGTAAAACTTATTGAAATTATTTAAAAACTTTTATATATTTGAGGGGAGAAATATATGTCTTTGATGTAAATAAGACAAAAATATGTATTTACTGGAAAAATAAGAAATTTTGAATAAATATTAAATATATTTTAATTATTAGTAAATAAATATATTTTAATTTTAAAATAAATTAATCATGAATTAATTATTAAAATATATCATTAATAATTGTAAATGTTAATTTTATTACAATATACGAATTATATGTAAGTTATAAATGATGATCATTCATGATTGTTGTAATAATATTGATATGATGATAATATTAAGGGATAATAATATCATAGAGAGCACACAACATAGTGTTATAATTTCTGAAAGAAATAAGGAATTGATCTATAGTTGTCATAGAGAGTACACAACATAGTGTTATATTCTCTAAAAGTTTATTATGTTTTAGTGTAATCAATATAATGTGAGGGATCATCAATGATATGGTTTATGTTTAGTGCTCAGATTTTCAAAGTTTGTACTATTTTTTTTAAAATCAAGTTTTTGTCTTGAATTTAGTGGTTTGCATAATTTGACAAGTTAAAATAATTGATACACAATACCCACCCTCTTCACAAATAGTCGTACGAATCACATGAAATCTATGAAGTAGCATATAAATTCTCAGTTATGCCCATTCTAGTGATATGCATACTCGTGCAATTAATACACTTGGTGACATTTATATGTTTGCAATTTCGAGTATGTTTGAGTATCTTACAATATATTTGTATACAATTTTAATTATTTAATATAAGAAAAATTAACTGTTCTAGAAATAGCATACCTATCTAACAAATTACTTTTCAATCAATCAAACTATTTATGTGGCAATTCAATCAAACACAGATAATCACTTCTATGTTTCTATCCTATATTACCACTTCGGTATGTTTTTACCATTTATGCATGTTTTGTTAACCAATATAAGAGCATTTTATGCATCTTATTATTTTATGGATCTTATGATGAAAATATGTGAGTTAGGCCTAACAAGAAACTTACAAATAACAGTCCTGGATTTGGGCTACTGTATCAAAAGTCTTTTCATAATGTTAAATTATGTATTTTTGAAGGGGTTGAAAGTGAAATTTCTTATCCTGTTTAAAGGAGTTGTCATGTTGTTTGATGGAGTGTGATGTCTGATTGTGTAGAAGAAAATATTGATACATGTGTTTTAGATCTTTTCATAATCTTAAATTAAGGTAGAAGATCCCTTTCATAATGTTAAATTAAGGTAGAAGATCTCTTTTATAATGTCAAATTAAGGTAGAAGGATGAAGACATAAGATATAACTAAAGAGGTGCAAAAGCCATAAAGAGGTGCGCAAAAGCCATGTGCAAAAGCCACCTAAAAAAGAAAAGAAAAAAAAGCCAAATTAATGTTGCTGATGCAGAAAAATAAAAACAATATCAAAGAAATTGATCGAAGAAGAAACTGGAAAAATGAAGCTTTAAAATAGATTTTCTATTTTAAAATTTAATATTCTTGATAAAATTATAAATAATAAAATATATTAATACATAATTAATGATATTAAATTTATCATAAGAAAATATATAATAATGATGGGACTATTTGTGGAACATTAAAAATATCAATGTTATTAAATGGAATGTATTAAACGCAATTTATGTTCATATCATTGTTAAATATATATGTAATATATGAATTAAATATTATTAAAATTGTGATATAATATGAAAAACTCACGATTGATATATGATCCTAAAAAAATTATATAATTATTTATATATTTTTGGCATCTTATTAATTATGTGAGTTATATAGTTATATAATCAAATAATAATAGAATATGACAGAAAATTAGAAGACTGAGAATGGAAAAAGATACAATAAAAAAATTAAATAATTAATGAAAGAAATGTAATTTTTGACTAATTATTTTATAAAATTGATTAAATAAATATTATTAAATTATTAAATTATCCTATTACTTTTTTTTACTAAATTAACATTTATTTAGGCGGTAAAACTTATTGAAATTATTTTTAAAAATTTATATATTTGAGGGGAGAAATATATGTCTTTGATGTAAATAAGACAAAAATATGTATTTACTGGAAAAATAAGAAATTTTGAATAAATATTAAATATATTTTAATTATTAGTAAATAAGTATTTTTTAATTTTGAAATAAATTAATCATGAATTAATTATTAAACTATACCATTAATAATTGTAAATGTTAATTTTATTATAATATACGAATTATATGTAAGTTATAAATGATGATCATTGATGATTGTTGTAATAATATTGAAATGATGATAACATTAAGAGCACACAACATAGTGTTATATTCTCTGAAAGTTTATTATGTTTTAGTGTAATGAATATAATGTGAGTGATCATCAATGATATGGTTTATGTTTAGTGCTCAGATTTTCAAAGTTTATACTATTTTTTTTAAAATCAAGTTTTTGTCTTGAATTTAGTATATGGGTTTGCATAATTTGACAAGTTAAAATAATTGATACACAATACCATCCTCTGTACAAATAGTGGTATGAATCACATGAAATCTATGAAGTAGGATATAAATTATTAGTTATGTCCATTCTAGTGATATGCATACACGTGCAATTAATACACATGGTGACATTTATATATTTACAATTTGAGTATGTTACATATATTTATCTAGAGATATTTATATATTTGTATGCAATTTTGAGTATGTTACAATATATTTGTATACAATTTTAATTATTTAATATAAGAAAAATTAACTGTTCTAGAAATAGCATACATATCTAACAAATTACTTTTCAAACAATTGTGTTCAATTTCTCATTTTTCTTTGTTAACCAATATAAGAGCATTTTATGGATCTTATGATGAAAATATGTGAGTTAGGCCTAACAAGAAACTTACAAATAACAGTCCTGGATTTCGGCTACTGTATCAAAAGTCTTTTCATAATGTTAAATTATGAATGGTTGAAGGGGTTGAAAGTGAAATTTCTCATCCTGTTTAAAGGAGTTGTCTTGTTGTTTTAAGGGGCTGTTTTTGTTTGTTTCTGTTTGAAGATTGAGTGTCCAGTCTGATTATGCAGAAGAAAATGATGGAGTGTGATGTCTGATTGTGCAGAAGAAAATGTTGATACGTGTGTTTTAGATCCCTTTCATAATGTTAAATTAAGGTAGAAGGATGAAGAGATAAGATATAACTAAAGAGGTGCAAAAGCCATAAAGAGGTGCAAAAGCCACCTAAAAAAGAAGAGACCAGATACATCTAAAAGGGTGCAATGAAAAAAAAAAGTCAAATCAATGGTTTGCTGATGCATAAAAAAAGCCAAATCAATGTTGCTGATGCGAAACTTGAAAAATGAAGGTTTAAAATATATTTTCTATTTTAAAATTTAATATTCTTTATAAAATTATAAATAATAAAATATATTAATACATAATTAATGACATTAAATTTACCATAAGAAAATATATAATAATGTTTGGACTTTTTGTGGAACATTAAAAATATCAATGGTATTAAATGGAATTTAGAATAAATAGTATTAAATGCAATTTATATTCATATTATTCTTAAATATATATGTAATATATGAATTAAATATTATTAAAATTGTGATATAATATGAAAAACTCACAATTGATATATGATCATAAAAAAATTATATAATTATTTATATATTTTTGGCATCTTATTAATTATGTGAATTATAGAGTTATATAATCAAATAATAATAGAATATGACAGAAAATTAGAAGACTGAGATTGGAAAAAGATACAATAAAAAAATTAAATAATTAATGAAAGAAATATAATTTTTGACTAATTATTTTATAAAATTGATTAAATGAATATTATTAAATTATTAAATTATCATATTACTTTTTTTTACTAAGGGAGCCCTTCTTGCAAAGATGTATTGTAGGTTGGTATTTGTGAAAAGATTTGTGCAAACAAGATTGGGGAGATGAGAAAAGAATGTACATATTTACAATTTTGTTGTTTGAATGGATAAACTCATTGCCTACGTATCATCACAAAGGTAGGATCAAAACCTCGTAGTTTGGGGAAAAAATCTCAAAAGATTGGTGAATTGATTTGATCAAAAGCATTAAGGTCTTTTGTTATCAAAGGGAGAAAACTCAACCTAAACCAACAATCCACCACGTGAGGAGAGCTTCAACATACTAGTGAGGGAACCACCCTATAATAAGTATGGAAGACTTATAGTCCAATCACTAAGGATAAGGTGAGGTTTACATCAACCACTATGATAACTCAAACCTATGGCTAATGTTTAGGAAAATAAGTTTTAACAAAGGTGGCCATTGGAACCACAAAAATAACTTGAAGTGAGTTGTATTTACAAGTTAGAAGCATTCACAAAGTAAGGTCAAAGTTGACTTATGATTCATTTACAATGAGTATTAATGAAAAGAGTTTGGAAAATCAAAGGCATATGACCTAGGTTTCTAGTTTTGAAAACAATGTCAAAGTTTGCACAAAAATGAGTTTGACTTGGGTTAGAGTGGAGAGAAGAAGAGAAGGGCTAGTCCTAAACATGCAAAGATGAGAGAAGAGATAAAACCCTTGGATTTCCCTTTCTTGAGATCATAAAGATGATTCAAGATGCTCTTTTCCTTTGGACTTAGCAATTAACTCAAGCAATCAAACAAATATTCAATCAAGCTTCTAGGATCTCCATTTGGTTTGTCTCTCTTAACTTGGCTATTCGTGACAATGGTCCTCCTTACTATCTCAAGTTTGGAATCCCTATCACACAAGAACAAACAATCAAAAAGTTCACAATGCAATAAGAGGAATGGACAAAGAATGAATTTAGATTAGGGGTCATTTGAAGTCAACTTTAAGATTTAGCATTCGAAAGGCACGAGGCCTAGTTGCTCTTCAACAAATTTAGCATTCTAAAGGCATGAGGCCTAGTTGCTCTTGAACTCCTTTAAGCATAGGTAAGGTCCTAATTCTAAGTCCTTTCTCCTTTTTGCATTGGGTTCACACAAACAAGGACAAACAAACACAAAGCAACAAGATATTTATATACAATAATGAGCTCAAATGAGCAAAAGAAAAATGACATAAACATAAAATATGAGCTCAAGTGAGCAAAGGGAAAAAGCAATATGAATAAATGACATAAACATAAAATATGAGCTCAAGTGAGCAAAGGGAAAAAGCAATATGAATAAATGAGCAAGAAAGTAAATTGCATTAAAGTAAATTGCAAGAAATTAAATGCTTGAATTAAAGTTAATAGTTGGTAGTTAATGTTAGTGTGTTATAAGACAATTTAGAGCTATGTTAAGCAATCATAAGTGGACTAATGTAGTACTCACCTATCTGAGGCCGGTCAATAAAATTATAGACAAATAAACACAAGTTAGAGGTCATGACTAGTAAGCCAAGCTCCTACAACTTGCCATGCCAAAAGAAAAGAAGGAAAGCCTTGTATGGATCTTAGGTTTTTTGCTTGACCAAGAAGCAACCTATCTTGGACACAAAGCAATTCACTTGATCTTTGATGAAGTTGATATTGATTTGGATCAAAGAAGGTTAAGCCTCTAATTTGTAAAGACTAACCACAAATCATTAACTCATTGGCCAAAATAAAAAGAAGAAGATGAAGATGAAATGAAATGGACAAAAGGAGAATTTAAATGACATTAATCAAAACACAATGATCAAATGTGAATCAAAATCAACATCAACAAATGGTAAACAGGAGAGAAATGAAGATTAGGAGTCAACAAGGTCAACCATATTTTTTGGTATTTTTGAAATTAAAATAATACATAAAAGAAAATGAACAAAATATGGTCAAACTTCAAATTCAATTCAAATCAACTTCAACAAGTCCAATTGAATCATCATAAGTCTAACATGGTCAAACAAGGTTTGACAAATTTTCTCAACATTTTTTAAAAATAGAAACTATTTTAAAACAATTAAAAACAAATAAAAATAACACAAATGAACTAAAATCTCAAATAAATATCAAATCAATTAAGAAATTGATAAGAATATTTTTCATAGACTTATCATGATCCATATGTGTTAAGAAAATATTTTTGGAATTTTTGGATATCAAAAAGTATTTTAAATAAATTAAAAACTATTAAAAAACAGAATAATTCACAAAAAATATTAAATGGAATCACAAAAATAATTAAAAATCAGATTATGAAACTAGATTTTTCAAGAAAATTTTTAGTGTTGGTCTCATATTTTTGTGATTCCAAATAAAAGAGTTCTGAATTTTTGAAATAAAATGGAGTAAAAGAAAATAAAACAGAAATTAGAAAAAGAGAAAAATCAGGAAGCGTTGGATCCACTTCATTAATTGACGTTGACACATCCAATGACTCAAAGGCGTGCGCGTTATGAGTCAAGCACGAAGCAAACTGAATTAAAAAAAGTCAAAAGAACTAAAGGCCAAGATTAGATCAGATGAGTGGGATCCAACGGGCCAGGTGGTTCCAGGTGGGGATGGTGGTGGAAACCACCGTCTTCTCCAGTGGACCAACTGATTCCGGCCACCAGTTGCAGGTTTTTAAACCTCAACCAACATACGCGTGCCATATACCAAAATGAAGCTGGGGTGATGTACATCACCCCTGTAACCTTGGATTGTCCTCAAGATCTCTATCAAGTGAGAAATCTGAGCTTGAACATCCAGGTATGCAAACTGAAAAGCTCTAAAACATGAAATCAAAGCCACCACTGACTTGCCTCTTGCACAAGGACTTCAGAAAACCATTTGAACACAATCAATTCACATTATATGATGAGATATAGATCAAAACAGTTGGATCATATACCTTTGAAGAGCAGCTTTAATCAACATAATTCCTTCCAACTTTTGCTTGCAATTTGATCTTGAGATGTGATATGAATGCAAGGCTAAGGAATAAGTCTTGAAGATCAACCGATTTTGTTGAACTTCAAGCTTGAATTGAGAAAATCAAAATCAAAATCCTTTGGTCTGGTTGAGTTTTCACTTTTGCAGAGTTTCGGGTTGCCTTAAGGTTGAAATTTGAATGAGGCAAGCATTGTATTTATAGCTGAGATGCAAGCAAGTAAGTGCCAAACTCGTGTGCATGATCATTGGGTCCTCCATGCATGGGCCTGTACAGGCGCATGTGAGGCCTAATCTTGGATGGAAATAAATTCTAAGCTCATTTGAAGAGGGTTTGGACGTGCAATTTGAACTATAATGGCTTGTGCATGAAGATTCAAAGTGAAATGCATAATTGGGCCTAAATATTCCCCTCTTCGAAAGTCACACATAGAAAATCCAAACATAGGCATGTGAGTAATGTTTGGGAAGGTCTTGACATAAGGAACAAAAGCTATATTGGGAAAAAATCCATTTGGAGTTTGGAAATTTGTGAAAACTGACCTTGAAGTTTGAGGTACAAAACATGTCTTTGAAAAATTTACCAAAAGTGGCCAACTTCAAGCCCTTCTGTTTCAATGATGCAAGCCTCAAATGGAAACACCTCCAACATAAAAGTTGTATATATTTTCAAGATAATCAATTTGGACTTAAATTTTTGCATCATTTGTATTTTTGATGAGAAAGTTATAGGCACTTGAAGTTGGACTTTTTCAAGATTCAATGGTTTTGGTCCAAAGTGACCTATAATATTTTGTATTATCACATGTACTTCTTTTAGGATTATGAAATTTTGTCAAACATAACATTTGAATTAAACATCTTAAGATTTCCAATTCAATTTGTCTCACCTCTAAATCATAAAAAATGAAGGAGTTAGGTCCCTGGGAAGTTGACCAAAAATTAGGGTTTCAGTCAAAATGACCTATTGACAGCAGCTTACACACTTAACCGTGTTCCATCCAAAAAGGTTGAGAAGACACCATATGAGATATGGAGTGGTAAGAAACCACATATGTCTTACATGAAGATTTGGGGTTGCGAAGTTTATGTGAAACGACAAATTTCAACTAAGCTTGAGCCCAAATCTGACAAATGCTTATTTGTGGGGTATCCTAAAGAAACAAGAGGGTATTACTTCTACAATCCTTCTGAGGGCAAAGTGTTTGTCGCTCGAACTGGAGTTTTCCTAGAAAAGGATTTTATTTCCAAAGGAATCAGTGGGAGGAAAGTAGAGCTTGAAGAAATTCAAGAATCACAAAGCATTGATACACCTATGGAGGAATTAGAGCAGGAAATACAAGTAGTTATGGAAGAGCAACCTGCTCAAGTAGAACAAGACCATCGTAGGTCAAACAGGATATGTCACCAACCTGAGAGATATGGATATCTCATAACTGATCAAGATGATGTATTACTCATGGATCAAGATGAGCCTGTGACCTACCAAGAGGCCATAACTGGTCCCGAGTTTGAGAAGTGGCTAGAAGCCATGAAATCTAAAATGGATTCCATGTACACAAACCAAGTTTGGACCTTGGTAGAGCCTTCTGTAGGAGTTAACCCTATAGGATGCAAGTGGGTCTTCAAAAAGAAGACTGACATGGATGGTAAGGTACATACCTATAAGGCAAGACTGGTTGCAAAAGGATATAAACAAATTCATGGGGTTGACTATGATGAAACCTTTTCACCAGTTGCAATGCTTAAATCTGTTTGGATTTTACTTGCTATTGCTGCATATCATGATTATGAAATATGGCAGATGGATGTCAAAACTGCTTTCCTTAATGGGAATCTTCTTGAGGATGTGTACATGACACAACCTGAAGGATTTGACATACCAGAAGAAGCCCAAAAGATATGTAAGTTACAAAGATCAATCTATGGATTAAAGCAAGCTTCCAGAAGCTGGAATCTTTGTTTTGATGAAACGGTAAAACAATATGGATTCATCAAGAACGAAGATGAGCCTTGTGTCTACAAGAAGGTTAGTGGGAGCATGATCGTTTTCCTGGTATTATATGTAGATGACATATTACTCATTGGAAACGATGTCCCTACCCTACAACAAGTAAAGTCTTGGTTGGGGAAATGCTTTTCTATGAAGGACCTAGGTGAAGCAGCCTATATATTAGGAATCAGAATCTATAGAGATAGATCACAAAAACTGCTTGGCCTAAGTCAGAGTACGTACATAGACAAAGTGCTGAGACGCTTTAATATGCATGATTCCAAGAAAGGGTTCATACCTATGCAACATGGCATGTGTCTATCAAAAACACAATCCCCTTCAACTAAGGAAGAAAGGGATCACATGAATAAGATTCCATATGCATCTGCAATAGGATCTATCATGTATGCCATGTTATGTACTCGACCAGATGTCTCGTATGCTTTAAGTGCAACAAGTAGGTACCAATCTGATCCTGGTGATGCCCATCGGGTAGCTGTCAAGAATATCCTTAAGTATTTGAGAAGGACTAAGGACTCATTCTTGATATATGGAGGTCAGGAAGAGTTGGCTGTAATTGGATACACCGATTCTAGCTTACAGACAGATAAGGATGACTTTAGATCGTAATCTGGTTATGTGTTTTACTTAAACGGTGGCGCTGTGAGCTGGAAAAGTTCAAAGCAAGATACAGTTGCTGATTCTACAACCGAGGCCGAGTATATTGCTGTCTCAAGTGCAGCAAAGGAAGTTGTTTGGATCAAAAAGTTCATTAGTGAACTTGGCATAGTTCCTAGCATTGTGGATCTCATTGGTCTCTATTGTGATAACGATGGTGCTATCGCACAAGCTAAGAAGCCTAGATCTCACCAACGATCCAAACACATACTTAGGCGTTATCACCTCATTCGAGAGATAATAGATAGAGGAGATGTGAAAATATGCAGAGTACCTACACTTGACAATATTGCTGACCCACTTACAAAGCCTCTTGCACAGCAGAAGCATGATGGCCATACTAGATCTATGGGCATTAGGGGTATGCCTGATTGGCTCTAGTGCTAGTGGGAGATTGTTGGTGTAAGTCCTAGAGGCCAATACTTTTGGTACTTGTATCGAATTATTTATTAATAATAAAAGGATTTTTCTTTATTATGTTTGTTTAATAAAGTCCCTAGAATAGCTAGTCTGTTTAATGTATCAAGTATGACTTAATCATGAGATCACATTAAACATAAGGACACTATTCTTAAAGTATCCGTAGTCGAGCTTTATTGTGAAGTGGGATAACATTAAAGCATGAAGACTATTATGTTTATAGAATGATGATCACATCTCATGGATCATGGATAAGGAGTTATCAAGTCTTAAACATAGGTATGAATATTAAGAGTAATATTTATACTAGATTGACCCGCTATGAGAATACTATATAGAATGTTATGCAAAGTGTCATAAGTTATTCTCATGGTGATAATGGTGTATACCACCCTTAGACCTGAAACCACTGTGGACCCTAGATGTAGAGTCGAGTGCCTTATTGCTGATCAAACGTTATCCGTAATTGGATGACCGTAAAGACAGTTGATGGGTACTCCACGAAGCATGCTAAGGGACATGAGTGACCTAGAAGGAATTTGCCCATCCTGTGTAACAGGATAAATGTCTACGGGCCCAATATTGAACTGGACTAGGATGACACGGTCTATGCCTTGTGTTCAATATAGACATAATGGCAAAAGGGTAATTATACACATAAGTATTATCACAGAAGGATTTGTCAGATCACATGACATTTTCATGTCTTGGATAGCAGTGATGTGTTGCTAGATACCGCTCACTGTTTATTATGTTAAATGCGTGTGATTTAATATAATTGTCAATGCCGCGAAAACCTATAGGGTCACACACAAAGGACAGATTGATGAGAGATAAAGTAACTAAGGAACACCGTAAGGTACAATGCACTTAAGTGAATTGTAGAACATCGTAAGGTACGGTGTACTTAAGTAGAATACGAAATATGGTAAGGTACCACACGCTTAAGTGATATTGGCATATTATAAGATATGGGCCACATACACTTGAGTGGGTTTTTTAGCTTGCAGCCCACACAAGTGGTTCTATAAATAAAACCCTTGTGTAGAAGCATTTGAGCAGTTGCAATTTCGTTTCTCTCTCTCTCTCACTCAAAGCCTTCATTCGTAGCAGCTAGCACTGAGATTGAAGGAATCTGTTCGTGTGGACTGAGTAGAGGCATTGTCATCGTTCAACGTTCGTGATCGCTCCGTAGATCTGCACCAAAGGTTACAATCGCCACAAGAGGTAACAATTCTATCACTGATCATGCCCATTCGTAAGGATCATTAAAGAAGAAATTTTAAATTCCGCTGCGTTTTGGATCGCCCTTCTCCTTCAGGGTCAACATTGTTCTTGAACGGGGATTTGTTGTTGGGCATATGATGACGAAGCTAGTTGGCGTGGATCAATCAAATACCTTGGCTCAGACACAAATTGTGGCGTTGTAACCAACCTAAACCATGCCATATACGGTTGAGTTGGTCTAGCATCTTGTATGACTGGTTCTGTTAAGATGTGTTATCGTCAATTCCTCCAATGACGACACATCTCTTTTGTGAAGTCTCTCCAGTCGGAATAATCCCATTGGGCATCGACTCTTTGTTGATGCCAATCTCCCAAACACGTCAGAGGTTCTGGAATTTGTTGTTGCATGTCAAACTGCAGTTTTACCCGGTCACTATGGTGCATCTCCACAGTAGTGAACCGGATAATTGGTGTTTTTGTTGTCCAAACTGCATCATCATCATGGCTAATCTGATGATCAAGACCTAAATATGGCCTCCAGATAAACTGCATAAGAATATGACATGATTAGATGATATGTAATTTGATAATTACTTTTAAGTCAAAATAGAGTTGTGTAGAAGTATTACTTTGTCTGGTCCAATATGGTCTAATAGATTGCGATAGACTACTACAGCGTGTTTCAGACACCTGTTGTAGTTCATCCCTCTAACTGACCACCTAGATCAAAAACATTTGAAAAATATTATTTAAAGTTAGTTGTAATATAAAGTCTAATAAATTAGATGGTAAAATTGTAAACTTACTTTGTTGCAAAGGGGAATATGAATGGCTTCTCGTTTACCGGGGCGAATGACCACATTCTTGACCAATCTCATGCTTGTAGTAAATATGCACACGAATAAAACGTACAAGTATTTTTTTTGGTATTTTTACACAACGCACTATATAGATGGGTCAAAACAGCCGAACCCCAACTATATGTGCTTACCTTATTTATTTTTCGTAACAACGATAAATACATAATATTTACCATATTACCAGTACTTTTGGGAAATAAAAAATTACTGAATATAATCATAATATAACACCGAGCTTTAATTATTTTTTCATACTCGGTAGATTCTTCGGTCAATGTTATACTCACATAATATTGTTTGAGATATTTTAAATTAATACCTTGACGCCTAGCTTGACTAGAAGTCTCTCTGTAGCTTGGTCGTCACACAAAGGGGCACCCAGCAATTCATTGCAAATAGAATTATCTTGGTTAACTCTACCATTTACGGTCTTACCATCGATATGTAGACTCAACAACATGTAGACGTCCTCAAGTGTGACGGTACACTCACCGAAAGGAAGGTAAAATGTGTGGGTCTTGGGTCTCCATCTCTCCAACAAAGCAAGAATAAATTTGTAGTCAACCGAGTATGAGAGTATGTTGAGGAGATTACCAAAACCGCATCCTCTAATATATGGTTCTATCAAAGGATCATGGGGTACATATTCATGTACATGACATCGAAATCGTTTTGGGTCCAAATAAAACATATGTAAGTTTAAGGAGTGCCTTAGAGGGGGGTGAATGAGGCACTTAGACGATTTTCTGGATTTTTACGGTTTATTGATTTTTACTCTCTTGAGATGCTTATGTGATGAAAAGCGGTAAAGTGCGGAAAGTAAAGAACACCATGATGTATAGTGGTTCCCCTCACAGATCGAGAGCACTCCACTCCCCTTTCAACACGAAAGAGAATTCACTATAATGTTAGATTCTTAGACAAGACACCTTAAGGCTTTTCTATCTAATTCTAACACACCAAGAACAATCCTCTTGGATTTACAATGTTTAAAGTCCAATCAAGACTCAAATTCTCACAAAAGGACCTCTTGCATCCACACACCAGATAGCAAGGATAAAACCTTACAAACTTATTCTTAACAATCCTAAAAATAAGTTGTAATCAAGAGATACAATTCTGAGTTTTTGTAGAAGATGAAATAGTTGAAAATTTGAAGTATATCAATTTATCAATTGATCTTCTCCTTTGTAACACTTAATTCTCACAATAATTATACACATCTTCTTTGTATGGAATGAAACTATGATGCTTAAAAAGAAGGTTTATGCAAGGTTTCACTCTTAAGAAAATTTGGAAGAACACTTAAAAAATGTTTGAAAGAATATGAGTAATTGATTTGAAATTTTTGCAAGGAGGTGAATTTGAAATCTGAAAAAATAATGTATATATGTTGTCTAAACACCTCCTCAAATGGATGCAATTACCCAAAGGATGCCATGGTTCATGGTAAAGAAAATAGAAAAGTTTATATGAAGAGATGCATTGATTTTCGCCTCTGGTTCAGTGGTAATCGATTACCTTAATATGGGTAATCGGTTACTTGCCTCCAACGTGCAAAAATATTTGAAATTTTCACAGAGTAATCGATTACCTTAAAATGGATAATCAATTACTTCATCCCAGATTTGAAAAATAGCTTAAAAAATGAAGTGCTATGATTTCTTTGATGCATAAAATTACTTCCAATGATTATGGCATGAATGAGACATGTTTTGGACACTTGTATAATCCTCTAGAGGTCAAGTGTTATACATATTCATTTGAAATACGAATCTTCATGAGTTTCATCGAGACTTGATCATTTAGTTGAAAACTTCCTTCATGAGCTTGAATCTTGATCAATCCTTTTTGTTAATCAATCTTAGACTTGTAGAGAAGTTTGTCGTCATCAAAACATTTGAGAAGTCATGTCTTCACAATCTCCCCCTTTTTGATGATGACAACCCAAAAAAAATGAAAGTTCGATCCTAGCATGTTTCTCTAGCAAATGCTCCCCCTTAATTTATGATTTAAGGAGTCTTTTGAAATCTGCATTTTGTTATAGAGAAATAGAAAACAAAGAAATAACATAATAACAATCTCTTCTCCCCCTTTGTCATTAACAAAAAGGGTGAGATAAATAACAATATGCAAACATCATACACCAAGCACCACATAACACAAGAATGAAACAAAAGATAATACAAACATAATATAAACCAAACTTAGTACGGAATGGAAAGATGGATAAAACATAAAAAGCCAATGGACTTAGCATAGTCTTAAAAGAAACTAGAAATGTACTAACTTAAAACCATAAACTAGTGAATAGAAAAAAAGAAACGGCCAACTCAATCACTTTCCGACATATCAAGTACCAATGTTGAAGTGATTGACTTAAGCAAAAGAAAACAAGAAAAAACACTTAAGACCAAAAGTACTCTGTATGACAAAAACTCACGTGTGTTAAAAATTTTTTTAACAAAATTCTGGAAGAAACATTGGTAATCGATTACTCTAAAAAGGGTAGATGGTTACATAGATAAAAAACGCGTGAGGAAGGCAAAAACAGGCAAGGTAATCGATTATCCAATTTGGAGTAACCGATTACTCTAAGACAAAAGTGAAAAAAACAGTAGCTTTGCACAACCCAAACTATGAAGGATTTTCAAAAAATTTAAGTTTGACAAGGTAATATACATACTAATGCAATTTTGAGTGAAAATTTTTTTATCAAAAAATTAAATTTACCTAATATAAAATCAACAAAAGGCAAAATTTTCATATACACATTTTAAAGAGAAATTTCACAAATAAAAAAAATTAAAAACTTGTGTACCTTGGCCTCATTATAATGTATAGTGAATAATTATGGAAGATTTATATATCACCTTCATCCAAAATGCCAAGTTCTCTTCGAATCTTATAAAATGGTTCTTTTGCGAGTGGTTTTGTGAAAATGTCCGCTAGTTGATTATGAGTATCAACAAAGATAACTTCGACACCGCCTTTAAGCACATGATCACGAAGGAAATAGTGTCGAATGTCTATGTGTTTGGTCCTTGAGTGCATGACAAGATTCTTTGTAATATTAATCGCACTTGTGTTGTCGCATCGGAGTGGTATGCATCCAAGATCGATTCCATAGTCACTTAATTGTTGCTTTAGCCAAAGATTATGTGCATAACAACTACCCGCTGCTATGTATTCTGCTTCAGCCGTACTAAGAGCAACACACGCTTATTTCTTACATGACCATGAGACTAATGCATTACCAAGGATGTGACATGTTCCACTGGTACTTTTTCTATATGTTTTGCAACCTGCATAATCCGCGTCAGAATAACCAATTAACTTACAAACACTACCTTTAGGATACCATAAGCCAATGTTGGTTGTTCCTTTGAGATACTTCATGATTCTTTTGACCGCCGTGAGATGTGACTCCTTTGGATTTGCTTGGAAGAGAGCACATAAACACACACTAAACATTATGTCAGGACGACTTGCCGTCAAATATAATAAAGAACCAATCATATCTCGATACTTCGTAATATCAATTAACACATCCGATTTGTATTGATCAACATAGGTTCTGGAGCCCATTGGTGTTGACATTGCTTTACAACCATCCATTTAAAATCTCTTTAACAACTCTTTGCAATACTTTGATTGGTTGATAAAGATTCAGTCTTTTAGTTGCTTGATTTGCAATCTAAGGAAGTAGTTCATCTTTCCCATCATAGACATTTCAAATTCACCTTGCATTATCAATGCAAATTCTTCACATAGTTCTTTGTTGGTTTAACCTAAGATTATGTCGTCTACGTAGACTTGAACAAGTAAGGTGTTCCCTTTTATCTTCTTGATAAATAAAGTTGTGTCTAGTTTGCCTTTTTCAAAACCTTTTTCACATAGAAAATTACTTAGACGGTCATACCATGCCCTTGGTGCTTGTTTTAATCCATAGAGCGCTTTCTTCAATTTGTATACATAAGAAGGATGCTTGAAGTCTTCAAATCCAGGGGGTTGTTTGACATAGACTTCTTCGTTGATGTAGCCGTTCAAGAAGGCGCTTTTGACATCTATTTGAAATAACTGAAAATTCATTGAACATGCGTAAGCAAGTAATAAATGAATAGCTTCTAACCTTGCAACCGGAGCGAAAGTTTCTTCAAAGTCGATTCCTTCTTCTTGATTATATCCTTGAGCGACCAATATTGCTTTGTTTCGAACAATTATTCCATTCTCATCAAGTTTGTTCTTAAACACCCATCTTGTTCCAATGATGTGCTTACCACTTAGTCTAGAAACAAGTTCCCAAACTTGACTTCTCTCGAATTGGTTTAATTCTTCTTGCATAGCAACAATCCATTGATCATATCCTAGAGCTTCATCAATTTTAGAGGGTTCTATTTGTGAAACGAACGCCATGTTTAAGCATGCATCCTTGAGATTCAATCTTGTAGCAACACATTGACTAATGTCACCAATTACTTTGTCAATAGAATGATCTTTATGAGTCCTCCATTCCTTAGGTAGATCATTTTCATTTGACTCTTGTTGAATCGGTTCTTCTTGATTCTTGTTTGACGTATCTTCTTTAGGAATTTCTACAAAATCATTATTATCATCACAAACAACAATTTCCTCTTCATCTGATTTTTCGTCGAACTTACCAAGGTTGTCTTTGTCATTGTTAAGGACAAAGCACTTGCATCCAAAGATATGAAAGAAAGCAATGTTGGGTTTCCTTCCTTTGAATAGTTCATATGGAGTCTTCTTTAGGATAGGTCTTATGTTAACTCTATTACTTACAAAATATGTCGTGCTAACCGCATCCGCCCAAAAATACTTAGGAAGATTTGAGTCGCTAAGCATTGTTCTTGCAAGTTCCACCAATGACCTATTCTTTCTTTCAACTACTCCATTTTTTTGAGGAGTCCTTGGAGTCGAGAAGTTGTGAAATATTCCTTGATCTTCACAAAAGTCTTCAAAAGAAGTATTCTGGAATTCTCCACCATGATCACTTCTTATGGAGGCAATTGTTAATGATTTCTCATTTTGAATTTGCTTTGCATACTTCTTGAACGCTTTGAATGCATCATTTTTTTGCACTAAAAAGAATGTCCAAGTATATCTATAATAATCATCAACAATAACTAAAGCATATAAGTTACCTCTGAAGCTTCTTGTTCTTGATGGACCAAATAAGTCCATATGTAACAATTGTAGTGGCCTAGAAGTGGACACCACATTCTTGGATGTGAAAGTTGATTTGGTTTGCTTCCCCTTTTGACAAGCATCACAAAGTCTATCTTTGATGAATTTTATCTTTGGCAATCCAATGACAAGGTCATGTTTTACTAACTTATTCAAGTGCTCCATGTGAATGTGAGCAAATCTCTTATGCCATAACCCTGAGTCATTATTATTTGCCACAAGACACTTAACCTTCAAAGAAACATCATCAAGGGAAATCATGAAAATATTATTAATTCGCTTACCTATAAGAATTACCTCTTGTGTGACTTTGTCTTCAATTAAACATTCATCTTTTGTGAACCTTATTTTGAATCCTTTGTCACACAGTTGGCTTATGCTTAAGAGATTGTGCTTTAGTCCTTCGACATATAGCACATCTTCGATGGATATGAAATTTGGTGCACCTACTTTGCTTATGCCAAGAATTCTTCCTTTGTTGTTATCTCCATAAGTAACATAACCCTTGGCCTTAAGCATTAGATCTGAAAATTTGTGCACATCACCAGTCATATGCTTGGAGCACCCACTATCCAAATACCAAAGATTTGATGTGGCCTTTGTAACACCCCAATAAAAATAAGATAATTATTTGATTTAAATTAATATTATATTTATTAATTTAATTAAATAATTGGAATTTATTGGATTATTATTATTATTATTTTGGAATAATAATTATTGGAAAATATATATAAGTTGGAAATAAGGAAAAAGAGTTCCATTTTGGTAAAAAGAGTTTTACGTGAAACAGAGAAGCGGCTGAAAAAGTGGAAAGTGGAGAAAGGGCAAAGAGGAAGAGCAAGGGCAAAGGTTGGAGAAGAGAAAAGCTTGGAGCTCAAAAGATTTGCCGGATTAATCAGGTAAGGGGGTTTATCGTCGTTTAATGGGTATTATGGATTAACATGTAATGGGTAGTGATAAACCGTTGAATTGACCCTAATTGCGATTGCGAATGCTAAAAATTACGTTGGATAAACTGTGTTAAAAACTGTAATTGAATCGATAGTCGTGTGAGTCGTAATTTGCTGGACGTATAGCTTGTTACGGAATTGGAATCGGAGGTCCGGAAGTCCTCCAACGGCGGAAAATGCGGAGAATTCTGCATTCTGCCTTGTGTTAGCGCAGGAACAACTTTCTGTCTTGCGTTAACCGGTTAACCCAGGGTGTTAACCGGTTAACACTGTTATGTATTCTGAATAATTGCTGTTTTGTCTGCGTTAACCGGTTAACCCAGGGTGTTAACCGGTTAACACTGTTGTGATTGCTGAGATATTGCTGTTCTGTCTGCGTTAACCGGTTAACCCAGGGCGTTAACCGGTTAACACTGTTAAGTTTTGGGCAGGAAGCGTGTTTGTGCTGTGTTAACCGGTTAACCCAGGGCGTTAACCGGTTAACACTGTTGCAGAGTGGAAAAATTGTTAATTAAAATGTTGTGTGCCTAATTGATGGTTGCCTATATCGGTGTGTGATATAGTAGGGATTATTTCCCGCTGTTTTGAGCAGTATAGGTATTAGTAGAGTGTGCTAATACTGTTTTTAATTATTTGACATGATATGATGTGTTGATACATGTGTTGATAATGTATGATGGTATGCATAACGTTGCGAATATGTATGTTATGCATGTGTTGTGAATGGACTGTTTTATGGCTTAGAGAGTGAGCATCGGTCCATTGTGGATTATTGTTGTGATGTTGCATTGCTAGGTGATTAGCGTGCATAATGTGGCCTTTATGGTGGTAGCTAATTCCCATGGTGAGGAATTAGTGATGTTAGTCATTTGGACTGTTTTTGATGTTTGCATGCTAGGTGAATTAGCGTGCATAGCATGGCCCTTGGGTGGTAGCTAATTCCCATGGTGAGGAATTAGTGATGTGAGTCACTAGGTCTCAAATGAGTGGGACTGGTGAGCTTGGTAGCCGTACCTGGATTTGGTCGGTGAAGTTGAACTATATGTTCACGAATAGTCGGTACCGCATGCATGGAGTCTCATTGCATAATATATGTGTAGTGTATAATATGAATGGATGTATTCCAATGTTATACGTGTGTTGTGTTGGCATTGAGCATGAGTATGAATTGTGTTGATATTGAGTATGATATTTGAGTTGATGTGCCGTTACTGAATGTGTGATACGATTAGGGTGATTAATGTGTTAAATTACTTAACATGACATTATATTCTATAATGCTTATTATATCGATTGAGGAACTCACCCTTACAACTATTTTTCAGGTAACGAGCAGTGAT
This sequence comes from Lathyrus oleraceus, assembly GCF_024323335.1. Classification (NCBI taxonomy): domain Eukaryota; kingdom Viridiplantae; phylum Streptophyta; class Magnoliopsida; order Fabales; family Fabaceae; genus Lathyrus; species Lathyrus oleraceus. The sequence continues at coordinate 296,933,000 of NC_066579.1, forward strand.
TGAGTAGAAGCTAATGCTTGGAGTCTAGTGTAGTCTCCTTAGTGGGTCATGCTCTGATAGATGTAACATCGGGAGGGAACATTTTAATTGTGTTGTTGATGTTTGTTGAACCAGTTTACATGTAGTATGTTACATGTTTTGAATGATCGATTTGATCTCTATCCGCTGCGTATTGTGCAATACTTTATGTTTTGAGTTAAGTAATGAGCATGACTACAATAGTATGACGAATGGTGCGAAATAAATGTGTGACACCCTTAATTGCATATTTACTCTGATATATATTTGTTGTTTTAATTAAATATTTGGGGTATTTTAGAAGGGTGTTACATTAGTGGTATCAGAGCATAGTCGGTCGAGTCGAGTCGTAATTATTCTGTTTTCCCTGTACGTGATAGGTGTTGTGCAACCCTATCAGTACTTATTGTTTTAGATTGTTTGGTTTTCAGAATAGAGATTGCTGGAAGAGGTAGAGACGATGCTGCGATTGCTGAGGCTCTGGGTATGCTAGCTGGAGTACTTGGAGGGAATCCGAATGTTGCGGGAATGGGAGCTGCTCGTCAACTGAGTGAGTTCCAGAAGAACAATCCTCCAATGTTCAAGGGAGCATACGATCCAGATGGCGCTCAAAAGTGGTTGAAGGAGATCGAGAGGATCTTCCGAGTGACTGAGTGTGCCGATAACCAGAAGGTCAGGTTCGGTACGCATATGCTGTCAGAAGAGGCTGATGATTGGTGGGTTGCTACCCGCACTGAGTTGGAAACCGCTGGGAATGCTGAGATCACTTGGGCTGTGTTCAGAGAGAGATTCCTGAGAAAGTACTTTCCAGAGGATGTCAGAGGGAAGAAAGAGATAGAGTTCTTAGAATTGAAGCAGGGTAACAGGTCTGTTACTGAGTATGCTGCTAAGTTCACAGAGCTGAAAAAGTATTACACTCCCTATGATGAGGCTGCTGGAGAATTTTCGAAATGTGTGAAGTTTGAGAACGGGTTACGTCCTGAGATCAAGCAGGCTATTGGGTATCAGCGGATTAGAGTGTTTTCTGATTTGGTGGACTGTTACAGGATTTTTGAACAGGATTCCAAAACCAGAGCGGAGAGCTATCAGCAGAGGGTTGATAGGAGAGGCAAGAATCAGAATGATCGTGGGAAACCGTATGCAGCTGGCAAAGGTTTCCAGAGACAGAGTGGGATGAAGAGGACTAGTGGGGGAGACTCCAGTGCCCCTGCTAAGTGTTACAGATGTGGCTAGGCTGGACATCGTTTCCACGAGTGTACCAGTGCTGAGAAGAAGTGTTTCAAATGTGGTAAAGGTGGTCATTTGGCTGCAGAGTGCCGGTTGAAGACTCTGACTTGCTTCAACTGTGGAGAGATGGGTCATATCAGTCCACAGTGTCCTAAGCCAAAGAAGGAGAACCAGTCGGGAGGCAAGGTCTTTGCTTTATCGGGTTCTGAGACTTTTACAGACGATCGTTTGATCCGAGGTACGTGTTATATTAATGGCTTTCCTCTTGTAGCGATTATTGACACCGGTGCTACTCATTCCTTTATATCTTTGGACTGTGCTGTGAAACTTAAGTTGGAGATATCTGAGATGCATGGAAGTATGGTGATTGATACTCCTGCGAAGGGTTCAGTGACTACTACTTCAGTTTGTTTAAATTGTCCTTTGAGTATTTTTGGTAGAGACTTTGGGATAGACCTTGTGTGTCTTCCATTAGTGCAGATTGATGTTATCTTGGGTATGAACTGGTTGGTGTTTAACCGAGTTTCTATCAATTGTTTTGATAAGACTGTGATCTTTCCTGAGATTGAGGAAGGAAAGAGTTTGTTTCTATCCGCGAGGCAGGTGAATGAGGAAGTAGCCGATGGGGCAGAGTTGTTTATGCTGTTAGCGACTTTGGAGGCTAAAGATAAACTGGTGATTGGCGATCTAGCCGTGGTGTGTGATTTTCCTGATGTGTTTCCTGAAGAAGTGAATGAATTGCCGCCAGAGCGTGAAGTTGAGTTCTCGATTGATTTGGTACCTGGTACTAGACTGATATCGATGGCTCCGTACCGTATGTCTGCTGTTGAGTTAGCTGAATTGAAGAGTCAGCTGGAAGATCTGTTGGATAAGAAATTTATTCGTCCGAGTGTGTCACCGTGGGGTGCACCAGTGTTATTGGTTAAGAAGAAAGAGGGTACTATGAGGTTGTGTGTGGACTACAGGCAACTGAATAAAGTGACGATCAAGAATCGGTATCCTTTGCCTAGGATTGATGATTTGATGGATCAGTTGGTTGGTGCGAGTGTGTTCAGCAAAATAGATTTGAGATCGGGGTATCATCAGATACGTGTGAAAACTGAGGATATTCAGAAGACTGCTTTCAGAACAAGGTATGGACATTATGAGTATTCTGTAATGCCTTTTGGTGTGACTAATGCGCCTGGAGTATTTATGGAGTATATGAATAGGATTTTCCATCCGTACCTAGACAAGTTTGTTGTGGTGTTTATTGATGACATTTTGGTGTATTCGAAATCTGAAGAAGAGCATGCTGAGCATTTGAGGGTGGTTTTAGAAGTTCTACGAGAAAAGAAGTTATTTGCTAAACTGTCCAAGTGTGAATTTTGGTTAGAAGAGGTTAGTTTTCTTGGTCATGTGATTTCAAGAGATGGTGTTGCTGTTGATCCTTCTAAGATTGAAGCTGTATCTAAGTGGGAAGCTCCGAAGTCAGTTTCTGAGATAAGGAGTTTCCTTGGACTTGCAGGTTATTATAGGAAATTCATTGAGGGATTTTCTAAGTTGGCATTACCGTTGACGATGTTGACTAGAAAGGGGCAAGCTTTTGTTTGGGACTCAAAATGTGAAGAAGGTTTCCAAGAGTTAAAGAGAAGGTTGACTACTGCTCCTATTCTGATATTACCGAGTCCATCGGAATCATTTGAGGTTTACTGTGATGCTTCATTGTTGGGTTTGGGTGGTGTGTTGATGCAGAATAAGCAGGTTATAGCTTATGCTTCGAGACAACTGAGGGTTCATGAGAGGAACTATCCGACACACGATTTAGAGTTGGCAGCCGTGGTATTTGTTCTGAAGTTATGGAGGCATTACTTGTACGGGTCAAGATTTGAGGTTTTCAGTGACCATAAAAGTTTAAAGTATTTGTTTGATCAGAAAGAGCTGAATATGAGACAGAGGAGATGGTTAGAGTTTCTGAAGGATTATGACTTTGGTTTGAATTACCATCCGGGTAAAGCAAACGTAGTGGCTGATGCATTGAGTCGGAAATCATTGCATATGTCTATGTTAATGGTTAAGGAATTGGATTTAATTGAGCAATTTAGAGACTTGAGTTTGGTGTGTGAGAGTACTCACAATAGTGTTAAATTGGGAATGTTGAAGTTAACGAGTGGTATTCTGGATGAGATCAGAGAGGGTCAGAAATCCGATGTACTTTTGGTTGATAAGTTGACTCTAGTGAATCAAGGTCAAGGTGGTGAATTCAGAGTGGATGAGAATGGTGTTTTGAAATTTGGTAATCGGGTGTGTATTCCGGATGTTACCGAACTTAAGAAGAGTATTCTTGAGGAAGGACATCGTAGTGGCCTGAGTATTCATCCTGGGGCTACGAAGATGTATCATGATTTGAAGAAGTTATTTTGGTGGCCGGGAATGAAAAGAGAAATTGCGAGTTTTGTTTATTCTTGTTTGACTTGTCAGAAGTCAAAGATTGAGCATCAGAAGCCGTCTGGGCTAATGCAACCGTTGGCTATTCCAGAGTGGAAGTGGGATAGTATCAGTATGGATTTTGTTTCTGGTTTACCGAGAACAAATAAGAATTGTGAAGCTATTTGGGTGATTGTTGACAGATTGACGAAATCGGCTCATTTCATTCCGATCAGAATGGATTATCCGTTAGAGAGATTAGCTGAGTTGTATATTGAGAAGATTGTAAGTTTGCATGGTATTCCGTCGAGTATTGTTTCGGACAGAGATCCTAGATTTACCTCAAAGTTCTGGGAAGGTTTGCAAAGGGCTTTGGGAACTAAGCTGAGATTTAGTTCTGCATATCATCCGCAGACTGATGGTCAGACTGAGAGGACGATTCAATCATTAGAGGATCTTTTGAGAGCTTGTGTTTTGGAAAAGGGAGGTGCTTGGGATTGTTATTTACCTTTGATTGAGTTTACCTACAACAATAGTTTTTGTAACACCCTTCTAAAATACCCCAAATATTTAATTAAAACAACAGCATATAAATCAATATCAGAGTAAATATTGCAACTCAAGGGTGTCACATAACAACTTCTTCACATAATTCACCGTAAAAATCAGTCATGCTCATTATTTAATTCAACATAAACACTTCTTTAAAAATTCGCAGCGGATAGAAACATTCAACATCTGTAATATCTTAAAATTAACATTTATTCAACAATTAAAACATCCCGTCCCGATGTTACATCTATCAGAGCATGACCCACTAAAACCACACTAGACTTCAAGCACTAGCTTCTAATCACTCACTGCTCGTTACCTGAAAATAATTAGATGTAAGGGTGAGTTCCTCAATCGATATAACAAATATTATAAATTATCATGTTATGTTAAGTAATACCACACGTTAATCACCCTAGTCATAGCATGCATTCGGTAACGGCACATTAACTCAATCACAACGTAATTACAACTCAATAACAACATACAATGCAACTCAATAACAACATAAAATGCAACTCAATAAGACTCGACTCTTCATGCATGTGGTACCATTTGGAGTAAAACTCCCAACTTAAAATCATTGCCAGTTTAGTGGGCATCAAGGCATAAGCCTTCAACTTTCAACTTAAAATTTTTGCCAATCCAGGCCAACGTGGTGTGAGCAAAAGCCCCATAATTTTGCCAATCCAGGCCAACGTGGTGTGAGCAAAAGCCCCGACTTAATGCATATGAATGTATATGTCATGTACGACTTGAAAGTTCAACAACATAATAATAACAGCCACACAACAGCTTGTCAACAAAACGACTCATAATCAACTTTGGCTCATCAGCCTACAACTTAATATTTTCAACAAGCAACTTAAAATCAACTTTGGCTCATCAGCCTACAACTTAATATTTTCAACAAAACAACTTATATTCAACTTTGGCTCATCAGCCTACAACTTAATATTTTCAACAAAACAACTTATATTCAACTTTGGCTCATCAGCCTACAACTTAATATTTTCCACAAAACAATTTATCAACATATTTGCATCACCATTTCACATCATAGACTCCACGAATTTATTTATCACAATTGGATACAATAGGCCAATCACCAATTACACTTACATCATAAAAATCAACCATTTTCACATACTGCAACAGTGTTAACCGGTTAACGCTATAGGTTAACCGGTTAACGCAGGAAAATTACACTTCCAGGCAAAACGCAACAGTGTTAACCGGTTAACGCTATAGGTTAACCGGTTAACGCAGGCAAAACTCAACATTTTCTCAATTTATGACAGTGTTAACCGGTTAACACCCTGGGTTAACCGGTTAACGCAGGCGAAACAGCAGTTCCTGCGCTAACACAAGGTAGAATGCAGAGTTTCCGCATTTTCCGCCGTTGGAGGACTTCCGGACCTCCGATTCCAAATCCGTAAAAAGCGATACGTTCAGAATTTCACGATACACTCAAATACAGATCCAATTTCAGCTTAAATTCAACTTATTCATCATAATATTTCAGCATCCACAATCCCAATTAGGGTCAAATTAACAGTTTATCACTACCCATTACATGTTAATCGATAATACCCATTAAACGACGATAAACCCCCCTTACCTGAGATAATCCGGCAAATCTCTAAGCTTTAGCTTTTCCGTTCTTCAACCGTGCTCTTCAGTTTTTCTCTTGCCCTTTTCCTCTTCTCTGCAGCTTCTCAACTTTTCACGTGAAAACTCTTCTGTTCCAAAAAATGAGACTCTTCTCTTAATTCCAACTTATATATTTTCCAATAATTATTATTCCAAAATAATAATAATAATAATCCAATAATTCAACTTTATTTAATTAAATTAATAAAATAATATTAACTCAATTAAATAATTCTCTTATTTTAATCGGGGTGTTACAACTCTCCCCCACTAAAAGAGTTTTCGTCCTCGAAAACATACCTCAAGCAAATAACTCTGGATAGGACTCTTTCATCTGACTCTCCAGTTCCCAAGTCACATTGCCACCTGCTGGTCCTCCCCAAGCTACCTTCACTAAGGCAATCTCTTTACCCCGCAACTGCTTCAACTCTCGATCCTCAATCCTCATAGGTGATGTTTCAACAGTCAGGTTGTCTCTCACCTGTACATCATCTACTTGGACTACATGCGACGGATCATGAATGTACCTCCTCAACTGAGACACATGAAAAACCTCATGCAAATTCGCAAGTGACGGCGGTAAAGCGATACGATAGGCTACTTCTCCTATCCTCTCCAAAATCTGATAAGGACCAATAAATCGAGGTGTCAACTTCTTCGACTTCAAAGCTCGACCAACACCTGTTATCGGAGTAACACGGAGAAACACATGATCTCCCTCTTGGAACTCAAGTGACTTCCTCCTCTTATCATGATAACTCTTCTGACGACTCTGAGCAATTCTCATCTTTTCCTGAATCATCTTAATCTTTTCTGTAGTCTGTTGAACAATCTCCGGTCCAACCACAGCACTCTCACCGGACTCGTACCAACATAACGGTGTCCGACATCTCCTACCATACAAAGCTTCAAACGGCGCCATACCAATGCTCGAATGAAAACTATTGTTGTAGGTAAACTCAATCAAAGGTAAATAACAATCCCAAGCACCTCCCTTCTCCAAAACACAAGCTCTCAAAAGATCCTCTAGTGACTGAATCGTCCTCTCAGTCTGGCCATCAGTCTGCGGATGATATGCAGAACTTAATCTCAGCTTAGTTCCCAAAGCCTTCTGCAAACCTTCCCAGAATTTCGATGTAAATCTAGGATCTCTGTCCGAAACAATACTAGACGGAATACCATGCAAATGTACAATCTTCTCAATATACAACTCAGCTAGTTTCTCTAACGGATAATCCATTCTGATCGGAATAAAATGAGCCGACTTTGTCAATCTGTCAACAATCACCCAAATAGCTTCAAAATTCTTACTTGTCCTCGGCAAACCAGAAACAAAATCCATACTGATACTATCCCACTTCCACTCTGGAATAGCCAACGGTTGCATTAGCCCAGACGGCTTCTGATGCTCAATCTTTGACTTCTGACAAGTCAAACAGGAATAAACAAAACTTGCAATTTCTCTTTTCATTCCCGGCCACCAAAATAACTTTTTCAAATCATGATACATCTTCGTAGCTCCAGGATGAATACTCAGGCCACTACGATGTCCTTCTTCAAGAATACTCTTCTTAAGTTCGGCAACATCCGGAATACACACCCGCTTACCGAATTTCAGAATACCATTCTCATCAATTCTGAATTCGCCACCTTGACCTTGATTCACTAGGGTCAACTTATCAACCAAAAGCATATCAGATTTCTGACCCTCTCTGATCTCATCCAGAATACCACTTGTTAACTTCAACATTCCCAATTTAACACTATTGTGAGTACTCTCACATACCAAACTCAAGTCTCTAAACTGCTCAATTAAGTCCAATTCCTTAACCATTAGCATAGACATATGTAATGATTTCCGACTCAATGCATCAGCCACTACGTTTGCTTTACCCGGATGGTAATTCAAACCAAAGTCATAATCCTTCAGAAACTCTAACCATCTTCTCTGTCTCATATTCAGCTCTTTCTGATCAAACAAATACTTTAAACTCTTATGGTCACTGAAAACCTCAAATCTTGACCCATACAAGTAATGCCTCCATAACTTCAGAACAAATACCACAGCTGCCAACTCTAAATCGTGCGTCGGGTAGTTCCTCTCATGAACCCTCAGCTGTCTTGAAGCATAAGCTATAACCTGCTTATTCTGCATCAACACGCCACCCAAACCCAACAATGAAGCATCACAGTAAACCTCAAATGGTTCCGACGAACTCGGTAATATCAGAATAGGAGCAGTAGTCAACCTTCTCTTTAGCTCTTGGAAACCTTCTTCACATTTTGAGTCCCAAACAAACGCTTGCCCCTTTCTAGTCAACATCGTCAACGGTAACGCCAACTTAGAAAATCCCTCAATGAACTTCCTATAATAACCAGCCAAACCAAGAAAACTTCGAATCTCAGCAACAGACTTCGGAGCTTCCCACTTAGATACCGCTTCTATCTTAGAAGGATCAACAGCAACACCACCTCTTGAAATCACATGACCAAGAAAACTAACCTCTTCTAACCAAAATTCACACTTGGATAGTTTAGCAAATAACTTCTTTTCTCGTAGAATTTCTAAAACCACTCTCAAATGCTCAACATGCTCTTCTTCAGATTTCGAATACACCAAAATATCATCAATAAACACCACAACAAACTTGTCTAGGTACGGATGGAAAATCCTATTCATATACTCCATAAATACTCCAGGCGCATTAGTCACACCAAAAGGCATTACAGAATACTCATAATGTCCATACCTGGTTCTGAAAGCAGTCTTCTGAATATCCTCGGTTTTCACACGAATCTGATGATACCCAGATCTCAAATCTATCTTGCTGAACACACTTGCACCAACCAACTGATCCATCAAATCATCAATCCTCGGCAAAGGATACCGATTCTTGATCGTCACTTTATTCAGTTGTCTGTAGTCCACACACAACCTCATAGTACCTTCTTTCTTCTTGACCAACAACACTGGTGCACCCCACGGTGACACACTCGGACGAATAAATTTCTTATCCAACAGATCTTCCAACTGACTCTTCAATTCAGTTAACTCAACAGCAGACATACGGTACGGAGCCATCGATATCGGCCTAGTACCAGGTACCAAGTCAATAGAGAACTCCACTTCACGCTCTGGCGGCAATTCATTCACCTCTTCAGGAAACACATCAGGAAAATCACACACCACGGCTAGATCGCCAATCACCAGTTTATCTTTAGCCTCCAAAGTCGCTAACAGCATAAACAACTCTGCTCCCTCAACTACTTCTTCATTCACCTGTCTTGCTGATAGAAACAAACTCTTTCCTTCCTCAATCTCAGGAAAGACCACAGTCTTATCAAAACAATTGATAGAAACTCGATTAAACACCAACCAGTTCATACCCAGAATAACATCAATCTGCACTAGTGGAAGACACACTAGGTCCATCCCAAAGTCTCTACCAAAAATACTCAAAGGACAATTTAAACAAACCGATGTAGTAGTCACTGAACCCTTCGCAGGAGTATCAATTACCATACTACCAAACATCTCGGATATCTCTAACTTAAGTTTCACAGCACAATCCAAAGATATAAAGGAATGAGTCGCACCTGTGTCAATAATAGCTACAAGAGGAAAGCCATTAATATAACACGTACCTCGGATCAAACGATCATCTGCAGAAGTCTCAGAACCCGATAAAGCAAAGACCTTGCCTCCTGACTGATTCCCTTTCTTCGGCTTCTGACACTGGCTTCCAATATGCCCTTCTTCACCACAATTAAAACAAATCACTTCCTTGTGCTTGCAATCAGCTATTGCATGGCCAGTCTTACCACAACGAAAACACCTCTTTACTTCAGCAGTGCATACATTACTCTTATGACCAGCCTGACCACATTTGAAGCAAACTATACCAGCAGGAGCACCTCCCCCACTAGTTCTCTGAGCCGGAGCAGCTCTTTGCTTCCCTTTTCCAGCTGAAACATCATATGGTTTGCCACGATTCTGATGTTGCTTGCTTCTGCGATCACTGACAATCTTGTAATGAGCATTATTGTCCTCTTCAAATATCCTGCAGCTATCAACCAATTCAGTAAAAATGCGTATCTTCTGATACCCAACAGCCTTCTTAATTTCAGAGCGCAATCCGTTTTCAAACTTGATGCACTTTGAAAATTCAGCACCAGCACCAGTGTAATGAGGATAAAATTTGGACAACTCCACAAATTTCGCAGCATAATCAGTGACAGACATGTTTCCTTGCTTCAGCTCAAGGAATTCAATTTCCTTCTTACCACGGACATCTTCCGGATAATACTTTCTCAGAAATTCCCTACGGAATACATCCCAAGTAACGACTTCACCTGCCGTGGTCAACCTCTCGTGAGTTTCTAGCCACCAGTCATCGGCTTCGACTGCTAGCATGTGAGTACCATACCGAACCTTCTGAGCTGGAGTGCAATCCATAACACGAAAGATTCTCTCAATCTCTTTCAACCATCCTAAAGCTGCATCTGGATCATGCTTCCCTTTAAACACCGGCGGATTCTCTCTTTGAAAAGTCGCCAAGCTACGTGATCCAGCATCTCCACCAGCATTCGGCAAGTTCTGCACAGCTTGTGCCATTGCTTGCATTGCGGCAGCCATTGCAGCGTCATTCCTTCCAGCCATTTCAACTTGTCAATACAACACAACTTAAAGTTAGATTGGTAACAATACAAAATTGTTAGACAGTAACGACACGACAACTGGCCGGACAGACCGACCTGCTCTGATACCACTAATATAACACCCTTCTAAAATACCCCAAATATTTAATTAAAACAACAGCATATAAATCAATATCAGAGTAAATATTGCAACTCAAGGGTGTCACATAACAACTTCTTCACATAATTCACCGTAAAAATCAGTCATGCTCATTATTTAATTCAACATAAACACTTCTTTAAAAATTTGCAGCGGATAGAAACATTCAACATCTGTAATATCTTAAAATTAACATTTATTCAACAATTAAAACATCCCGTCCCGATGTTACATCTATCAGAGCATGACCCACTAAAACCACACTAGACTTCAAGCACTAGCTTCTAATCACTCACTGCTCGTTACCTGAAAATAATTAGATGTAAGGGTGAGTTCCTCAATCGATATAACAAATATTATAAATTATCATGTTATGTTAAGTAATACCACACGTTAATCACCCTAGTCATAGCATGCATTCGGTAACGGCACATTAACTCAATCACAACGTAATTACAACTCAATAACAACATACAATGCAACTCAATAACAACATAAAATGCAACTCAATAAGACTCGACTCTTCATGCATGTGGTACCATTTGGAGTAAAACTCCCAACTTAAAATCATTGCCAGTTTAGTGGGCATCAAGGCATAAGCCTTCAACTTTCAACTTAAAATTTTTGCCAATCCAGGCCAACGTGGTGTGAGCAAAAGCCCCATAATTTTGCCAATCCAGGCCAACGTGGTGTGAGCAAAAGCCCCGACTTAATGCATATGAATGTATATGTCATGTACGACTTGAAAGTTCAACAACATAATAATAACAGCCACACAACAGCTTGTCAACAAAACGACTCATAATCAACTTTGGCTCATCAGCCTACAACTTAATATTTTCAACAAGCAACTTAAAATCAACTTTGGCTCATCAGCCTACAACTTAATATTTTCAACAAAACAACTTATATTCAACTTTGGCTCATCAGCCTACAACTTAATATTTTCAACAAAACAACTTATATTCAACTTTGGCTCATCAGCCTACAACTTAATATTTTCCACAAAACAATTTATCAACATATTTGCATCACCATTCCACATCATAGACTCCACGAATTTATTTATCACAATTGGATACAATAGGCCAATCACCAATTACACTTACATCATAAAAATCAACCATTTTCACATACTGCAACAGTGTTAACCGGTTAACGCTATAGGTTAACCGGTTAACGCAGGAAAATTACACTTCCAGGCAAAACGCAACAGTGTTAACCGGTTAACGCTATAGGTTAACCAGTTAACGCAGGCAAAACTCAACATTTTCTCAATTTATGACAGTGTTAACCGGTTAACACCCTGGGTTAACCGGTTAACGCAGGCGAAACAGCAGTTCCTGCGCTAACACAAGGTAGAATGCAGAGTTTCCGCATTTTCCGCCGTTGGAGGACTTCCGGACCTCCGATTCCAAATCCGTAAAAAGCGATACGTTCAGAATTTCACGATACACTCAAATACAGATCCAATTTCAGCTTAAATTCAACTTATTCATCATAATATTTCAGCATCCACAATCCCAATTAGGGTCAAATTAACAGTTTATCACTACCCATTACATGTTAATCGATAATACCCATTAAACGACGATAAACCCCCCTTACCTGAGATAATCCGGCAAATCTCTAAGCTTTAGCTTTTCCGTTCTTCAACCGTGCTCTTCAGTTTTTCTCTTGCCCTTTTCCTCTTCTCTGCAGCTTCTCAACTTTTCACGTGAAAACTCTTCTGTTCCAAAAAATGAGACTCTTCTCTTAATTCCAACTTATATATTTTCCAATAATTATTATTCCAAAATAATAATAATAATAATCCAATAATTCAACTTTATTTAATTAAATTAATAAAATAATATTAACTCAATTAAATAATTCTCTTATTTTAATCGGGGTGTTACAGTTTTCATTCGAGCATTGGTATGGCACCGTTTGAAGCTTTGTATGGTAGGAGATGTCGGACACCTTTATGTTGGTATGAGTCCGGTGAGAGTGCTGTGGTTGGACCGGAGATTGTTCAACAAACCACGGAAAAGATTAAGATGATTCAGGAGAAGATGAGGATTACTCAGAGTCGTCAGAAGAGTTATCACGACAAGAGGAGGAAGTCACTTGAGTTTCAAGAGGGAGATCATGTGTTTCTTCGTGTTACTCCGATAACTGGGGTTGGTCGAGCTTTGAAGTCGAAGAAGTTGACACCTCGATTTATTGGTCCTTATCAGATTTTGGAGAGGATAGGGGAGGTAGCCTATCGTATCGCTTTACCGCCGTCACTTGCGAATTTGCATGAGGTTTTTCATGTGTCTCAGTTGAGGAGGTACATTCATGATCCGTCGCATGTAGTCCAAGTAGATGATGTACAGGTGAGAGATAACCTGACTGTTGAAACATCACCTATGAGGATTGAGGATCGAGAGTTGAAGCAGTTGCGGGGTAAAGAGATTGCCTTGGTTAAGGTAGCTTGGGGAGGACCAGCAGGTGGCAATGTGACTTGGGAACTTGAGAGTCAGATGAAGGAGTCTTATCCGGAGTTATTCGCTTGAGGTATGTTTTCGAGGACGAAAACTCTTTTAGTGGGGGAGAGTTGTAACACCCCAATAAAAATAAGATAATTATTTGATTTAAATTAATATTATATTTATTAATTTAATTAAATAATTGGAATTTATTGGATTATTATTATTATTATTTTGGAATAATAATTATTGGAAAATATATATAAGTTGGAAATAAGGAAAAAGAGTTCCATTTTGGTAAAAAGAGTTTTACGTGAAACAGAGAAGCGGCTGAAAAAGTGGAAAGTGGAGAAAGGGCAAAGAGGAAGAGCAAGGGCAAAGGTTGGAGAAGAGAAAAGCTTGGAGCTCAAAAGATTTGCCGGATTAATCAGGTAAGGGGGGTTTATCGTCGTTTAATGGGTATTATGGATTAGCATGTAATGGGTAGTGATAAACCGTTGAATTGACCCTAATTGGGATTGCGAATGCTAAAAATTACGTTGGATAAACTGTGTTAAAAACTGTAATTGAATCGATAGTCGTGTGAGTCGTAATTTGCTGGACGTATAGCTTGTTACGGAATTGGAATCGGAGGTCCGGAAGTCCTCCAACGGCGGAAAATGCGGAGAATTCTGCATTCTGCCTTGTGTTAGCGCAGGAACAGCTTTCTGTCTTGCGTTAACCGGTTAACCCAGGGTGTTAACCGGTTAACACTGTTATGTATTCTGAATAATTGCTATTTTGTCTGTGTTAACCGGTTAACCCAGGGTGTTAACCGGTTAACACTGTTGTGATTGCTGAGATATTGTTGTTCTGTCTGCGTTAACCGGTTAACCCAGGGCGTTAACCGGTTAACACTGTTAAGTTTTGGGCAGGAAGCGTGTTTGTGCTGCGTTAACCGGTTAACCCAGGGCGTTAACCGGTTAACACTGTTGCAGAGTGGAAAAATTGTTAATTAAAATGTTGTGTGCCTAATTGATGGTTGCCTATATCGGTGTGTGATATAGTAGGGATTATTTCCCGCTGTTTTGAGCAGTATAGGTATTAGTAGAGTGTGCTAATACTGTTTTTAATTATTTGACATGATATGATGTGTTGATACATGTGTTGATAATGTATGATGGTATGCATAACATTGCGAATATGTATGTTATGCATGTGTTGTGAATGGACTGTTTTATGGCTTAGAGAGTGAGCATCGGTCCATTGTGGATTATTGTTGTGATGTTGCATTGCTAGGTGATTAGCGTGCATAATGTGGCCTTTATGGTGGTAGCTAATTCCCATGGTGAGGAATTAGTGATGTTAGTCATTTGGACTGTTTTTGATGTTTGCATGCTAGGTGAATTAGCGTGCATAGCATGGCCCTTGGGGTGGTAGCTAATTCCCATGGTGAGGAATTAGTGATGTGAGTCACTAGGTCTCAAATGAGTGGGACTGGTGAGCTTGGTAGCCGTACCTGGATTTGGTCGGTGAAGTTGAACTATATGTTCACGAATAGTCGGTACCGCATGCATGGAGTCTCATTGCATAATATATGTGTAGTGTATAATATGAATGGATGTATTCCAATGTTATACGTGTGTTGTGTTGGCATTGAGCATGAGTATGAATTGTGTTGATATTGAGTATGATATTTGAGTTGATGTGCCGTTACTGAATGTGTGATACGATTAGGGTGATTAATGTGTTAAATTACTTAACATGACATTATATTCTATAATGCTTATTATATCGATTGAGGAACTCACCCTTACAACTATTTTTCAGGTAACGAGCAGTGATTGAGTAGAAGCTAATGCTTGGAGTCTAGTGTAGTCTCCTTAGTGGGTCATGCTCTGATAGATGTAACATCGGGAGGGAACATTTTAATTGTGTTGTTGATGTTTGTTGAACCAGTTTACATGTAGTATGTTACATGTTTTGAATGATCGATTTGATCTCTATCCGCTGCGTATTGTGCAATACTTTATGTTTTGAGTTAAGTAATGAGCATGACTACAATAGTATGACGAATGGTGCGAAATAAATGTGTGACACCCTTAATTGCATATTTACTCTGATATATATTTGTTGTTTTAATTAAATATTTGGGGTATTTTAGAAGGGTGTTACAGCCTTCAAGCATACCTACAAAACAAAATTAAGTTTTGTTAGGTACCCAAATTGCTTTGGGTCCTTCATAATTAGTACCTTTCTCAACCCATACATAATGCCCATTTGCTACACTAAAGTTTCTAACATAGCAAGCATTAGGTGTATGACCAACAATACCACAGTAAAAACAAGTTGGTTCAACATTGCTTTTATATCTAGGAACATAAGACTTTTTCTTTGTAAACCTTTTCTTTTTAGGACGTTGATGCACAAATTTTGGTGTGTTGACTCTTTCTTTTGGAGATTGATCCTTAGGCCTAACAAAGATAGTTTTATTTGAACTTGGTTTAGAAAATTTGGAGTAACCAAGTCCACTTTTGTCATTTGAGTACCTTTGTTGGCTAAGAACCCCTTCCAAACCAATTTGTCCTTTTTCATACCTTTCAAGGACTCTTTTAAGTTGGAAAATTTGGAAAGAGAGAGACTCACACTTTAGACATACAAAATTCTTCTTTTCACTAATCATCTTTTGTTTTTCATTTTCAAAATCTTTTTCAAAAATTTCAATCTTTTCTTCCAAGGAAGAAATTTGTTTCTTTTGAGATGATATAGTTTTATAAAGAATTTTGCATTCATTTAACAATTCATTAATTGCACCTTGTGCATCATCATCAAAAAGAGAAAAATCATTACTAACCTCTTCTTCATCATCGGAATGATGAGAAGCCATTAGCGCCAAGTTTGCACATTCCTCGCTATCCAATCCGGATGAAGAACTAATTTCATTATCCTCCCATGCAACATATGCCTTTTTGTTCTTGAAATCCTTCTTGCTCTTGAATCCGCCTTTCTTTGAAAGTTTAGGACATTCTGGCTTTATGTGGCCTTGCTTTCCACATTCGTAGCATGTTATATCTTGCGTAGATGTGGTGGTCTCCTTTTTCCTAAAATGTCTATTCTTTTTAGCGTTAAAGGATTTATCATTTTTGTTAAAGAACTTACCAAGCCTTTTAACAAGGAGCATGAAATTCTCATCTTCCTCCAATGCGTCATCATCTTTATCTTCTTTTGAGTCTACCTTCAAGGCAATTCCTTTAGATTTCTTTTCTTGACTTTCATGTTTCTCAAGCCTACCAAGTTCTAACTCATGTTCTTGAAGTTTGCCAAAGAGTGATGCAGACGTCATTGTTGAAAGACTTTTCTTTTCAGAGATAGCCATCACCTTCGATTTCCATTCTCGAGTCAATGATATTAGTACTTTAAGATTGAGATCCTCATTTGTAAATGTTTTTCTGAGAGAAATCAAGTGGTTAGTCAAGTGAACAAATCTATTTTGTAGTGCCACGATGGATTCTCCGGGCAGCATTCTAAACATCTCATATTCTTGACTTAATGTATTCAACCTTGATCTCTTTACTTCGGCGGTGCCTTCATGTGTCTCCACTAAGGTGTCCCATATTTGTTTTGCCGATTTGCATTGAGATATGCGGAAGAACTCGTCCATGCTTAAAGCACTTTGAAGAATGTTTATTGCTTTCTTTTCATTTAAGATTTTTTTCTTATCATCTTCATCATACGAACTCTTTATCTTTGGAGTACCAATGCCATTGACCACACTCATAGGATTATGCGGACCATCTTCAACGGCTTCCCATATGCCTTCTCCTTGGGCTTCTAGATGTGCCTTCATGCGGATCTTCCAAAAATCAAAATATTCTCCAGAGAAAAGTGGTGGTTTGTTACTACTTCTACCTTAAGGCCTTTCTATCTAATTCTAACACACCAAGAACAATCCTCTTGGATTTACAATGTTTAAAGTCCAATCGAGACTCAAATTCTCACAAAAGGACCTCTTGCATCCACACACCGGATAGCGAGGATAAAATCTTACAAACTTATTCTTAACAATCCTAAAAATAAAATGTAATCAAGAGATACAATTCTGAATTTTTGTAGAAGATGAAATAGTTGAAAATTTGAATTATATCAATTTATCAATTGATCTTCTCCTTTGTAACACTTAATTCTCATAATAATTATACAAGTGTTCTTTGTATGGAATGAAACTATGATGCTTAAAAAGAAGGTTTATGCAAGGTTTCACTCTTAAGAAAATTTGGAAGAACACTTAAAAAATGTTTGAAAGAATATGAGTAATTGATTTGAAATTTTTCCAAGGAGGCGAATTTGAAATCTGAAAAAATAATGTATATATGTTGTCTAAACACCTCCTCAAATGGATGCAATTACCCAAAGGATGCCATGGTTCATGGTAAAGAAAATAGAAAAGTTTCTATGAAGAGATGCACTGATTTTTGCCTCTAGTTCAGTGGTAATCGATTACCTTAATATGGGTAATCGGTTACTTGCCTCCAACGTGCAAAAATATTTGAAATTTTCACAGAGTAATCGATTACCTTAAAATGGATAATCGATTACTTCATCCCAAATTTGAAAAATAGCTTAAAAAATGAAGTGTTATGATTTCTTCGATGCATAAAATTACTTCCAATGATTATGTCATGAATGAGACATGTTTTGAACACTTGTATAATCATCTAGCGGTCAAGTGTTATACTTATTCATGTGAAATACGAATCTTCATGAGTTTCATCGAGACTTGATCATTTAGTTGAAAACTTCCTTCATGAGCTTGAATCTTGATCAATCCTTTTTGTTAATCAATCTTAGACTTGTAGAGAAGTTTGTCATCATCAAAACATTTGAGAAGTCATGTCTTCACAACATAAGTAAGAAATAAAGTAAGAAGAAGTAATAAACAATAAAAACATATGTAAGAAATATGTACGAAATAAGTAAGAAGAAGTAATAACATATGTAAGACCCTAATTTTTACCCTAAGATCCCTCATGCAATTTCATCAAGCATTAGCATTGGGATCATATCTTGGCATTATCCTTACCCCTTTTCATTGGGTTTGTTTTGGGAGAGATCACCAAGCACTTTGAGATTATATCATACTTGTATATTATCATTTTACTAACTAAAATACCAAAAAATATGTCTTTGCATTTGCCTAACTCTTTTGTAGGTAGGGCATGATCTTATTGATTCATCAAGATCACATCTAGGGTGTGAGACCCTCATGAACAAAGAGCACAACCAAGAATTGATTCAAGAATAGTTATAAGCATCATATATGAGTCCCAATGATCTCTACATATTATATTGATCAAGTTTGCTTAAAGAGTTTGAGGGCAATTTGCTTTGGAAACCCTAGTTTGACTGGGTATCTTGAGTAACTTCTCCAATAAGCTATCTCATCAATTGATAAAATTTATCAAGATACACTTCAAAATTCATCATCTCATGCATATATGATCTACCATGAGCCAAGAAATTCAAGAGAATTGGAAATTAGCAAGTTGGTTGATGGTGGTTGGCTAGATGAATTCATCTGATCAAAATTGGGTCTCCATAGACCCTATCTCCTACAAATTTCACCATATAAAAATGATTCCAAGGGCAAACTTACTCTAAATGACATTAAAAACAACTTACATTTTGAGAGCTAGATCTAGTTTTGCTTGGAAAATCATTTTCTTTGT
The DNA here is from genome assembly GCF_024323335.1 of Lathyrus oleraceus. Classification (NCBI taxonomy): domain Eukaryota; kingdom Viridiplantae; phylum Streptophyta; class Magnoliopsida; order Fabales; family Fabaceae; genus Lathyrus; species Lathyrus oleraceus. The sequence goes on from NC_066579.1 coordinate 296,951,812, forward strand.
TGAAACATTATAGGTTATTTTGTCTAAACCCTAATTTGAAAGTCAACTTCCCAAGGCCATAACTTGCTCAATTTTTATGAGATGAAATATTTCCAAGTTGCACAATCAAATTCAATGAGTCTAATTAAACTTTTATGTTTGGAGTGGGAGCTAATTCAACTTTTTTAGCATGTGATATGAGGCCACATTGTAGGTCACTTTTGACCTATACCATTGATCAAATGAAGTTTCCAAACTTCAAAAATGCATAACTCTATCATTTCAAAACCAAATTACATGAAATTGGTGACCATTTTGAAGGTCTTTGAGAGATATACAACTTTGATAAAGACACTTTTCTCATTTGAAGTTCCCATAAAAAGATAAGCAAGATGGAATATTGAGACATATGGCTTGACACTTAGAGAATTTTTGATATGTCAAATTTTTCCAAACTTCCACCTCAAAATTCTCCAAGTTCAAAACTCCAAATAAAAAAGTGTTCAACATCAAAATTGTTCCTCTTGATCTCACCTTTCCAAAGAGATCAAATTCATTCATTTTGGATGAGAAATGCATAGGATGCGCATGGCTTAAACAGGCTGACATCATTTGGCATGGATCCAACTTCAAGCATCAATGTTCAATTGCCTTTCATTCCAAGCTTGCTTCAACACATTTGATCATTCATTTTGGACTTCAAAGTATCATTTCATGGGCTTATGCACGCCAATGCACCATGCTATCGTAATTTGCCAAACTTGGAAGGTTGAAAAGAGTGTACAAATATCACATGGATTTGGCTATAAATACAGGTGCATTTGCTCAGAAATCACAGACAGAAATTACGCCAGCTTTGAATCTCCATTGACAACCCCTCACTCTCATAGGATAACCCTGATAAATTCATTTGAATTTGAGCTTGAATCTCCACTGTTTTGGAATTCAATTCTCCAAGAGTCCATTTCTTCTAAACCTTTCCATTCCTCTCCTACAAGCAATTGAAGTGAAGCCAAGCACAATTCATATCAAGATCCATCAAGTTCAGACCTCCATTGAAGGTGATTTGCAGAAATTTTTAACTCTTCGATTCTCTCAATGTATTACTCAATTCCATTGATTCTTAAGTTGTCTGAAGTCCTACCAATATAGGCAAGAAGATTGAGTTGCTTTGAGGCCAAATCGAAGTAACTCAGATCATGAACCTCATTTTTCAATTCCACATATCTCTTAATATATTTGGAATTGGAGGAATTGGAGGTCATATTCGTGCTCAGTGATGTTTTTTCTTTAAGATCATGTCCCTGTTTTGTATTTTGGTGATGGTTTATCTTGACCAGTCCGGTGGAGCTCACCGGAGAAGACAACCGGAGCTCTGGCTCCGGTGATGATGTGTCTTGAGTCTGAGCCACAAGATCCATGTCCCACGTTTTAATCTTAATCGTTCCTTGTGATTACTCCATTTGCCATGCGGTTGATTCAGGTGTACATGGAACGCGTGTTTTGGATCATCAGATTTGTCACCTCAATTAATGAGGGAGATCTGATGGTCCACGTATTTTTGGATTTTCTAAATTTTATTTCAATTGCATTTTATTCAATAATTCATATTATATTCAATATTGATCCAAAAAATATGGGACTTTCACCAAAAATTTCCAAATATTTTTCTCTTTCATATTCTGAATTAAAATTATTTTTTGGATCATTATTAATATTTTTCATGAATTAATTGATTTTGCATTTGTTTTTAATTGTTTAAAAATATTTTTAAGTGTCCAAAAATTATGGAATTTTTTCTCCAAGGTCCTTTGACCTTGTTTGACCTATGATAAATCTCATGGCTATTTATTTGGTGTTTTGATGAGATTTTAGGATTTGGACAAAACATATTTGAATTTAATGCATTATTTTAATATTTTTAATTGAATAAATGCCATTTTAATTATGTTGACCATTTGTATTGACTTAATTGAGTTTGATTGTTTGTTGTTGAGCCATGGTCAAGGTTGATTTGACTTTGTCAAATTAATATCATTGGATTTAGGGGATTGATGGAATGTACATTCCATCTCCCAAAATAAATGAATGATATTAATTTGGTAAAACTCCTCCTCTGACCAATTTGTGATCTCATTCATCCCTTTCCTCTTCATCTAATTCCCTTTCTTCATCCAATCATTTTCATTTGGTCAATGACATCTCAAAGTCCTAATGCTAGTTGATTGAAAGATTAACATGAGTATGGATGAGATTAGGCCACACCTTTTGCATATTGTTTGTGTGTGGTATGTTTAATGAGCATAGTTCATAACGCTATGTCTCCAACATGCATTAACACCAAAAGTATGTTGCCCGGCCTCAAATAGTTGTGACTTCTACATGAGTCCAATTACGATTGCTTAACATAACGCTAAATTTGTGACATAAAAGGCATAAGCATTCTAGTTAGTGAGATTGTAAGTCTCCCCTCTTCCATGGTATTATGTGGAAACTTGGCCTTCTTTCCTTCCTTTGGAAGATGTTTTGGTTCAAGGATCCATGCTTGTGGCAAGTGGGTTGAGTGTTTTCCAAAGAATGTCTTGAAATCAAAAGCAAAACAAAACTAACTACTAACCAACTAACTATTAACTTTTAACTTCAAGTCTTTACTTTTAATGAAATTTACTTTTAGCACTCTATTATCATTTGCCATTATACATATCATTCTAATTGTTTATGTTAATGTAATTTTTACTTTGTCCATTTGGACCATATTGTGTGATATTATTTTGTTTGTGCTACCTTGTTTGCTTGTGTGGTCCTTGACCACTAATGTACATAATAACAACAAAAACCCTAAAAGACTTTTGAGTGGACTGTTGGTTTGATCTTTCCCAATTGGACTTAGAACTTAGGCAACACTCCTTTGCTAATGGACTTGGCCAATGTCAATTTGTTGAAGAACCAAGTGCTTGCAATTTAAAGTTCATCTGATACATCATTCAAGATCTCAAGTTCATCTGCCACATTGATCATTGTTAAGCTGTTATGTTGAACCTATGACTTGTGGAAGTCATCTGCTACATGGGCTATTTTGAAGAAGATCAAGAAGTGGATAAGCTTGGATGAGGCCATCTTTATTTGATGCCTTTGCTCTTTAAGATTTATATAATTGTTCATTTGTTTGTTGCTTGAATTAAAAGTCCAAGGGAATTCTGGGTTTCTATCGACATACTTGTCTATTGGATTGCTACCCATTTGGTCAGATCTTTTCAACTTTAAACTTTTAAATTTTGTGCATAGGGTAGTCTCTTCATCTTCTCCCCGTTTCTTTAATTTCAAAATCTCTCCCTCCATTTTAAAACCTTTTTTTTGTGAACTACTTTTGTTCTAAACTTTGACCACTTTCAAAAAAGATAGAAACGTCGGCCTTATGCCATTGCATTTTCAAACTTATCTTCTTAAACCAAACTTGTAAATCAACTTAATTATACTTGACTTAAACTTTCAAAAAGCCAAAAAGAACTAACTCATTCAAACCATTTTAGGCCTTTGTGCCTTTCAAACTTAATTAATTTTTGTTAAAACCAACACACTCACTTTGAAATTTGTAGCACAAACTACGAGGTTTTGATCCCTTATTTTTATGTTGGTACGTAGGCACAAGTCCGAAGGTCTTGTCTAACACAAAAAATATAATTAATGAATTCTTTTCTCATCCCCCATTCTATTTGTTTGTAAACATCACTTTGTACAAAATACATATGGACACAAAAAGAGCTCCCTAGGAGTACCTAGGATACTTTGGGTGCTAACACCTTCCCTCTGTGTAACCAACCCCCTCACCTGTGATCTCTGACTTTTATTAGTTTTTATTTGAAAACTTCTTACTATTTGGTTTTTGTTCATACTTTTCCCTTTTCCCTTGGAAATAATAAAAGCGCGGTGGCGACTCTTGTTAATTGATCTATAGCTCCTAAATAGCTTGATGATTATGAATTTCCCGCTACAGAAATTAAGTGGCAACTCTGCTGGGGATTAGTCTCCAGTGGGTTTAGCCTACTTTTTGTGTGAATATATTTGTATATATGTGATGCTTGTATATATGTATATGTGATATAATCTGCTTGTTGTGCTTGGTGATCTCTGAGTGGTGAGATAAGTTCTAACCCGAACTTGAGTGCAATTAAGATAGGAGGATGGTATAGTCATGTTCGACTTGTGTGGAGTAGTCCTTAACAAGTTAGCTTGAGATCCATCTGCTCAGTGGAGACTCCTTTGGATTTGGAAATTTCACACAAGTATTTGCGGTTAGGCATTACTATTTCTAATTGGGTCTGAGAAGCTGAGGACCTTAGAACACCTAACCCATCTTGGCCTATTTAGGACGTAGTGCGGAAACTGTTCAAGTGTAGACTTGATAAAAGTTGTTATGCGATACTACACTCAGACGAGTTTCTCTTGAGAATATTATGGGTCGATGATTCAGTCATCTTAACCTGTAATATCCGATAGATGGAATTAAGACTCTGGGAACTTTTTAGAACATGATCTACAGGTTTTTATCCTTAGTTCATTCCTTTGGGATGGTTCTTACCCAGACTCCATGCTCGTGACTTGCAACAAACCCTTGATTCTTGGTTGATCCAATCAAGTCTTGTCAATATCAATGGAACTTGGGTGTTGATAAGGTGTAAACCATAATCCACCAAAATGGATGATTGATCTTAACAAAGACTTGATTCATCCCTTGACTCTGTTTGCCTTGTGTGTGATCCCTTATTTATGATTGTTGCATTCATGCATTCATGCGCATCATAACATTCATCACATGAAATTTCAAGGAACTAAGGTATCATTTGCAAATATTTTCAGACCATGGATTATGGACGAAGGAACACTAAGAAGTACAATTTTAGATGTCCCGACTTGAAAGAGTTAAGGAACCTAGCATCTTTTGTATTAGATCCCTTGGACTTCAAACAAAGTCATGGGAAGCTTCTGTCTATTTTATTTGCTGATGTGGTTGAAGGACTATTGAGTGTGTTGGTGCAGTTCTATGATCCTCTCTACCATTGTTTCACTTTCCCGGATTTTCAGCTTGTGCCTACCTTGGAGGAGTATTCTCATCTTTTGGGAATACCTGTTTCTAGTAGTGTGCCTTTTAGTGGATTAGAGGAGATTCCCCGATATAGTATTATTGTTGAAGCTCTTCACTTGAAGAAGTCTGAGATAGAGGCTCATTGGGTGAAGAAAAGAGGGTTATTTGGGTTGCCATCTGTTTTCCTCATCAAGGAAGCTACCATTTTTTCTCAAGCTGGTAGTGTGGACGCTTTTGAAGCTATCTTTGTGTTGCTCATCTAAAGATTAGCTTTGTTCCCTAACATTGACGGTTTTGTTGATGTTAATGCCATTGGACTTTTCTTGATTGGGAATCCTGTGCCTACTTTGTTGGGTGATATGTATTTCTCTTTGCATTTAAGGAATTCTAAAGGTGGTGGAACGATCGTCTATTGCATTCCTCTTCTGTACAAGTGGTTTATTTCGCACTTGCCTCATACGCCTGCTTTTGAGGAGAACAAACAATGTCTAAGACGGTCTCAGAGACTTATGTTTCTCACTAGTGATGATACAGTTTGGTATGACCCATCTTTAGGCAACTTGGAGATTATTGATAGTTGTGGTGAATTCTCTAATGTGCCTCTCATTGGTACACAAGGAGGAATTAACTACAACCCTGCTTTGGCTCGTCGTCAACTTGGGTTCCCCTTGAGAGACAAACCTAATAACATGTTGTTAGAAGGTCTTTTCTATCAAGAGCGTAAAGATCCCTAACATTTGAAGCAGAAGATTATGCATGCTTGGCATAATGTGCATAGGAAAGGAAGATCCGAGCTTGGTCCGTGCAATTGTGTAGCTTTGGAAGCTTACACTCTTTGGGTGAAGAAGAGAGCTTTAGAGTTGAAGATGCCTTATCCTTGTGAAAGGCCTATGTCTATGGTTGTGGTTGTGCCATTAACTCTCCCTAACTAAGATGTAGAGGAGTTGGAAGACGCGCTTGTCAAGATGAAGCAAGAAAGGGATATGTGGGAAGAGCGTTTCCATGCTTTGAGCAAGAAGCATGAAGAGTTTCTATTGGAGTCTAAGGACAAAGATGCACTAATTGAGCTACTTGAATATCGAGTGACGAAGAGACAGAGAGAGCCAGAGGTTTCATCTTCTAGCATGCCTCAGCCTTCCGTTGCTTGGAAGAAGATTGTTGACCAGCTTGTCCTCGAGAAGACTCGGATGAAGGCTTCTTTTGAGGCCGAGATTCTTCGCATTCGAAGGAAGTACGCGCCTTCAGCCAGATCTTCTGACACCGTTGTTAGGGATCCTTAGGATGAATAGTCTCTTTTTCTCTTGTATCTTGTTATTTTTTATTTCTAAAATTGTACTCAATGTAATCCTTCCAATTTACATAAATACAAAGAGATTTTTGGTCATATCAAATTGTTGCAATTGTCATTTAATATATATTTGCAAATGATATAGTAAGTTCCTTAAAAATAAAAATAATCAAGCATTACATTTCATGCATCATTTGCATAAGCAGGTTTTTGCCAGGTGTCTGATTGATGTTCTTCTGTACTTTAGCCAAGCTGACTCACTGGTACAACACCAGAGCTAATCATCAGAAAATCATGGAGCACCTTGAGCAAGAGAACCGAGATTTGAAAGAGGAGATTGTCCAACTGACTACCATGATGGAGTCAGTTCTTGCTGCCCATAGCCAAGCTTCTCCAACGCCTGCAACTCCTCCCGCGAGGACGGTTATTTCTGAAGTGGTTACCTCTACTGTGCCTGCTGCCACTGATGCTTGTCGTGACTATATATAAAATATAGTCTATCGGGTACTTGACTGCAAGTGCACAGTCCAGTCGCTTTAGTTTTAAAAGATATCGATCTCACAGGAACCTATGGTCAAACTAGTGTTACTAACGTCACTATGTTTAGCTAAGGGAATGATTAGTAGAAGTTCGGGGGCAGAATAGTAAATCTAAGGGAAATTTAGTTTTAAGAAAGAATTGATGGAAGGGATCAGTATGCAACGCATTAATTGTCAGGGATTCGATAAGTCACCGGTGAATAGTTTAAATGCCAAATATCTCTCAGTAGAAAATATTTATTTAAAAAGCTTTATCTCACACTCTCGTGATTGTTGATTCGGCCTATAGCTTTAAGTCAGAATGTACGCTCTCGCGATTATTGGTTCTCACCTTAGTTAATTTCCCACTCTTATGGCAAAATCGTATTAAATAACTTCTCACGCTTTTGTGATAAAGTTAATTAAATTTAGATTAAAAACTTCAGCCTAAAAGATTGTTTGAGAAAAAGAGTTTTCACCGATTATTATTAAATCCCGTCTAATTAAATTGCTACATACCGATACCGGTAATTTAGTCGGACATGTTAAATAAGGCGAACACAGAGCATAAACAGATCAACATTACGGAAAACATAATTATAATAATAATTGGGCAATAATAATAATAATAATTTAATAAAAACCTGGCAGTCGAAGTAACAGAGTATAGCGAATCTCAGAGTACTTGAGCAGTCCTTCACAAGTCGGTAGGCTTCTGCTTCTTTAATACAAATTGTTTACTAAAATTAAATAAAGTGTAGTAGTTCCCTAGTGTAGGAAACTACTACTATGGCTAACTGGAAAACGGAAAGGAAAAGCAAAAAAGGAAATTCTAAAAAGAATGGCAAATGAACTAAGGCAACGGAAACAAAGTTGCTGAAAAGAAAATAAACTAAAAAGTTGGAATGCTGAAAAATTAATTGCAGAGCGTAAGTGTGGATGTAGGCGTCCTCAATTTTTCCAACTTTGGTCCTTTATATATTGCTCCTTTAGGTCTTGGCGGTTGAGAAATTCATGGAAGACTGGTTAAATGAGGAATCCCGGGGAGTCAAGCTGTTGGAGAGATTTTAGGCACGTTTGGGTGCTTGTGATTGACTGTTTCAAAACGTAGATTCTGGCCGCGTGACGCTCGTCATGGGCCTATGACGGTCGTCACATACTGGGTCATGACGGTCGTCATGAAGCTGTGACGGTCGTCACATCAACAAATTCTGCATTCTGGTTTTCTGCTTTTTCCCGTGCTTTCTCATCTGTTTCTTCTTCTTTTTCTTCCTTTTCTTTATTTTTCTCATTAATGCTTGGAGATTTAAATACCTAAAAAAACAACTCGAATACTTGCGGAATAATCGGAATATTAATTAAAATGGTATGATCTTTAAGTGTAAATCGAGGCAAATATCTAATGTGTTTTCGCGTTATCAAACTCTCCTAAACTTGAATCCTTGCTTGTCCTCAAGCAAATACTGTTTGAAAACAAAGTTAAACGCGAATACGTTATCCATTCGTACGTGGTTATCAAGTGGATTGTTAAGATGGCTGATATTCGAGTAAAACACTAAAGCTACAGTGACAACACGAGCATTAAGCATCAACGTAGATCTCTCCTTTGCACAAGCCAGTTCGAATCATGCAATTATAGCCCAACCTAGTGTCTCTCGTTTCTATTTCACCCGGTTTCATTCTAGCGCAATCACATTAAGCCATTTGCCTCCGCACGCACTTAGTGAAGTAGCCGGTTAGTGGCGTTGATCCTTTTCTTAGCACGGGGGTCTGGTACACTAGTGCGGTACCCCTTTTTATATCCTCTTTTTGAAGGTTGTAGGGGATCGAGCCGTAGTTCGCCCTACCGAGTCCAGTACCAGGTACCTCTGGACCAACCAACTGGGGTTTCCGTTCCTTCTTTTTGTATATCTTTGCAACCTTTTTTTATGGTTCATCAATTTCTTGATAGCAACAGTATGAAGGAATTTCTTAATTTGTAGGCATCAAACACTTATATTCATCGGCTTTCCACGTGGTTTGCGCTTGAGGCGGTGCTGACTACTAGTATAAACTACTAGATGTTAGTATAATGGTTATTCAAACTGATCTCGTAGAAGTGAGGGATCTAGGGTACCGGGACGGTATCAATCTTGTTAGATCTTTCTCAGTTTTCCTAACAAAACCTCCGCAAGACAACCTATATACTCGTAGGGTATGCATTTAGTCTTAAGGAAAAAAATTGTTATGCCAAAATATGTATAAATGATTGATAAGGACAAACAAATTTTTTTGTATTGGCTGAAAATACTAACAATAGAAACAAGTAGAGGAGGGATAAGGATTTCCTCCCATATTTAATCAATGCATTATCCTCAATGCGACAGTATACAGAATAAAAAGAAAGAAACAAAAATTATTACTCATCGTTACGCTGCTGGCTTCTGTGTGCTCTGGCTCTTGATCTTGCGCGCTCAACTCTCCCTCGCTGGGTAGGATCCAATCCTACATGCTCAGTGTACTCCTGGATGGTATCTACGCGATAAGTCAGGGCACTCATTGTTGGTGTAAGCCCTAGAGGCCAATACTTTTGGTACTTGTATCGAATTATTTATTAATAATAAAAAGGCATTTTTCTTTATTATGTTTGTTTAATAAAGTCCCTGGAATAGATAGTCCATTTAATGTATCAAGTATGACTTAATCATGAGATCACATTAAACATAAGGACACTATTCTTAAAATGTCCGTAGTCAAGCTTTATTATGAAATGGGATAACATTAAAGCATGGAGACTATTATGTTTGTAGACTGATGATCACGTCTCATGGATCATGGATAAAGAGTTATCAAGTCTTAAACATAGGTATGAATATTAAGAGTAATATTCATACTGGATTGACCCGCTATGAGAATACTATATAGAAAGTTATGCAAAGTGTCATAAGTTATTCTCATGGTGATAATAGTGTATACCACTCTTCGACCTGAAACCACTATGGATCCTAGATGTAGAGTCGAGTGCTTTATTGCTGATCCAACGTTGTCCGTAACTGGATAACCATAAAGGCAGTTGATAGGTACTCCACGAAGCATGCTGAGGGACATGAGTGTCCTAGATGGAATTTGCCAATCCTGCTTAACAGGATAAATGTCTATGGGCCCAATATTGAACTGGACAAGGGTGACATGGTCTATACCTTGTGTTCAATATAGACATAAGGGCAAAGGGGTAATTATACACATAATTATTATCACAGGAGGTTTTGTCAGATCACATGACATTTTCGTGACTTGGGTAGCAGTGATGTGTTGCTAGATACCGCTCACTGTTTATTATGTTAAATGCATGATTTAATATAATTGCCAACGCCGCGAAAACCTATAGGGTCACACACAAAGGACGGATTGATGAGAGATAGAATAATTAAGGAACATCGTAAGGTACGGTGTACTTAAGAAGAATACGAAATATGGTAAAGTACCAAATACTTAAGTGATTTTGGCATATTCTGAGATATGGGCCAAAATGCACTTAAGTGGGCTTTTTGGCTTGAAGCCCACACAAGTGGTTCTATAAATAGAACCCCTTGGGTAGAAGCATTCACACTCCAGACAACACAACTGAAGAGTTGGAATTTCGTATCTCTCTCTCTCTCTCACTCAAAGCCTTCACTCACAAACAGCTAGCACTGCGATTGAAGGAATCCGTTCGTGTGGACTGAGTAGAGACGTTGTCATTGTTCAACGTTCGTGATCGCCCCGTGGATCTGTATCAAAGGTTGATCATTGTCAAAGATCTGCACCAAAGGTTTGAATCGCCACAAGAGGTAACGATTCTATCACTGATCATGCTCATTCGTAAGGATCATTAAAGGAGAAATTTTTATATTCCGCTGCGCCTTGGATGGCAATTCTCCTTCAGTGGTATCAGAGCCACTTACGAAACCATGAATCTGATAACTGTTTTTGTTCTGTAATAATATGATTAAAACAGAATGAATCAAAGTTAAATTGAGATCGATCAAGTTACATATATGTGATATATGTAACCCTGATGCAAAATACATTATATATGATATAGTGTTCTTGTTTCATTCATTCAAAAACCTCGATGATTGTTTTCCTTTGAGCGATCAATGGTCGTTTGCTTCTTGATCCGACATTAGTATGGTGAAGCAATGACGTGTTGATCAATCATACTGAATTAACAATCGAGACGTATTTGACGGTCTGAAATTGGTGCATCAGGGTTAGTGACGACACAAGGGTTGTGTTGTTAGAGAGTTATGCGATTGGGGTTTGATTGCACAAGAGTTGTGCGTCCTAAACACTTTTCCGAACAGTGTTAACCGGTTAACGCGTATGGTTAACCGGTTAACGTAATACGAAATAATTTTTTTTAATTTTGGAACAGTGTTAACCGGCTAACGCATATGGTTAACCGGTTAACGGAATGCGAAATAAAAATTTTTTGAGATTTTCAAACAGTGTTAACCGGTTAACGCATTTGGTTAACCGGTTAACGCAAGGCAGAAAAGAGTTTTCTAAATGTTTTCAAACAGTGTTAACCGGTTAACGCATATGGTTAACCGGTTAACGCAAGAAAAAAAATTCACCGGTTCGGCTAGAAAAAGTGCTTTGAAGTATCAAGTGTTGATACGAAAAACGACGTCAATTTTTAAAATGAATTGTTCATTAAAATTTTCGAGCGGGGCGCTGCCCCTTAGAACCCGCAAGGGGCGCTGCCCCCTTGACCCCTGTCCGCTGAACGGTCAGCGGAACCACCGTCCGCTGACCGGGCAGCGGAACACCCGTTCCCGCTGTCCGGGCAGCGGACCCCCGGCTAACTCTGCGTAGTGTGATCGGTCGTCGAAATTTAATTTGATTTTATTAATTAAAGGAATTAATAATAATAATAAAGTTTTTATTATTGTCTTGTGGTGATCGGTTATGGCCTTAGTTTTCCTTTGTTTTGTTTTGGATTTTAAAATACGACCTGCGTGTCGTGCCTCTCTCTTAATCTCCCAAATGTAACTTCTTTTCTCATCTCACTCCCTCGTATGTAAAACGAGTTTCTTTCATGTAATGTAATGATATGAAGAAAGCAAAGAAGTCAGTGCCAAAGGAAGACAACCTTGAAGATCTTGCTTGGAGAAGCTTAGATCGTTATAGGTTAGCTTAGGTTCTCTCATTGGCTTGGGAGAACAATTGCGCTAGGGGCCATAACTGTTTCATTTTGTTTATATGTATGTTGATGCATGTGTATGTATGTTGATGCATGTGAGAGACGGTTTATATGATAAACAAGCCGGTGAGATCAGTAAAATTGCAATTCCCTCAAAACTAAATATTAAGTTTTAAGCTTTCCAAGTTTTAACACTCATCAAGACTAGTAATTGAAATTGTAGGTTTCGCCTACGCGAGGTGCATGATCTATATATTAGTAAGGTGCGATGGGATAATTGTAATATCCAACTGTTAAAACAATGGGTCAAACTTAACTAAACAAATTATAATAAGATTATATATGTTTAGAAGCAAGAGTTGGGAATAATCCATATGATGGATTAGAATAAGGAGTTATTCACCCAATTGAAATTTTCGAGAGTTGTATGAGATACAATTGGAAGGACTTCCTACCTAAATAACCTAGTTTTGTGTAATCCGCCTACGCGGACTTAGAACGAAGTGAAATATGGACCTCGACCCACTAGAAAATCTTCCAACGGGATTTTCCGAATCAGATGATGAGGGTCATTTGTTTTGAGTAAAATAGTGGGAGCATGTTTAATTAAAGGCCTAATTAAATATGTCAATAATACTTATATTTTCATTATTTCTTATGTAGATTACCATGACAACAAACACCTCTAACAACATTTTGCGATCGATCCTTGACAAGGAAAAATGTCTGGGACAAATTTTCTGGATTGGCACCGAAACCTGAGGATTGTCCTCAAACATGATAAAAAGCTGTATGTCTTGGAGACACCTGTTCCTGAAGAGGAACCTCCTAGTTCTGCACCTAAGGCAGAAAGAGATGCTTATAAGAAGCATGTCGATGATGCCAATGAAACTGCCTGTCTCATGCTAGCTACCATGAACTCAGAATTGCAAAAGCAACATGAGAACATGTCGGCATTCGATATGATCGAACACCTGAAGCTGCTCTATCAAGAGCAAGCAAGGCATGAGAGGTTTGAAATTTCAAAAGCCCTTTTTCAAGGCAAGTTAGCTGAGGGAGCCTCTGTAGGTCCCCATGTACTCAAGATGATTGGGTATGTGGAAAACCTTGACAGACTGGGTTTTCCCCTCGGAAAGGAACTTGCGACTGATTTGATCTTGCAATCGTTGCCAGATAGATTCAGTCAGTTTGTCCTAAATTTCAATATGAATGATATGGACAAATCGCTTCCTGAGCTGCTAGCCATGTTAAGAACGGCTGAGCAGAATCTGAAGTCAAAAGGAAGTCCATTCTGATGATCGGAAATGGAAAGAGACAGAACAAAAGGCCCATCAAGCAGGGTGATAAAGGGAAAGGCAAGGAAGTTGTCAAACCCAAACCCACCGTTGCTGCTTTGAAGCCTAGTGGAGGCATAGCAAAAGCAGGCACCTGCTTCCATTGCGGTAAAACCGGACACTGGAAGAGAAACTGCCCAAAGTACCTGGAAGATAAGAAGAATGGAGTAGAGACTTCAACTTCAGGTATTTTTGTTATTGAAATTAATTTATCTACTTCTGTGACATGGGTATTAGATACTGGATGTGGTTCTCACATTTGTACAAATGTGCAGGGACTAAAAGGAGTAGAAAATTGGCAAAAGGTGAAGTCGACCTACGAGTTGGAAATGGAGCAAAGGTTGCTGCTTTAGCCGTAGGAACTTATGGATTGACTTTACCTAGTGGTTTAATAATTCAGTTAGAGAACTGTTATTATGTACCTGCAATTAGCAGGAATATTATTTCCGTTTCTTGTTTGGACAAGTTTGGTTTTTCATTTATAATAAAGAACAATTGTTGCTCAATTTATTTGAATGATATATTCTATGCTACTGCACAGATGAACAATGGACTATATGTCCTTGATCTTGAAATGCCTATTTATAACATTAATACTAAAAGGATGAAACCAAATGAGTTAAATCCAACTTACCTTTGGCATTGTCGGTTAGGCCACATAAATGAGAAACGCATTTCCAAACTCCATAAAGATGGGCTCTTGGACTCTTTTGATTATGAATCATATGAGACATGCAGATCTTGTTTAATTGGAAAGATGACAAAGTCCCCATTCACAGGAAAAGGTGAAAGGGCTAATGATCTTTTGGCCCTCATACATACTGATGTATGCGGACCACTGAACATACCAGCCAGAGGAGGTTTTCAATACTTCATCACATTTACTGATGATTTCAGTAGATATGGTTATGTGTATTTAATGAAACACAAATCAGAGTCCTTTGAAAAGTTCAAGGAATTCAAGAATGAAGTACAAAACCAACTAGGTAAGAATATTAAACCTCTTCGATCAGATCGAGGTGGTGAGTATTTAAGCCTAGAGTTTGATGACCATCTAAAAGAGTGTGGGATACTATCCCAACTTACTCCTCCTGGAACACCCCAATGGAATGGTGTATCTGAGAGAAGAAATCGAACCCTGTTGGACATGGTCCGATCCATGATGAGTCACGCCGATCTTCCAAACTCCTTTTGGGGACATGCGCTATTGACAGCAGCTTACACACTTAACCGTGTTCCATCCAAAAAGGTTGATAAAACACCATATGAGATATGGAGTGGTAAGAGACCACATATGTCTTACATGAAGATTTGGGGTTGCGAAGTTTATGTGAAACGACAAATTTCAACTAAGCTTGAGCCCAAATCTGACCAATGCTTATTTGTGGGGTATCCTAAAGAAACAAGAGGATATTACTTCTACAATCCTTCTGAGGGCAAAGTGTTTGTCGCTCGAACTGGAGTTTTCCTAGAAAAGGATTTTATTTCCAAAGAAACCAGTGGGAGGAAAGTAGAGCTTGAAGAAATTCAAGAATCGCAAAGCATTGATACACCTATGGAGGAATTAGAAGCAGGAAACACAAGTAGTTGTGGAAGAACAACCTGCTCAAGTAGAACAAGACCAGCGTAGGTCAAGCAGGATACGTCACCTACCTGAAAGATATGGATATCTCATAACAGATCAAGGTGATGTATTACTCATGGATCAAGATGAGCCTGTGACCTACCAAGAGGCCATAACTGGTCCCGAGTCTGAGAAGTGGCTAGAGGCCATGAAATCCGAAATAGATTCCATGTACACGAACCAAGTTTGGAACTTGGTAGAACCTCCTGTAGGAGTTAATCCTATAGGATGCAAGTGGGTCTTCAAAAAGAAGACTGACATGGATGGCAAGGTACATACCTATAAGGCAAGACTGGTTGCAAAAGGATATAAACAAATTCATGGCGTTGACTATGATGAAACCTTTTCACCAGTTGCAATGCTTAAATCTATTCGAATTTTACTTGCTATCGCTGCATATCATGATTATGAAATATGGCAAATGGATGTCAAAACTGCTTTCCTTAATGGGAATCTTCTTGAGGATGTGTACATGACACAACCTGAAGGATTTGACATACCAGAAGAAGCCCATAAGATATGTAAGCTACAAAGATCAATCTATGGATTGAAGCAAGCTTCCAGAAGCTGGAATCTTCGTTTTGATGAAACGGTAAAACAATATGGATTCATTAAGAACGAAGATGAGCCTTGTGTCTACAAGAAGGTTAGTGGGAGCATGATCGTGTTCCTGGTATTATATATAGATGACATATTACTCATTGGAAACGATGTCCCTACCCTGCAACAAGTAAAGACTTGGTTGGGGAAATGCTTTTCTATGAAGGACCTAGGTGAAGCAGCCTATATATTAGGAATCAGAATCTATAGAGATAGATCACAAAAACTGCTTGGCCTAAGTCAGAGTACATACATAGACAAAGTGCTGAGACGCTTTAATATGCATGATTCCAAGAAAGGATTCATACCTATGCAACATGGCCTGTGTCTATCAAAAACACAATCCCCTTCAACTAAGGAAGAAAGGGAACACATGAATAAGATTCCATATGCATCTGCAATAGGATCTATCATGTATGCCATGTTATGTACTCGACCAGATGTCTCGTATGCTTTAAGTACAACGAGTAGGTACCAATCTGATCCTGGTGATGCCCATTGGGTAGCTGTTAAGAATATCCTTAAGTACTTGAGAAGGACTAAGGAATCATTCTTGATATATGGAGGTCAGGAAGAGTTGGCTGTAATTGGTTACACTGATGCTAGCTTCCAGACAGATAAGGATGACTTTAGATCGCAATCTGGTTATGTGTTTTGCTTAAACGGTGGCGCTGTGAGCTGGAAAAGTTCAAAGCAAGATACAGTTGCTGATTCTACAACCGAGGCCGAGTATATTGCTGCCTCAAGTGCAGCAAAGGAAGCTGTTTGGATCAAAAAGTTCGTTAGTGAACTTGACATAGTTCCTAGCATTGTGGATCCCATTGGTCTCTATTGTGATAACAATGGTGCTATCGCACAAGCTAAGGAGCCTAGATCTCACCAACGATCCAAACACATACTTAGGCGTTATCACCTCATTCGAGAGATAATTGATAGAGGAGATGTGAAAATATGTAGAGTACCTACACTCGACAATATTGCTGACCCACTGACAAAGCCTCTTGCGCAGCAGAAGCATGATGGCCATACTAGATCTATGGGCATTAGGGATATGTCTAATTGGCTCTAGTGCTAGTGGGAGATTGTTGGTGTAAGCCCTAGAGGCCAATACTTTTGGTACTTGTATCGAATTATTTATTAATAATAAAAAGGCATTTTTCTTTATTATGTTTGTTTAATAAAGTCCCTGGAATAGATAGTCCATTTAATGTATCAAGTATGACTTAATCATGAGATCACATTAAACATAAGGACACTATTCTTAAAATGTCCGTAGTCAAGCTTTATTATGAAATGGGATAACATTAAAGCATGGAGACTATTATGTTTGTAGACTGATGATCACGTCTCATGGATCATGGATAAAGAGTTATCAAGTCTTAAACATAGGTATGAATATTAAGAGTAATATTCATACTGGATTGACCCGCTATGAGAATACTATATAGAAAGTTATGCAAAGTGTCATAAGTTATTCTCATGGTGATAATAGTGTATACCACTCTTCGACCTGAAACCACTATGGATCCTAGATGTAGAGTCGAGTGCTTTATTGCTGATCCAACGTTGTCCGTAACTGGATAACCATAAAGGCAGTTGATAGGTACTCCACGAAGCATGCTGAGGGACATGAGTGTCCTAGATGGAATTTGCCAATCCTGCTTAACAGGATAAATGTCTATGGGCCCAATATTGAACTGGACAAGGGTGACATGGTCTATACCTTGTGTTCAATATAGACATAAGGGCAAAGGGGTAATTATACACATAATTATTATCACAGGAGGTTTTGTCAGATCACATGACATTTTCGTGACTTGGGTAGCAGTGATGTGTTGCTAGATACCGCTCACTGTTTATTATGTTAAATGCATGATTTAATATAATTGCCAACGCCGCGAAAACCTATAGGGTCACACACAAAGGACGGATTGATGAGAGATAGAATAATTAAGGAACATCGTAAGGTACGGTGTACTTAAGAAGAATACGAAATATGGTAAAGTACCAATACTTAAGTGATTTTGGCATATTCTGAGATATGGGCCAAAATGCACTTAAGTGGGCTTTTTGGCTTGAAGCCCACACAAGTGGTTCTATAAATAGAACCCCTTGGGTAGAAGCATTCACACTCCAGACAACACAACTGAAGAGTTGGAATTTCGTATCTCTCTCTCTCTCACTCAAAGCCTTCACTCACAAACAGCTAGCACTGCGATTGAAGGAATCCGTTCGTGTGGACTGAGTAGAGACGTTGTCATTGTTCAACGTTCGTGATCGCCCCGTGGATCTGTATCAAAGGTTGATCATTGTCAAAGATCTGCACCAAAGGTTTGAATCGCCACAAGAGGTAACGATTCTATCACTGATCATGCTCATTCGTAAGGATCATTAAAGGAGAAATTTTTATATTCCGCTGCGCCTTGGATGGCAATTCTCCTTCACTCATCTGGTCGGAAAGCTCTGCCATCCTCTGATCATGCCAGTTTGCATAATCGTGATGATCCCGTTGCATTTGCTAGATCGCTTGCATCATTTCTGTTTGGCATTCTTCCATTCTTTAGTTGTGTCGCATCATCTCGGCGTAGATGTTTTCCATGGAGGCGGGTCTTCGTTCGCTTCTCTGCTGTCCTCGGGAAGAAGTCTCTGCAGCGTGCTCTTGAGGTGGTTGTGGCATGCCTCGGTCAAGCTCCTCCTCGACTTCATCTTCACAATTACCAGGATTTCCTTCATTTTCCTTGGGGGCATCCAGATCAAAAATCCAATTTTCCATATTTGTCGAATCTGTGCAGTTCCTGTTGGACATGATGATGCTCCGAACTACCTTGTTCCTGATAACAGGATGGTACTTCCCGCCGTTTCTTGCTTTGATCAGATGTGAAGCACGACAGTAGTCGATGTCGAGGAATTCTGCTGGCAGAGCTGGCAAGTTGGCGAGCCTATCTCCCAAATTCAAGCCTAGTGCTATGGAGGTGATGATTCCCCCAAAACAAAACGCCTGGCTGCCTCTCAGGCACGCAGCTTGGATGTTGGCTAGTAGGAAAGGAGTGACACTGAACACAATTGGGGTAAACACACAGTGAAGAAGGAAAAGTTCCTTGGAGTTTACCTTATGATTGCTGACTCTTCCAAAAACTGTGTGCCCTAGGACTCGGTGGAAGTATCTAATGGATGGGTTGTGAATATATGTTGCGTTAAGCGTATCCCAACTCGTGGCGTTCATGTTTGTGAGGTTGTGTCAAACTTGAAATGCTATCTCTGACCATCCGTCAGGGACATCAGTGAATTCTTTCTCCACGTCGGAAACCAAGCATTCTCGCTATCTGGGTTTGATTTAGGGAATACTCGGTGCCGAACATTCTAAATGTGGTGACTCCGGTGAGAAATTGAGTTGCGCCAGGGGGTGTGATATAAGAGTAGGAACTCAGAAATTCCAGGGTCAGTGCTTCGTAGGTTGGTTGCGGTGTGGTACACAGCTGCGTCAAGCTGGAGTTTGTCAGCATCCACTCCACGCCCTCCAAAAGTCCTAGCTCCGTCGGGTATTCATTATCAACATACCTTGTAGCTTGAACGCAGCGTTGGTAGAACTTGAGGTAGTTGTCTCTTTGGCGTTCGCCGACTTCTCCATTTCGGAATACGAAGGTTGAAAGGTCGGGAGCGGCTCTTTCTTGACGAACCATTGATGAGGTGTATGAAACTTTTGGTGTTGGTGGGTGAGATGGAATATTTGTGAGTTACACGCTTAAAAAAATGTAAAGAATTGAATAATGGAGAGCAGAATGGTATGAGAGTGGTGATTGATGAGGAAGAAGAGAGGAAAAGCACCTGCATTTATACGCGAGCTCTCTGGAGTTCGTGACGGTCGTCACAGGGGTGCGACGGTCGTCACGCGCAACATGTGCGTAACGGTCGTCTGCAACGGTCAAATGCTCGTCACGATCATTTACATGCCGTGTGATGATCGTGGTAGATCCGTGATGGTCGTCACGTCTGTGAGATGGGCGTCACACTATATGTGACGGTTATCACACGCTGATTTTCAATTTTCTTATCACAGGTTACAACAGTTTTAATTTCAGGAGCATATGATAACAGC
This sequence comes from Lathyrus oleraceus, assembly GCF_024323335.1. NCBI lineage: Eukaryota > Viridiplantae > Streptophyta > Magnoliopsida > Fabales > Fabaceae > Lathyrus > Lathyrus oleraceus. Next base: position 296,971,501 of record NC_066579.1, read on the forward strand.
ATAATATGATAACTAAGCAATTGAATTTAAAAGCATAGATACAAAAATAAATAAATAAATGAATAAGCAGAAATAAATGAATAGCACTTGAATTAATAAATTGAAATTAAATGTAACATAGGAAAAAAATAATAACGGTAACATAGCAAACAAAAGTAATAAAGTAATTAAACAAAAGTAATAAAATAAATGCGCTCCCTCCCCATACAAAACAAAGCAGTGTCCTCATTGCTTAGTGCGAGTAGGAGAAATCAGTGATCAGTAGTATTAGCCACGGTTTTGTCCCAATGCAGCTACAGCTTCGTTCAGGTGATGAAACTGCTCGACGGCTATATCCATCAGGCCTAAGACATCAAAGCGTATGATCTTTATCTCGTCTTTCACAGTTGTGATGTCATCTTGGAAACCATTCAGACGGGTGAGAAGCATGGCAAGATTATCAGCATATGATGGAGGAACCGGTTCATCAATGTTATAGTAGTTTGGAGGTGTTTCAAGATCAGATTCTTCTACATGGATAGGGTCATTGATATACTCATATTTGGGCGGTGTCTCGGGAGGTGAAGGTGGATCAATAGGGTGTTCATCTAAGTCATAAAGCCAGTTATTGTGGTTGTGAACACTCGTTCTCTCATGGTTAGGCAAGGTAAATAGTCGGACCACTTCGTTATTGATTAAATAATCAAAAGTATTCGTCCCAAGGTTTCCTATGATTCTGCGATCAAAGCAAAATTCGATATCCATGGGTCGGATGTTTCCAAATGGTACATTCTCATAAAGTGGGCGTCTAAGTCCGATAGCGTCTGCTATCATGGTTACTAGGCCACCTATTATTATTAGGGTACGGTTGTTCTTAGCAAGGTGAACAAATATCTCCATCATGAATGTCACGATATTGACATGTCGACCTTGATCGACACATAGCAAGATGAAAAGTTCATCGCGGGACACTATGGTGTTATTCTCTTCCTTACCAAACAAGGTGTAGGCTAGTATTTTATGAAAGTATCAGATAGCAAGGTTATGGATCATTTCTGAGTGCATCTCATTCGGGTTTGGGTTGGATTCTCCAGTTAAGCTACCCCAAAAGTCATCTAGGTCGATGTCATCGATTAGTTCCTCCTGGCGGGTAGTAAAGGCGAAAGGGCCACTAGGGAATCCTAGGAGGTCAGTAAGGTCTCGACGGCTATAGGTGAAGTCCATGCTAAACAACCTAAAGGATATCAACCCTTTGTTAAGTCCGTAACCATGCTCGGGGTTGTATACAAGGGAGCTAAGGAATTCTAAGGTTAGTTCACGGTACGTGACAAACCGTCTCTTAATGGATGCATTCTCCCACCCTAGCTGGTTAAATATAAATAGGATGTTATCTCGGATACCTAACTTATCCATGGTAGGTCCATCATAATATATGGTCAATGCCATATCCTTCCGAGCTAGATAATCATACCGCCTTCTTTGAATTCTGCCTCTGAAAACTGTCTCTATTTATTGCATGATGAAAGTAATTAACTAACTAGTTAGTAATTTTCCTGTTTATCAATATCCAATATGTCTAAGTTAGCAACTAGAAGCAACAAGAATGACTGCAAAGAATCAAGAAGAGGCGAGCAAACAAAATAAAGAAGAAAATCAAAGAAGGAAAATAGTTTGTAACAAAGATAACAAAAAAGGAAAAAGGGTGGGTTGTCTCCCACTAAGCACTTTGTTTAATGTCGTAAGTTCGACAGTAACGTCGCGGTGTACTAGGTTTGGGGTTGAGCGGGCAGCTTTATAAGTCTGAGGCTGTTCGAATAGTCTCTATTTTCAATATTATGATAATGCTTTAATCGCTGCCCGTTTACTATAAAAGGGTCACTATTCCTACCTTTTATTTCTATCGCACCGCTTTTGAGGAGTTTGGTGATCTCGAAAGGGCCGGACCACCTAGATTTGAGTTTTCCTGGAAAAAGTTTAAGTCTTGAATTGAATAGTAGCACTACGTCGCCGACATTAAACTCCTTCCTAGAAATGCGTTTGTCATTCCATCTTTTGGTTCGCTCTTTGTAGATCCTGGCATTCTCGTAAGCGTCCAATCTCAGCTCTTCTAATTCATGAATGTCCAGAGTCCGTTTCTCGCCTGCGGAAGTATAGTTTATATTTAGGGTTGTAATTGCCCAATATGCTTTGTGTTCTAATTCCACAGGGAGGTGACATGATTTACCATAGACTAGTTTGAAGGGTGTGGTTCCTATCGGGGTTTTGTAAGCCGCCATGTAGGCCCACAGAGCTTCGTTTAGTTTGGATGACCAGTCTTTTCTGGATATTCCTACGGTCTTCTCTAGAATTTGTTTGATTTCTCGATTCGAGACTTCGACTTGCCCGCTAGTTTGTGGGTGATAAGGTGTTGCTACACGGTGTCGGACTCCATACTTCAGAAGAAGTTTTCCAAAGATATTCGATATGAAGTGGGAGTCACCGTCACTAACTACTAGTTTTGGCACACCGAATCTGGGAAAGATAATGTTTTTGAATAACTTAATCACTACTCGTGTGTCATTTGTCGGAGAGGCTATAGCCTCGATCCATTTTGAAACATAATCGACATCAACGAGTATGTACTTATTACCAAAAGAAGCTGGGAATGGTCCCATGAAGTCAATCCCCCATACATCGAAGACTTCTACTTCCAAGATTCCTATTTGTGGCATTTCATCGCGTCTTAAGATATTGCCAGTGCGTTGGCACCGATCGCATTTTATAACCGCATTATGGACGTCTTTCCATAGAGTAGGCCAAAAGAGGCCTGATTGTAGGATCTTAGTGCAAGTCTTTGAGGTACTTGCATGCCCTCCATAGGGAGCGGAATGGCAATGAGAGATTATATCATCTATTTCATCCTCAGGAACACATCGAAGGAAAATACCATCGGTACCTCTTTTGAAAAGCAGAGGTTCATCCCAGTAATATTGTTTTAGATCGTGAAAGAATTTCTTCTTTTGTTGGTAAGATAGGTCTGGTGGAAGTACTCCGACAGCTAGGTAGTTGACAAAATCAGCATAGCATGGCAGAGTTGCATTCGCATGTATTTCTTCCACGGATTCTTCTATTTCTGTATCGTTTAATGTTAGTTCAGACATATTGCTTTCCATTTGGGCTATGAGTCGTTCGTAACAGAAATCATCGTTAATTGGGATTTGTTCAGGTTTATTCCCTTCGATTCGTGATAAGTGGTTTACTATTATGTTTTCAGTACCTTTCTTATCTTTTATCTCTAAGTCAAATTCTTGTAAGAGAAGGATCCATCTTAAAAGTCTTGGTTTGGAATCCTTTTTACTTAACAGATATCTAATAGCGGCGTGGTCGGTATAGATGATAATTTTCTCCCCTACTAGGTAGGAACGGAATTTGTCCAAAGTGAACACAACGGCTAGAAGTTCTTTTTCAGTGGTGGCGTAGTTCATTTGGGTTGGATCTAGTGTTCTTCTCGCATAGTAAATAGCATGAAGCTTCTTATGCTTTCTTTGTCCTAGTACTGCGCCTACTGCGTAATCACTCGCATCACACATGATTTGAAACAGTAATCTCCAGTCAGGTGGTTGCATTATGGGTGCGGTGATTAAAGATGTTTTCAGTTGGTTGAACGTTGTTAAACATTTTTCATCAAAGATGAAATCAGCGTCTTTCATTAATAAACCTGTAAGTGGCTTGGTAATTTTCGAGAAATCTTTAATTAAACGTCGGTAGAAACCGACGTGTCCTAAAAAGCTTCGTATTTCTCATACGGTTTTCGGAGGTTGAAGGTTCTCTATGATTTCGATCTTAGCTTTGTCTACTTCAATTCCTCTGTCAGATACTACGTGACCTAACACGATTCCTTGTTGAACCATGAAGTGGCATTTCTCCCAGTTTAAAACTAGGTTTACCTTTTGTAACACGGTGAACTGACTTCGTGTGTTTTTGCTTTGGAAAGCAAATGTCGCGGTTAGCAAGAGTCGCCACCGACTTTTCTTTTATCCAATAAGGAAAGGCGGAAAAGAACAGGAAAGACCTTAATTAGATTTTGGGTTCGGGAGGTACATTATACAAAGGGAAGGTGTTAGCACCCTTTGTATCCATCGTTATCCATGGGCTCTTAATTGCTTGATCACTTATGTTTTTCTTGTCTGAAAAAGTGTGTGAGAGCTGTTTAGAAAATGTTTTGAAAAGAGAGTTTAACTTTGTAATGATTCTTGTACGAATGTATACAGAGTATTTATCTCGTTTAATTTTGAAAGCTGTTTAGAAAAATATAACTTGACAATGATTCTAGTACGAATGTATGCCAAGTGGTGATTTTCTAATAGAGGTTTTGAAAAGTGTGAGGTGTGAAAAGTAGTTTAAGCTGTGAGCAAGCATTTAGGAGTTATACCTACCCAAGGTCTTTATGGGCATTTCCTATCCTTATGAGGGTAAAACTGTCCTTACTATTGAGAAGTAAGTAGTCTTATCCCTTTGGATGTAAAGGGACATCGTAGGGTCATCGATTGGTCATTGAAGGCAACATTTGTAAGGATACCTTAGCATTCGAAGGGACGATCATCATTTAACCGTAGGCTACAACGAAGGGTCATCGAGGGACAAAATCATATATTCGCAGGCAACATCCGAGGGACTATGACTTATTTTATAGGGACATGATGATTTAACCGAAGGGTCTTTACTAAGTGTATCCCCACGTTCGCGGGACATGACCATAATACCGTAATATCGTAAGGCAACAGAGAGAGGTCCAAGATCACATATTCAAAGGCAATGTTTTACAATCAATTAGGTAGTTGTAATCAATTAGGTAATTAGGCCCATATCATAATTAGTTAAGTAATTAGGATGAATCTTCACAAGGGTATCCCACAAATAAAGTGGAATACCTTAGCCAGCTACCTTTTCCGGGAGTATGTGAACCCTTACAAAATTCAGCAAGCAGGTCAGAATACCAAATCAGGGTGCAATCGAGAATTACACCACAAAAGAAACACAGCAGTAGGGATGTAAGGTAAAATAACACATGGTTAGAATAAAACAGATCAGAACAGAAAAAATCAGCGACTATCACGTTCGCTCCTGCCTCGCCTAGCGAAGGCTTAGCGAATGTTCGCTACATGCTCGCTTAGCGAGGTGCTAGCGAGCGGCTGCGGGTTCTGGTTTTAACGACAGTACAATTCCGGAAAGCTTCACACCCTATGGCATCCATTACAGAGATTACATGGTTAAACATTCAAGATATTCATAATACTTAAATTCATATGCAAAACTTAAGATATTTTTATAAATTCAATCATAATGCCAATGCAAATTAAGAACACAAAGCAATAATAGTAATGCAAACATGTTTGCAATTGAATTGTAACCTTGAATTGGCAAGTCACTCTTAGGGTTGGCGCCGGATTGAGTTGGGCGGAGATAACCTTGGTGCAGATGAGTCTCCTTCAGGGTTTTCTTTAGGGTTGCTCTGAATTCTCTGGGTTAGCCTTCAAGGTTTGATGTGTTGCCTCTGTTAGGGTTTTTGTCCGTCTGCCTCTGTCCCCTTTTTCTGAATGAAGCTCTGCTATTTATAATGCTTTTTCGTGACCTAATGGGCTTAGAATGAAGCCCAGAATTTTCTGGTATTCGCAAGCTTCGCTAGGCGAGTGGTGTAGCGAAGGGTTCGCTAGGCGACGGATTTGCTCGCCTAGCGAGCAAGCCAGTTTAGGCCATTTTCTGGATTTGGCCACCTGTATGCTGGGTCTTTGTTCTTTTAAGATTAATGTCTTGAAAAATAAGTTGGAGTGCCTTGAAAAATGCCTCGTAATATTAACGGGCAAATTTTGGGGTGCAACACCTTTACGCATCTTTCGAGTACCATTTCAAGGTTTGATACACATCCTTCAAAACTCTGCCCACAAATAGAAAAATCGTCCATAAAGACTTCCATGATGTCGTCTATAAAGTCGGCGAAGATTTCCATCATGCATCTTTGAAATGTTGCGGGAGCGTTGCATAATCCAAATGGCATTCGTCGGTAGGCGAATGTACCATAAGGGCATGTGAAAGTTGTATTTTCTTGGTCGTCGGAATGGATTGGGATTTGAAAGAATCCTGAATAACCGTCTAGATAGCAGAAGTGATAATGCTTAGCCAATCGTTCAAGCATTTGGTCAATGAAAGGTAGAGGGAAATGATCTTTCCAAGTGGCTTTGTTTAGTTTTCTATAGTCGATGCACATTCTACTTCCGGTCACAACTCTTTGTGCTATAGATTCGCCCTTCTCGTTCTTAACAATTGTAACACCCCCTTTCTTGGGTACTACATGAACGGGGCTAACCCATTGACTATCGAAGATCGGGTATATGATTCCAGCATCTAGAAGTTTCTTTACTTCATCCTTGACTACCGTACTTAGGATTGGGTTGATCCTTCTCTGGTGTTCTCTAGAGGTTTTACAATCTTCCTCCAGCATAATGCGATGCATACAGATAGAAGGACTTATTCCTTTTAGATCGACGATGTTATATCCTAACGCAGTTGGATATTTTCTTAGGACATCTAGTAATTTCTCAGTTTCCATCTGTCCCAAGTCAGCGTTGACTATTACTGGTTTTTTCAGTTTAATGTCTAGGAATTCGTACCTTAGGTTCTTTGGTAATGCTTTTAATTCCAAGTCAGGTTTCTTTGGGCATGGCATGTGGTTGGGTGTAAGTGCTAAGAATTCGCTTAGACTTTCATTTTGGTATGATTCATGCCAATTATCATCTTCAAAGATTGGAGGGATTTGGATTTTCATTATATCAGAGTATGTGGTTTCTTGCATCTCCATCTCTCTCACGCACTCGTCTATGACATCAAGTAGATAACATGTGTCGTCTATAGCTGGAGCTTGTAAGAATTGGGTTAAGATGAATTCAACCTTTTCCTCTCCAACTTCGAATGTCATCTTACCTCTCTTTACGTCTATTATGGCTCCGGCGGTAGCCAAGAATGGCCTTTCTAATATGATAGGTGTATTGGCATCTTCTTTGATGTCCACGATTATGAAGTCTGTAGGGATGTAAAATTGTCCTACACGTACTAGGACATTCTCTAGTATACCGACAAGATATTTGATTGAGCGGTCAGCTAATTGAATATACATCTTGGTCGGTCTTAATTTTCCCATACTAAGCCTTTTACAGATGGTTAAGGGCATTACACTAATGTTGGCTCCTAGATCGCATAGAGCTTTGTCTATGACGAATTTTCCAATGACACGGGGTATGGAAAAACTACCTGGGTCTTTTAGTTTGGGAGGCATGTTATTTTGGATTATTGCGCTACACTCGCCAGTAAGTGTAACTGTTTCGTTATCCTCAATCTTTTTCTTATTGGATAGGATTTCCTTAAGAAATTCGGCATAGGAGGGAATTTGTGTGATGGCTTCTGTAAAGGGTATCGTAATGTTTAGTTGCTTCAGAAGTTCAATAAATTTCCTAAATTGACTTACAGTTTTAGAACTTTGAAGTCTTTGGGGATACAGAATGGGTGGTTTATAAGGAGGCGGAGGCACATAAGGTTTCTCTTTCTCTTCGGCCTCCTGGGTATTATCTTATGTTTCCTTTGGTTCATTCACCTGCTCAGTTGAGGTTTTATCTGGTTTTTGGTACATGGCAGGGTTTTGGAGTCTTGGATCTACGGGTCTGTCTATTTCTTTTCCACTCCTAAGTATAACGGCATTTGCATGTCCTTTTGGATTAGGTTGCGGCTGTCCAGGAAATGTTCCAGCTAGAGCGGATGTAGGTGCTTGATGTTGAGCCACTTGTGAAATATGTGTTCCAAGCATTTTATTGTGGGTGGCTAAGGCGTCTACTTTGTTCGCTAGTTGTTTAAGTTGCTCGCTAGTATGTATGTTTTGGTTCAAGAAGTCTTTGTTTGTTTGAGCTTGGGTAGCTATGAAGCTTTCCATCATTAATTCGAGATTTGACTTCCTAGGCATGTTAGGATCATTACTAGCTGGCTTTTGATATCCAGGCGGAACAACTGGTGCTTGGCCAGGTGCATACAGGGCGTTGTTATTCTTATAGGAGAAATTAGGATGGTTTTTCCAACCTGGGTTGTAGGTATTCGAATAGGGATTTCCTTGTGTGTAATTCACTTGATCGGTTGGGACTCCTGCTAATATTTGACATTCTTGTGCAGTGTATCCAGGGTTTCCACATAACTCACAGTTTGGAGTTACAGCAGCCACAGTGGCTGCGGGTGGTATGGTCAAGTTGTCTAATTTTTGAACAAGGGCATCTACCTTTGCATGAACATGGTCAAGGCTACTGATTTCGTACATTCCACCCTTTGTCTGGGACTTTTCCACTTGAGTTCTTTCACCTCCCCATTGGCAATGGTTTTGGGCCATGTTTTCAATGAGTTGATAGGCTTTGTTGTATGGCTTATCCATAAGTGCACCGCCCGCGGCAGCGTCTACTGTCAGTCTTGTGTTATATAGAAGCCCGTTTTAAAATGTGTGAATGATCACCCATTCTTCGAGACCGTGATATGGACATATCCTCATCATGTCCTTGTATCTCTCCCATGTTTCGTAGAGAGATTCCACATCTTTTTGTCAAAATCCATTGATTTGAGCTCTCAGCATAGCAGTTTTGCTCGGCGGAAAATATCGGGATAAGAAAACGTTCTTCAGTTCTTCCCATGTTGTAACGGAGTTGGAGGGCAAGGATTGCAACCAAGCCCAAGCTTTGTCTCTTAGTGAGAAAGGAAAGAGGCGCAGTCTTATCGCATCTTGAGATACACCATTCGCCTTTACAGTGTCTGCGTACTGCACAAACTTGGTCATGTGTTCATTAGGATTGTCCGTAGGATTTCCAGTAAATTGATGTTGTTGGACGGCTGATAATAGTGAGGGTTTTAGCTCAAAATCGTTTCGATTTATAGCGGGGGCAGCAATGTTGTTGTGACGTTCTTGTTGGGACGGGGTAGCGTAGAATTTAAGAGGACGATTTTGTGGTCCTTCTTCAGCCATGGTTGGTTTTTCTTTTGGTTTAGGAGGATAGAAGATATCGGGAATATCATACTTTTATTGATATTCGTGTATTCGGCGTCTTGCGTATAAGAAACACTCTAATTCTGGGATTAGTGGTGCTAAGTTATCGCCTTGTGAGCGAGTACTTGGCATACAATCAAGGAAATAAGGGAGAGTAAATTAGTTTTTATTTTTACTTTAGTCTATACCGTGCAATGAAAGAATCGCACTATTCGACTAAAACAGGTCCCCGACAACGGCGCCAAAAACTTGATGCTTGTCGTGACAATATATAAAATATAGTCTATCGGGTACTTGACTGCAAGTGCACAGTCTAGTCACTTTAGATTTAAAAGATATCGGTCTCACAGGGACCTATGGTCAAACTAGTGTTACTAACGTCACTATGTTTAGCTAAGGGAATGATTAGTAGAAGTTCGGGGGCAGAATAGTAAATCTAAGGGAAATTTAGTTTTAAGAAAGAATTGATGGAGGGGATCAGTATGCAACATATTAATTGTCATGGATTCGATAAGTCACCGGTGAATAGTTTAAATGCCAAATATCTCTCAGTAGAAAATATTTATTTAAAAAGCTTTATCTCACACTCTCGTGATTGTTGATTCGGCCTATAACTTTAAGTCAGAATGTACGCTCTCGCTGTCCCATTTGAAGTTAAAATTAATTTTTGAAAATAAATAAGTTCTAATTGCTTTTAAAGTGCTCTCGCTGTTTTTAAACTCAATGCCTAATTTTTACTATCCAACTCAAGCCTCACGGTCTCGCGATTATTGGTTCTCACCTTAGTTAATTTCCCACTCTCGTGGCAAAATCGTATTAAATAGCTTCTCACGCTTTTGTGATAAAGTTAATTAATTTAGATTAAAAACTTCAGCCTAAAAGATTGTTTGAGAAAAAGAGTTTTCACCGATTATTATTAAATCCCATCTAATTAAATTGCTACATACCGATACCGGTAATTTAGCCGGACATGTTAAATAAGGCGAACACAGAGCATAAACAGATCAACATTGCGGCAAACATAATTATAATAATAATTGGGAAATAATAATAATAATTTAATAAAAACCTGGCAATCGAAGTAACAGAGTATAGCGAATCTCGGAGTACTTGAGCAGTCCTCCACAAGTCGGTAGGCTTCTGCTTCTTCAATACAAATTATTTACTAAAATTAAATAAAGTGTAGTAGTTCCCCAGTGTAGGAAACTACTACTATGGCTAACTGGAAACCGGAAAGGAAAAGGGAAAAAGGAAATTCTAAAAAGAATGGCAAATGAACTAAGGCAACGGAAACAAAGTTGTTGAAAAGAAAATAAACTAAAAAGCTGGAATGCTGAAAAATTAATTGCAAAGCGTGAGTGTGGATGTAGGCGTCCTCAATTTTTCCAACTTTGGTCCTTTATTTATTGCTCCTTTAGGTCTTGGCGGTTGAGAAATTCATTGAAGACTGGTTGAATGAGGAATCCGGGGAGTCAAGCTGTTGGAGAGATTTTAGGCACGTTTGGGTGCCTGTGATTGACTGTTTCAAAACGTGGATTCTGGCCGCGTGACACTCGTCATGGTGTCGCATCCGCGAAAAACAACCGGCGGGCTAAAACAAGAACAACACAGAGCCGCCACTGCGCGTTATTTATCCCAAAATAGGGAAAGGAAACGCTCAGAGAAACCTGGAAAAAGCATGGTCTCGCGACCAAAGAGAAAGGGTAAGGGAGTCGGTTACGCAAGGGGAAGGTATTAGCACCCCTCACGTCCGTCGTACTCGACGGGATCCACGCTCTAAGAAAAGAAAAGGTTGCTAAAACACCAGACACACACACACGCACCGAATACAACACAGGTGGGGTTAAGAGGAAGAGAGCTCGATAGGACATCGCATCCTATGCCTACGTATCTCGTCTGGAACGAGAATCAGAGCTGCCGTAGTTCGGATCACGCACGCCAAACAAACAAACAAACACAGGCAAACATGGAGCCTGAATGCCAATCACTGGACTTACATCAGCATCCGAACCAAAACACACGCACACTGGCAAACGTGGAGCCCGAAAGCCAATCACTGGACTTACATCGACATCCGAACCAAACACACAATCAGATAACAAGTAAACACCCACAAAAAGAAAAAAAAGTGCCCGGAGAGACCTCGCACGGTCTCCTGCCTACATACCTCGTCTGGAACAAGGATCAGGGCGATGTAGTTCCCCCTAAAGGGAAAGAAAATCTAGCCAGAAACCAAGGGAAGACACACTACCAGGGAGCTGTACTCGAGCCTAGTGTTGTCATGCATCATTGCCCTACGTTGAGGTTTCTACCTACTTGCACAACTGCAAGCTAATCCTATCCAGGAAGGAAGCAAGCATACAAGCATACAAGCCAACAGAGCAAACAAATATTCACAAAGCACACACTATAACCAATCAAGTGGGCTCAAACAATGGGTTTGACTGCCTCAGCAAGTCATCTGTACATGGGTATTATTCGCTCTTAACCTTGCCATTGAGAGGCTAAGGTGAAGCAGATGAAAGGTGAGTGAAGATTAGACTTCACAGCTCTTATCCCTGACCAGGGAGAGCTTCAGACAAAGGAGCGTGGGTCCAGAATGGAGGGACCCTTCTACGCTCAAAGACTCTGACTCGATTGTGCAACAGCACAAGATCTTGGGTTTGTGTCCCAATGCATCAACATACAGCCGTGTGAGCAGAGGGACGACTCAACAGAATAGTGGGGGATAGATTGCATATCCCTTTGATCCACCAATTGCCTCATAGAGGTCTTTACCTGCTTGGGCACAAATGTAAACAACCACAAACATCGCCTCTTAAGGAGGACTTCAGACAGTTGCCTGGCCAAGTAACAGGCCAGGTCTTCCAGACTACATGAAGAATAGAAGTCCTACCTCAAGTGGTTTAAAAACCAAGCAGCAGCAAGCAAGTTCTTAAAGAACTGTAAGCAACTTAATGTACCTGAAATCAATCAAGTATCATCAGTACTCAGACAAACCAACAATAAACAGCAAAAGTCAATCTATACAGACAACACAAGTTAATGCACACAAGTGCAAGCTATAAGCCCAAGCTCAAGCATCACAACCTACAAAACAAAGTCAAGTTAGTTTATAAACATCAACCAAACTCAATTCAAATTGCCTTGAAGCAATCTCCTTAAGCATTGTGCATTTCATCCTGAAAATCCACACCAAATGTGAGAAACTAGACCACTAGGCCAAGCCTAGGGTCCAAAAGGGAGAAAAAAATCTAAACAGCAAGCCAAACCAATCCAAAATCAAATTAAAACCATTCAAAAGCAAATGCAATTGGTCCCATGCTTATACCATTCACCAATATCAATTCATGCACAATATACCACAAACTAGGTCAAATACAACACCAAAAGTCCAAACAGAATGACTTCAATCAAAAGTATACCAAAACAATTCCAAAAATCCTCAAATAATTCACAACTAAACAGGACACATTCAAGGTATAGCATGTCAATTTTCAGCTCAATTGGACAAAAGAAAGTAGGTCAATGAAAATCAAAAAGTCCAGACACAATTATGTAAGCCAATTCAAGACATCCAAGCAAACATCCATTTCAATAATTCATAAAACAGTGACATCAATTAAGAAATGAATGGGACCAAAAGCATGATGTCCCACAATGTGTCTACAATCAACATATCAAATTTCATCTTCATCCAGTACCATATGAGAATTTCACAAGCAAAATGCCAACATGTGTCACATAAATTCACAAAATGAGCATACAGAGAAGAAAATTATCAATCAATTAGAAAATGACATCAAAAATTCCAGCAAAAATCACATGTAATCTTGACATATCAATGATCATCCACACAAAAAATTAGCTCAATCAAACAATCCTAGGCCATGCAAATAAAATCAGAAAGTTGACCTAGCTAGGTGTGACACAAATTGTCACACCTTACTTCAAAAAATCATATCTAGTCAACCAAGTATCCAAAATTCACAAACCACACATGAAAATCACCATCAAGATGTCCAGAACAAGCACAAAAATTTTCATTCATTTATTTACAAGTATGAGCATTTCATGATAGATATGGTGAAACATACAAAATATGCACACAAGTCAAAGATCAATAGGCAAGGTCAAACTTTCTCCAAGCACAACTTATGGTACCATGCCTATAAAATTCTAGACAAAATTTGGGATCTATCAAAAAAGTCTCACTAATTTTGGATTAATAATGAATTTTCTATGATTTTTTAAAGTTTTGTTAATTTATTGAATAATTATTTAAAATGAATTATGATTTGTTAAAGTCCGAATGGCAATCTTGTAAATAACGCCAGCCAAGCTTAAACGCACGCGTTTTACTTATTCGGTGTCTCGCTCCTATTCGCCGGATTTGGCGGCAAACACAAGTTCAAAAGGCCAGGCAAACAAGACGGATCAAACACAGCAATTTCATCATCTTCCTCGCGCGCTCACACATTCATCCATTTCCAGATTCGGTTTCGCTCATTTCCTCACCAAAACTCACAAATGATATACCAATGGAAAGGTCTAGGTACCAGGATCATGAATATGCTAACGATTTTGCCTAACTCTCACTATATCTCACGGATCGAGCATTTAAAGAAACGACATCAAAACTTCAAATCTAAATAACTCAATCAATAGTTAACCAAATCCAAAACCAAGCATAGCACAATGATCTACACGGAACACACTACAAAACACATATCTCAATTTAAGCAATAGCGAGATTCGAATTGGCACCTTAGATTGAAGACAGTGATGAATTTGTGTGTATTTGGACGTGATTCTTCAAAACAGATGAAGAAGAAGCTTTAGGAAGATGAAAGCAACTCGTAGCTTGATCCAAGACAGCTCCACGTGTGAGAAACTTCAATTTGCCATTGATGAACCTATGATGAACAGTCACGAATTGGATGCTTTTTGGCAATGAATTGATGAAACAGTTGGAGAAGGAAGATCAAGGAACACGAAGCAAAAAGAATTTTGCACTTTGGTGAAGAATTGAAGAAGATTGATGAGAAAAAGTGATGAAGCTTTTTGGAGAATTTGAGAGGTTTTTGGTGAAATTCTGTTACAGATCTTGGTGAATGTGATTGTAATCAACATTCAGTTATGATTAAGCTCTTATACTTCCACTTAATCACTTTGTTAATCATCCATTAACCAAAAATAAAAGTGATTAGCTTAATGCAATTTTCTTAAGGCAAGGGCAAAATTGGTATTTCACATAGGGCTCTGTGACAGCTGTATGACAGCTCACACACTCTCCAAATACCATTTGTGATGTGTTGGCATTGGTCCTACATCAATTGGCATTGTATTTTCATTTTCACTATGCTATGCCAAATTGTGTATTTTCAAGTACAATTCCAAAATGACTTAACCAAATATTGGACTTTGCAAGCTTATGACAGTTCAAACCATCTCCAATTGGCAAATGTGAGGTGTTGCAAAAACTCCCATGCCAAAATTCCAATTATTTCTCAACTTGGACCATTTTGCCCTTGGATTTTTAACTGTACACTTGAAAAATGACCTTTTGCATTGACCATTTTTGTTGAATTTCAATTATGCACCATGAAAGTACATGTGAAATGGAGTTTGCTCATAAAAAGATCACTCAATTTGGACACTCCATGTGAAAGTTATGCCACTTTGATTATGGGTCATTTTGGAAAATGAATGGACCATAACTTGCCAACCATACATGGGAATTTCAAGTTCTTGGACTTTTTGGAAAGGTGAGAGCAAGATCTACAACTTTCATGTTGAACAAATTTTCATTTGAAGCTTTCTTGGACATGTAATTTTGTGGTCAAAAACTTTCCATTTTTGGAAACTTCCATTACAAGTCACTTTCTATTTTTGGCAATTTTTGTTCTGACTTTATTTTCTTCATTCTTGAGCTTTGACATGTCAAATAACACTTGTTCCAACATGAAGGAAGTGTATCCAACTCTCTCCCATCTCCAAATCCATCAAATCATGCACAGTTGACCACAGTTGACTTTTTCAACTGATAAATGAATTTGGCAATGCACTGATCAATCTGAGCCCCAATTCTCTGGTGAAATGGCTCAAGGATGAAACCCTAGCCTCAATATGCTCCATATAATCATAAAATGATCCCCATATCCACTATAGACCCCATCTCCTAACCATGCCCTGATTGGCCCAATGCAACTGATTAGGGTTGACCAGTGGTCAAAACCCTAATCTCAAGGTATCCTGATCAAACACTTGATGATGACCAACCATGATGATGATGATGTATCATTTCAATCCCACCAAGATGAAGACCAATCTCCTTGAGAACCAAAACCCTAATTCATAGCCCAATCCTCAGATGGCTAATGATCAGTCAATAAAACCCTAGGCTTGCATCTCCACCTCTTATCTTCTGACCAAGACTTATGAGGATGACTTGCACAATGTAACCACATGATATGCAATATGCAATACCTACTGCCCTAAAAATGATATGTAATATGTTATGCTAGTCCCAAGAGAGGAGGGCAAATTTTGAGGTGTTACACATGGGCCTGTGACGGTCGTCACAGGCTGGGTCGTGACAGTCGTCATGAAGTTGTGACGGTCGTCACATCAACAAATTCTGCATTCTGGTTTTCTGCTTTTTCCTGTGCTTTCTCATCTGTTTTGTTCTTCTTTTTCTTCCTTTTCTTTATTTTTCTCATTATTGCTTGGAGATTTAAATACTTGTAAAAACAACTCGAATACTTGCGGAATAATCATAATATTAATTAAAATGGTATGATCTTTGAGTGTAAATCAAGGCAAATATCTGATGTGTTTTCGCGTTATCAGCCATCGCCCACTTCGCTCCGAACTTTCCTGCTGGATTCCCGTGGGGAATGCCTCCGAATTTTGTGCCAGAGGGTTTTTCTCCTACTTTTGCTTCCATGCCGGCATCTAGCCCGATCATGTTTGTGCCACCTCCCGTTGTGCACACTTTGCCTCGTGTAGAGGACACCATCTATCATTTCGAGCTATCTGAGGGCCCAGATGTCTATGAGAAGATGGATGAAATGAATGACCAATTTCTTGAGCTGCGCAAGGAATTGAAGACACTGAGAGGCAAAGATCTGTTTGGGAAGACTGCTGTTGAACTGTGCTTAGTGCCCAATGTGAAAATCCCAATGAAATTCAAAGTGCCTGACTTTGAGAAGTATAAAGGGAATTCTTATCCACTCAGTCATCTTGTGATATATGCCCACAAGATGTCGACTTAAACAGATAATGACCAATTGCTGATTCACTACTTCCAGGATAGCCTGACAGGTGCTGCACTCCGTTGATATATGGGGTTAGATAGTTCAAGCATCCGCACTTTCAATGATCTAGGAGAGGCTTTCGTGAAGCAATACAAGTACAACGTGGATATGGATCCAGATAGGGACCAGCTTAGGTCCATGTCTTAGAAAGATAAGGAGGCATTCAAGGAGTATGCGCAGCGTTTGAGGGAGTTGGCTGCCCAGATCACTCCTCCTTTGGAGGAGAAAGAGATGACAAAAATCTTTCTGAAAACCCTGAGTTCATTTTACTATGAGCGCATGATTGCCAGTGCCCCTAGTGATTTTACCGAAATGGTAAATATGGGGATGAGACTTGAAGAAGGGGTTCGTGAAGGACGATTGTCAAAAGATGAGGCATCGACGAGCAAGAAGTATGGGAGTAGTTTCAGTAAGAGGAAGGATAATGAGACCAACGCAGTTTCCAGTGGGAGGCAGAGGGGGCCTCAAGCAAGAAGAAATCCACCACCCCGTCATCATCATCATCATCAAGTATCTTCCATTATTCCAATATTTTCAAACCAGCAAACAACGCCAATACAATAACAACAACATCAGTATCAAAATCAACGTCAACAACAACAACCGCAACAAAGAACAAACACCTACAACAACAACAATGCCAACAATCATCACCAGCAACAAAACTTCGAGAGGAAGAAGGTCTCTTTTGACCTGATTCCTATGTCTTATGCAGAACTGTACCCATCTTTAGTCCTCAAAAATTTGATTCAACCGAGGAATCCACCGCAAATTCCAGAACCACTTCTTTGGTGGTATAAACCCGAGCTTCACTGTGCTTTTCACCAGGGTGCACATGGGCATGACATTGAGAACTGTTATCCGCTGAAGTATGAGGTGCAAAAGCTTATGAAGAGTGGCATGGTGTCTTTTGAAGACCGCGCGCCTAATGTGAAAGATAACCCTCTGCCCGCTCATGGGAATTCTTCAGTTAACATGGTGGACGGTTGTCCTGGTGAATTCAAGGTTTTTGATGTCCGGTTTATCCGAAGATCTTTGGTGCAAATGCACAAAGATATCTATTTGGTGAGTGATTGTGAACATGATCATGATGGTTTTGATATTTGTAGCGTGAACCCAAGAGGGCGTGTTGTAGTAAAAAGGGACATCCAGCGTCTGATGGATGAAGGCATGATCCAGATTGTTCAATCCCGTCATATAGATGACGACGTCAATATCATAGTGTCCGTTTTCAAGCAACCAGAGCAGTTGGTGATCCAATATGATAGCAACAACAGTAACAAGAACGTTAACAATAGATCAGTATCGCTGTTGGTAATACGGTTGGCGGGCCCCGTCCCATATGCATCTGATAAGGCTATACCGTACCAGTATAATGCTACGATGTTGAACAATGGTCAAGAGGTCCCGTTACCTACGACCAGTTCAGTGGTGAGCATTGCAGATGTTAAGAAGGTGACCCGCAGTGGTCGAGTGTTTAGGTCGGTGGTCCTAGAAGAAACAGTTGATGGTAAGAAGATGGAGGTGCCTAGTGTAAATCCTATTGGTTGTTCAAAGAATAAGTCTGGTGAATTCAACAATTTGAAAGCCAATAATGATGATGAGGTACTCCGACTGATTAAGAGGAGCGAATTTAATGTGGTTGAGCAGCTGCTCCAGACCCCCTCAAAGATTTCCGTGTTGTCTCTGCTTTTGAATTCTAAAGCGCACAGAGAAGCACTCCAGAGAGTTATGGAACAGGCATATGTGGAGCAGGATGTTATTGTGGATCAATTTGATCAGATTGTGGCTAACATCACTTCGCGCAAAACAGTTATTTGAGAAGTGGACCTTCTAGTTAAGATAGGTCCGAGTGATTTTCAGATTACTTTCCAGGTAATGGATATTCACCCGGCCTACAACTGTTTATTGGGAAGGCCATGGATTCACGAGGCAGGGGCTATTACTTCCACTCTGCATCAGAAGCTCAAATTTGTCGAGAATGGCAGGGTAGTGATTGTGGGAGGAGAGAAAGTGCTGTTGGTTAGCCATCTGTCATCTTTCTCGTATGTTGAAGCTGAGGATGAGGTTGAGACTCTGTTCCAAGCCTTGTCTATTGCTGCTGAGAAGAGAGTTGGGGCACCTATGTCCTCTCTGAAAGATGCTCAAAAGATTGTTGAAGAAGGAGTTGTTGATTCGTGGGGGCGCGTGATAGAGGTCTCCGACAACAAAGGAAGGACTGGTTTAGGGTTCCATAAGGGCTCGTCAACTGTTAGATCTGAAGAGATGTAACTCAGCTTCCGTAGAGGAGGGTTCATTCATGGGAATGAACAACACTTAGCTGTTGTGCTAGAGGACAATGAAGAGGAAGACTGCACCAACTTTGTGACGCATGGAAAGACATGCAACAATTCGAATGCCGTTGATATTCCTGTTATTTTGCATCGATCTAAGTAATTGCTTTTATATTTTTAAAATCCTTCTCATATGCCTAAGGGAGAAGTGAACATTGTTTGGGCATTTTAAATTGATCATCAATAAAATTAATTCTATTCATCCACATCTTTGATGTTTATTTTTACTTTTTTCTTTATTCTGAAAATGGTAATCATCAAAAAACATAAATAAACAATACAATTGTCCATCTGCATAATATTTGGTCATAAATTCACTTCTCTAAAATCAAAATATCAAATCATTATGCAGGTTGGTTCCTAACCCCATTGAATACAATGATCCTTCTCCTACTCCAAATTTTGAATTTCTTGTGTTTGAAGCTGAGGAGGAAAGTGATGAAGAAGTGAGTGAGGAATTATCTCGTCTTCTTGAGCAAGATGAAAAGATTATTCAGTCGTTTGAAGAGCAGATCGAGCTAGTCAACTTGGGTTCCGAAGATGATGTGAAGGAAGTCAAGATTGGGTCTCGACTGTGTCTA
Organism: Lathyrus oleraceus; assembly: GCF_024323335.1. Taxonomy (NCBI): domain Eukaryota; kingdom Viridiplantae; phylum Streptophyta; class Magnoliopsida; order Fabales; family Fabaceae; genus Lathyrus; species Lathyrus oleraceus. The sequence goes on from NC_066579.1 coordinate 296,990,759, forward strand.
GATGCTAAGAAGGGGTTGATTGATCTTCTGCGAGAGTATTCAGATGTGTTTGCTTGGTCCTATCAAGACATGCGTGGGTTGGATTCTGATATTGTGGAGCATATATTGCCATTGAATCCAGAATGCCCGCCAATCAAGCAGAAGTTGAGAAGAACGCATCTTGATATGGCTGTGAAGATCAAAGAGGAAGTTCAAAAGCAGATTGATGACAATTTCCTTGTGACCGCTGAGTACCCGCAATGGGTGGCCAATATTGTGCATGTGCCAAAGAAAGATGGAAAAGTCCGCATGTGTGTTGATTATAGAGATTTGAATAAAGCCAGTCTGAAAGATGATTTCCCTCTGTCATCCATTGATATGTTGGTAGACAATACTGCTAAATTCAAAGTCTTTTCGTTTATGGATTGGTTTTTCGGATATAATCAAATTAAGATAGCACCCGAGGATATGGAGAAGACCACGTACATTACACCCTGGGGAACATTCTGTTATAGAGTGATGCCTTTCGGTTTAAAGAATGGTGGTGCAACTTACCAGAGAGAAATGACTACTCTTTTTCATGATATGATGCATAAAGAGATTGAAGTTTATGTCGATGACATGATTGCTAAATCAATTGACAAAGAGGAACACGTTGAGCATTTGTTGAAGCTATTCCAGCACTTGAGGAAGTATAAACTCCGCTTGAATCCCAATAAGTGTACTTTTGGTGTTCGTTCTAGTAAGTTGTTGGGCTTTATTATCAGCGAGAAGGGTATTGAAGTTGATCCTGCCAAGGTCAAAGCAATACAAGAGATGTCTGCGCCCAAAACTGAGAAGCAAGTCAGAGGTTTTCTCGGCCGCTTGAATTATATTTCCAGATTCATTTCCCACATGAATGTCACATGTGCGCCTATATTCAAGCTTCTTCGGAAAGATCAGTCTTGTGATTGGACCGAAGACTGCCAGAAAGCATTTGATAGCATCAAAGAATATTTGCTTGAACCTCCGATTTTGTCTCCACTTGTTGAAGGAAGACCGTTGATCATGTATTTGATTGTGCTCGAAGATAGTATGGGCTGTGTTCTTGGTCAGCAAGATGAGACTGGAAAGAAAGAATTTGCAATTTACTACCTCAGTAAGAAGTTCAGCGACTGTGAGACTCGGTATTCTATGCTTGAGAAAACTTGTTGCGCATTGGCTTGGGCTGCTAAGCGTCTGCGTCAGTATATGTTGAATCATACCACTTGGTTGATATCCAAAATGGATCCAATCAAGTATATATTTTAGAAGCCTGCTTTAACTGGGAGGATTTCCCGTTGGCAGATGTTGTTATTAGAGTATGATATCAACTACCGATCTTAGAAAGCGATTAAAGGTAGTATCTTGGTTGACCATTTGGCTCACCAACCAATTGAAGATTATCAGTCAGTGCAATATGATTTTCCAGATGAAGAGATTTTGTACTTGAAAATGAAAGATTGTGATGAACCATTGCTTGAAGAAGGGCCAGAACCTGGTTCCCGTTGCGGCATGCTATTTGATGGAGTTGTTAATCAATATGGAAATGGCATTGGGGAATTAATCATTACTCCTCAAGGCACGCATCTACCATTCACAGCTAGATTGACTTTCAAGTGTAGAAACAACATGGATGAATATAAAGCTTGCATTATGGGGCTTGAAGAGGCCATGAATCTCAGAATCAAGTATTTGGATGTCTTCGGTGATTCGACTTTGGTTGTGAATCAGATCAAAGGAGAATGGGAGACAAATCAACTCGGTTTGATACCGTATAGAGATTATGCGAGGAAGATTTCAACTTTCTTTACAAAGGTTGAGTTTCATCATATTCCTCGAGATGAAAACCGGATGGCAGATGCTCTTGCAACGTTGGCATCAATGATTATAGTGACATATTGGAATGAAGTTCCTAATTTATCTGTGATGCATCTTGATAGGCCAGCTCATGTGTTTACTGTTGAAGAGATTAAAGACGAGAAGCAGTGGTATTACGACATCAAGTGTTTCCTCTAAAGTCAGGTTTACCCTCCTGGGGCATCTTTGAAAGATAAGAAGACTTTGAGAAGATTAGCCGGTAATTTCTACTTGAATGGTGATATAGTGTACAAGAGAAACTTCGACATGGTTTTGCTCAGATGCGTGGATAGACACGAAGCAGACTTGTTGATGACCAAAGTGCATGAAGGTTCCTTTGGTACTCATTCCAATGGACATGGAATGGCATAGAAGATGTTGCGAGCAGGTTACTATTGGCTGACAATGGAATCTGACTGTTGCAAATTTGTGAAGAAATGCCACAAGTGTCAAACTTATGCTGATAATATTCATTTTCCTCTGACACTATTGAATGTTATCTCTTCTCCATGGCCTTTCTCCATGTGGCGAATTGATATGATTGGGATGATTGAGCCCAAAGCTTCGAGTGGACATCGTTTCATTTTAGTGGCAATTGACTACTTCACAAAATGGGTTGAAACGGCATCGTATGCAAATGTAACCAAGCAAGTGGTTGTGAGGTTTATCAAGAATCATATCATATGTTGTTATGGTGTGCCAAGTAAGATCATTACTGATAATGGATCGAACTTGAATAACAATATGGTAGAAGCTCTTTGCAAAGACTTCAAGATTGTACATCATAATTCTTCTCCCTACAGGCCCAGGATGAATGGGGTTGTTGAAGATGCGAATAAGAACATCAAGAAGATCATCCAGAAGATGGTTGTCACATATAAGGATTGGGATGAGATGCTCCCATTTGCTTTGCATGGGTATCGTACATCCGTTCACACTTCAACAAGGGCAACCCCTTTCTCTCTCATTTATGGTATGGAAGCAGTGCTCCCCGTAGAGGTTGAGATTCCTTCGTTGCGTGTGCTCATGGAAACCAAGTTGACTGAGGCTGAATGGTGTCAGACCAGGTTTAACCAGTTGAATTTGATAGAAGAGAAGAGATTGACTGCTATGTGTCATGGTTAGTTATATTAGTAGAGAATGAAGAAAGCTTTTGATAGGAAGGTCAAACCTCGTTTATTCAGAGAAGGTGACCTTGTGCTCGAGAAGATTTTGACATTCAAGCCAGATTCCAGAGGAAAATGGACTCCCATTTATGAAGGCCCCTATGTTGTTAAGAGAGCATTCTCAGGCGGTGCCCTGATCCTTACAACTATGGATGGTGAAGAGTTCACTCATCCTGTGAACGCATATGCAGTCAAGAAATACTTAGCCTAAAAATAAAAAGAACAGCTCGCTAAGTTGAAAACCCGAAAGGGCGGCTTACGTAAAAATAAGCGTCTCGGTGGATTGAAAACCCAAAAGGGCGATCCAGGCAAAAATTAGAGACATAAAACAGAAAGAATTGCCCGATAAGTTGAGTACCCCACTTGGGGAAACTTATGCAAAAATAAGGGATTATGGAAAGTAACTGCATTATGCTGATCTTCAAGGTTTTGAAAACTTGTTGGAGCACAAAGGACGACATTAGTTCATCTCCAGCAGCGATCAAGAGCACAGTGGATATCAAGAGTTGGTAGAGGGATTAAGGATCATTTGTATTCACTGTAACCTTTTTCCATGTAAATTACCATTTTCAACTTTGTAAAATCTATGGAGTCTTGTCATTTACAAACTACCATCCTATTAAATAAAGTTGAGCCTTTATCCAAATTGTTTCTGCTCTCATTTTACTTCATCCAATAGTTTTAAATTTTATTATGATCATTTTGAAATTAAATTTTTAAATCAAAATCAATTTTCTTTAATACATAAAAGCAAGAACTTTTCTAAAACAAGTAAAAAGAATATCAACAGCATTTCGATAAAAAAAAAAGTCCTTAAATGCGAAGCATCTGAGGTTCCCCAAGCAGTTAACTCTTCGGGTATCCCTAGACGTTTCTGTTGGTTCAGTTCCTCAACGGAGGGTTCGATCCCCAGTGGAGCTTCTTTCTTTATCCCCAGTTGAGTTGGTTGCGGCATGTCCCTGTCTCTAACAGAGTTTCGGCCTTCCTCAGTGGAGTTCGTATTTCCTCAACAGGTGGATCATCATCAGAAGATGTTTTGATCTTCCCAGTAGATCGCTTTGGTGTCCCCACCAATCGTCTATTTTGCTCCCCAGTCAGAGTTTCCTCCTGGTGTCTGAGCAACTTTTGATTGCTTCCCTAGTAGGGTTGTCTCCCATTTCTATGGTGTTGACCTAAAATTCCCTTCAGATTTGGATGGTCTATCCTTAGCATATCTCTCCCGTCTTTCCCCAGCCAAAGTCGAGTTTTTGGGATGTTGATCTCTCTGTTCTCTAGTAGTTTGTCTCCATGATTTGTGGATTGACCGAGGATTGTACCGGTGGTTCAATCTCTTTGCGACACCTTTGTATCCTTCATGATCGTTTTGTCAACATAATCATCATATATACGTATATATTCATATAAATTCATGATTTGCATATCCTGCATCTTCATATTTGATTTGTTTGAGATTCTCATTCTCTGTTATGGCGATACTTTATCCCCATACCAAATCTGGTGTTTGTCCTCTCTCAGATTGTAGAGTGTCAGCCCCTTAAGCAGAAAGACTTTAACCTTTCTCTGTCTCCTCACTGAGTTTGTTTCCTCGTGGATGTTTTTTATTTCAGTTTCCTCTCCAGCAAATTTTCTAGATGAAATTACTCCCCTTGAGTTATGTCCTCAATGGGTTGAGTCTTGATTGACTGTTTTCTTTTTAGATCTTACCTAGATAGATATTTTGGTCCCCTAAGAGTCTACTACCCAGTAACCGGTAATATTCTTCTTAGTTTGCAGTTTGTTACTTCTTGCCGAATAGCCGGCAAAAGTACCCTTTTTTCTTCAGTAAAATCCCCAGTGGATTTATTCCTCGAAAAGTTTATCCTTGATATGTTCATCCTAACCGGTGATGGATATCTTTTCTTCCCCCGTGGAGTCTATCCTTGATATGTTCACTTTAACCAATGACGGATATTCCCTCCTTTGGTTTTCTACTCAGTAAAAAGGTAGTTGTAATCCCTATTTTGTTCCTCAGAGAGTTAATCCTTGATATGTTCATCTTAGCCGATGACAGGTTTTCTTCTCCTTGTTGGTTTTCTATCCAGTAACCGGTAGTTATAAATCCTATTATTTCCTTGAACAGAGTCTATCCTTGATATGTTCACTTTAATCGGTGACGAATTTTCTCTTCTTTGGTATTCTATCCAATAACTGATAGATGTAATTCCTACTTTTGTTCCCCGTTTCAGAGTTTATCCTTGATATGTTCATCTTAACCGGTGACAGATTTTCTCTTTGATTGGTCTTCTACCCAGTAACCGGTAGTTGTAAATCCCTTTGTCCCCTTGTAGAGTTGATCCTTGATATGTTCATCCTAACCGGTGATGGATTCTCTCTCCGACGGTTTTCTATCTAGTTTTCGATAGATGTAATTCTTCCCTTTTTTCAGTTGGTATATCCTTGATATGTTCATCCTAACCGATGACGGATATCCTCCTAAACATTCCCAGGCAAATCTATCCTTGATATGTTCATCTTAACCGATGACGGATTTTCTTCCCTGTCGAGTTTATCCTTGATATGTTCATCCTAACCGATGACGGATACTCTCACCCTTGGTTTCCTGCCCAATAACTGGTAGTTGTAAATCCTATCCTTTCTGCAGTTCTCCCCAGCAAGGCTATTCTTACCCAGTAACCGATAACAAATTTTCCTTCCTGGCAGTTCCTAGCGAGTCATCCTTGATATGTTCATCCTAACCGATGACAGATGTTCTCTCTGTCAGATCTTTATTATCTCCTTACCCGGTAACATGTAATGGATAATAGATTTCTACTCCTTCTGTGTTGAAGTTTATTTCTTTCCCAGTTGAGTTAAGTGCGCATTTCCTTAGTGAAATTTCTTTCCCCTGCATGAGTCGGGTATCTTAGTTTTATCCTGAGTTATTCGTATCCCCTGCAGATGTTGTTGTTTCCCCGGCTGAGTCTTTCCACCTTGTGTGGAATCCCTCGAGTCCCCCAGTAGTTTTAAGTCGTAGCCTGGCCTACGCATGACTCCTTTTTATCCCCTGAGAGTCTTTGTCCCCCTAGCGAGTTTTCCTCACGAAATGCATTGTGCTCCTGCAGATATTCGGACTCTCTGATTTCTTTTTCCTTTGTGGCAATATTTCCCCATAAAGAATTTACTTTTGCATTCATATCATACGCATCATTAGGTCTCTTAGGGACCAAAATTTATTTCTCTATGTTGTTATTTAAGCCCATTCTACTGAGTCGACATGAAGATTTTAACCTTCGCCTCCTCAGTTATAATGTCTTTAAATAGGGGAAGCTGTAAGACCCCAATTTTGACCCTAAGATCCCTTATGCAATTTCATCAAGCATTAGCATTGGGATCATATCTTGGCATTCTCTTTACCCCTTTTCATTGGGTTTGTTTTGGGAGAGATCACCAAGCACTTTGAGATTATATCATACTTGTATATTATCATTTTACTAACCAAAATACTAAAAAAATATGTCTTTGCATTTGCCTAACTCTTTTGTAGGTAGGACATGATCTCATTGATTCATCAAGATCACATCTAGGGTGTGAGACCCTCACGAACAAAAAGCACAACCAAGAATTGATTCAAGAATTGTTATAAGCATCATATATGAGTCCCAATGATCTCTACATGTTATATTGATCAAGTTTTCTTCAAGAGTTTGAGGGCAATTTGCTTTGGAAACCCTAGTTTGACTAGGTATCTTGAGTAACTTCTCCAACAAGCTATCTCATCAATTGATCAAATTTCTCAAGGTACACTTAAAAATTCATCATATTATGCATATATGATCTACCATGAGCCAAGAAAGTCAAGAGAATTGGAAATTAGCAAGTTGGTTGATGGTGGTTGGCCAGATGAATTCATCTAATCAAAACTGGGTCTCCCTAGACCCTATCTCCTACAATTTTCACCATATGAAAATGATTCCAAGATAAAACTTACTCTAAATGACATTCCAAACAACTTACATGTTGAGACCTAGAGCTAGTTTTGCTTGGAAAATCATTTTCTATGTTGAAACATTATAGGTCATTTTGTCTAAACCCTAATTTGAAAGTCAACTTCCCAAGGCCATAACTTTCTCAATTTTTATGATATGAAAGATTTCCAATTTGCAGAAATTTTAAACTCTTTGATTCTCTCAATTTAATACTCAATTCCATTGATTCTTGAGTTGTCTGAAGTCCTACCAATGTAGGAAAGAAGATTGAGTTGCTTTAAGGCCAAATCGAAGCAACTCAGATCATGAACCTCATTTTTCAATTCCACATATCTCTTAATATATTTGGAATTGGAGGAATTGGAGGTCATATTCGTGCTCAGTGATGTTTTTTCTTTAAGATCATGTCCCTGTTTTGTATTTTGGTGTTGGTTTATCTTGATCAGTCCGGTGGAGCTCACCGGAGAAGACAACCGGAGCTCTGGCTCCGGTGATGATGTGTCTTCAATATGAGCCACATGATCCATGTCCCGCGTTTTAATCTTAACTATTCCTTGTTATTACTCCATTTTCCATGCGGTTGACTCAGGTGTACATGGAACGTGTGTTTTGGATCATCAGATTTGCCACCTCAATTAATGAGGGAGATCTGATGGTCCACGTATTTTTGGATTTTCTGAATTCTATTTTAATTGCATTTTATTCAATAATTCATATTATATTCAATATCGACCCAAAAAATATGGGACTTTCACCAAAAATTTCCAAATATTTTTCTCTTTCATATTCTGAATTAAAATTATTTTTTGGATCATTATTAATATTTTTCATGAATTAATTGATTTTGCATTTGTTTTTAATTGTTTAAAAATATTTTTAAGTGTCCAAAAATTATGGAATTTTTTCTCCAAGGTCCTTTGACCTTGTTTGACCTATGATAAATCTCATGGCTATTTATTTGGTGTTTTGATGAGATTTTAGGATTTGGACAAAACATATTTGAATTTAATGCATTATTTTAATATTTTTAATTGAATAAATGCCATTTTAATTATGTTGACCATTTGTATTGACTTAATTGAGTTTGATTGTTTGTTGTTGGGCATTGGTCAAGGTTGATTTGACTTTGTAAAATTAATATCATTGGATTTAGGGGATTGATGGAATGTACATTCCATCTCCCAAAATGAATTAATGATATTAATTTGGTAAAACTCCTCCTTTGACCAATTTGTGATCTCATTCATCCATTTCCTCTTCATCTAATTCCCCTTCTTCATCCAATCATTTTCATTTGGTAAATGACATCTGAAAGTCCTAATGCTAGTTGATTGAAAGATTAACATGAGTATGGATGAGATTAGGCCACACCTTTTGCATATTGTTTGTGTGTGGTATGTTTAATGAGCATAGTTCATAATGCTATGTCTCCAACATGCATTAACACCAAAAGTCTATTGCCCGACCTCAAATAGTTGTGACTTCTACATAAGTCCAATTACGATTGCTTAACATAGCGCTAAATTTGTGACATAAAAGGCATAAGCATTCTAGTTAGTGAGATTGTAAGTCTCCCCTCTTCCATGGTATTGTGTGGAAACTTGGCCTTATTTCCTTCCTTTGGAAGATGTTTTTGTTCTAGGATCCATGCTTGTGGCAAGTGGGTTGAGTGTTCTCCAAAGAATGTCTTGAAATCAAAAGCAAAACAAAACTAACTACTAACCTACTAACTATTAACTTTTAACTTCAAGTCTTTACTTTTAATGCAATTTATTTTTAGCACTCTATTATCAGTTGCCATTATACATATCATTCTAACTGTTTATGTTAATGTAATTTTCACTTTGTCCATTTGGACCATATTGTGTGATATTATTTTGTTTGTTCTACCTTGTTTGCTTGTGTGGTCCTTGACCACTAATGTACATGATAACAACAAAAACCCTAAAAGACTTTTGAGTGAACTGTTGGTTTGATCTTGCCCAATTGGACTTAGAACTTAGGCAACACTCATTTGCTAATGGACTTGGCCAATGCCAATTTGTTGAAGAACCAAGTGCTTACAATTTGAAGTTCATCTGATACATCATTCAAGATCTCAAGTTCATCTGCCACATTGATCATTGTTAAGTTGTTATGTTGAACCTATGACTTGTGGAAGTCATCTGCTACATGGGCTATTTTGAAGAAGATCATGAAATGGATAAGCTTGGATGAGGCCATCTTTATTTGATGCCTTTGATATTCAAGATTGATATAATTGTGCATTTGTGTGTTGCTTGAATAAAAAGTCCAAGGGAATTCTGGGTTTCTATCGACATACTTGTCTATTGGATTGCTACCCATTTGGTAAGATCTTTTCAACTTTAAACTTTTAAATTTTGTGCATAGGGTAGTCTCTTCATCTTCTCCCCGTTTCTTTAATTTCAAAATCTCTCCCTCCATTTTAAAACCTTCTTTGTGTGAACTACTTTTGTTCTAAACTTTGACCACTTTCAAAAAAGATAGAAACTTTGGCCTTATGCCAATGCATTTTCAAACTTATCTTCTTAAATCAAACTTGTAAATCAACTTAATTATACTTGACTTAAACTTTCAAAAAGCCAAAAAGAACTAACTCATTCAAACCATTTTAGGCCTTTGTGCCTTTCAAACTTAATTAATTTTTGTTAAAACCAACATACTCACTTTGAAATTTGTAGCACGAACTACGAGGTTTTGATCCCTCATTTTTATGTTGGTACGTAGGCACAAGTCCGAAGGTCTTGTCAAACACAAAAAATATAATTAATGAATTCTTTTCTCATCCCCCCATTCTATTTGTTTGTAAACATCACTTTGTACAAAATACATATGCACACAAAAAGGGCTCCCTAGGAGTACCTAGGACACTTTGGGTGCTAACACCTTCCCTCTGTGTAACCAACCCCCTTACATGTGATCTCTGACTTTTATTAGTTTTTATTTGAAAACTTCTTACTATTTGGGTTTTGTTCGTACTTTTCCCTTTTCCCTTGGAAATAATAAAAGCGCGATGGCGACTCTTGTTAATTGATCTCTAGCTCATCAATAGCTTGATGATCATGAATTTCCCCCTACAACATACAAATGTCGTGATATTTTCGATTGTTCCTCGATGTTCATCACCCATAGTCAATAAATACATAATGCTACAGAGGTTGAGTATTACAGAGGTTGAGTGTTGTAAAGGTGGAGTGTGGCAGAGGTTGATTGTTAGTGTTGCCGATGTTAAGTATTGTAAGTTGTTGCCCTATTTATAGATGAGATAGTGTTGCAACATGTGAAGCATGGGATAAGGTGCATGCGTGAGGATATGTGTAGGCGCCTAAGGCTAGGGCGCATGCTTTGTTTAAGACATGCATGATGTGAGAGCAAAGATTCCTAGTCCTTATTTTAATGATGTCAAACCTTTTTAGTTGCTCATAATGTGTGATTTAGATGGTGTCATCATATCATAGAATGCATTCATCCTCCAACATGTTCAAAGTATAAGTGAAATGTGTCCATGCATATAGGAGCATCTCATTGTTTTGAATAATGCACTTGATCATTGTTGGTACCTTAAGTTCATAAAAGAGCGGTTTCAAGTGACCAAAATACGTCTCAAAAACCATTTTTTGAGTGGGTTTTTCTTAAATAAAACCATTGGGGTTTTGTCTTCCAAGAATTGGGTTTTTTTGCACTAATCTTTGCTTCATAGATTCAGCCGAGTGAAAGGTTTGAATAACGGTGGCTTCGTTCAAACAAGTAACGGTAACCAGAGCATTATGAAGAAGTGTTAGGGTTCAAGCGTCTTGCGATTGAAGTCAACCGAGCTAGAATTTTGGAGAATGTAGAGTTCTTACAATAAGGTATCTACAACCGGAGGTTTCACACAGATCCGATCGAAATCAGTCGAGCTAGAGTTTTGGAGAAAGTGGAGTTCTTGCAATAAGGTAGCTACAACCAGAGGTTTGTTCAGAACGCTTGAAGGACTTGGTTCAACTCGAATCAAGGGGAGAGAAGTGAATAGGATCTGCAACAACACTTGGGGTTGGTTGGTGGTGATCATTTCTTCTCTTGTATTAACTTTGCAACTTGTTAATAAATATCTTAATTCTAGATTTAGAATTGGGGGTAGACATACCCTAAGCGAGGACGAAAGGGGAATTGCCTAAACAAATCTGGTGTTGTTCTCTCTTTCTCTTAACTCTTTAAATTTTGCAGAAATTGAGTCTTGTGTGAAATTAATAGTAAAATTAATCTCGCTTAATTGTTGTGCATAGAAGTTGTTCAATAAATTGATGCAATCACTTTGATTGCAACTAAGTAAAATTCTTCATATTCAATTTGAGTGAAATTAAGAATTGGTGTGGAGTGCACACCAAGTGTTTGATAACATTAACCTCACACAAGTCTATCAATATTTTACTTGTTCTCTTATTGTGTTAACTCATTATTAGTGGTAACTATATCAAGGATTGGGGTAATTAATCGATTGATTAAGATAGTGGTTGATTATCTCTATCTTAGTTATTCCATTTGGTTTCACGCATATCCGATCTTTCCATGAATGGATCGTTTAGACGATTGTGGTCTAGGGAGCTTTCACAACCTTTAAAAATAATTTTAAAAAGCTCTAACTTTAAATACTGATCTATTCAACCCCCCTTCTAAATCGGTACTATCGTCTAACAAGTGGTATCACGAGCACCAGTTCATCTAGTGCTTCACATATAACTTTTTAGAAAATGAGTAACGACTCTAAAGGTGTGTACAACAGAGCACCTATTTTTACTAGTGAAAACTACAGTTATTGGAAAGATTGTATGCGTATCCATATCAAATCTATTGATAGGAAGGTACGGAAAGTCATCCAAGATGGTGTTGTTATACCTAAACCTGAAGCACAATGGAACGAAGAAGATGAGAAAAAGTATAGCTATGATTGGAAAGCCAGAAATATGATCATCGTTGTATTAGGTGTTGATGAGTATTATAGGGTTTCCCATTGTACTAGTGCTAAAGCTATGTGGGACTCATTGAAAATTACCCATGAGGGAACCAATGATGTCAAACTAGCTAGAATCAACACTTTAACTCAAGAATATGACATTTTTCATATGGAGGATGGTGACACCATTATCGATATGCAAAAGAGATTTTCTTATCTAATCAATCAATTAAATGCTCTTGATAGAAATACCCCTAATGATGTTGCTACTAACAAAATCCTAAGATGTCTTAATAGGGAATGGAAAGCAAAGGTCACCGCGATTAAGGAAGCCAATGACCTAAGAACATTGGACATGACAACATTGTTTGGTAAGCTTCAAGAGCATGAGAAAGAGCTCATGAACCTTGAGAAACATGAGAAGAGCCAAAAGAAGGAAAATTAGGAGAAAACTAAGGACACGGAAATGAAGTCTGTCGCTTTAAAGGCTTCAAGATCTAAGTCATCCACCAATGATACGTGCGAGAGTGAATCAAGTGATGATGATAAAGATTCGAATGAATACATGGGGCTGTTCGTAAGGAGGTACAACCGATACCTTAGAAATAATGAAGTTCAACATTCAGATAAAAATCTTGTCAACTATAGAAGACAATCAAAATTCCTGAATGGAGAGGAAGGTAAGACAACTAAGTCAAAAGGATCATGCTATAATTGTAGAAAGGTCAGTCACTATAAGTCGGATTGTCCCTTGTTGAAGAAAGACAAAGGAGGAGACAAACGTCACAACAAATCTAGGAAAGATAGAAGAGCGACAGTGAGTCCTCAAGCGATGATAACTCAAGTGATGAAGAAGAAAATGTCAATCTTTATCTTATGGCTCATCAAAAGAAGAAAAAGAATGTAAGTCATTCTAAATATAATCATGTTGATGAAATGTCTTATTTTGATTTGCAAAAAGCCTTTAGTACTCTACACAATGAGGCCAATGAAGCTTTTAAACGCTTAACCTCAAATAAGAAAATCTTCTGTTATTTTGAAAATAAGGTTTCTGATTCCGAAAAGGAATTAGAAACTCTTAAGAAATCTACGATAGAGGCTAATAAAGGTAAAACTGAAAATGATAAGGGATTTTGGTTTAGATGGTCTGAATGTGAAACTTGTCACATTTGGCAAAGAGAGGTTAGAACTCTTCAAGCTAAGTTAGACAAGGCTTTACAACCTAAATTTACCTTTGCTATTGATCAATCACATTTTAGCAGTAACATGAATAATCCTTATCAAAAGTACACTTATGTGGTAAAGGATAAAGTTAGCAAAAGTAACTCTTATCCGAACTTAAATTGTCTATATTGTTGCAAGAGGGGACATACTATTGCTAAATGCCAATTAAAGAGATTTTTGGTTCCTAAAGGAATTTTTCAATGGTTGCCCAGATGAAACCAAAGTTTCACTCACACACTAGGACCCAATGAAAATTGGGTACCTCCTTCCCTTGTTTAATTTGTAGGCGGAATGTCTTGAGGATACGAAGAAAACATGGTTTCTCGATAGTGGATGCTCAAGACACATGACGGGTGACATTTCCTTATTCTTTGACATTGTGGATAAAAAGAAAAGGTTTGTAACCTAAGATGATAATAATAAGGGAGCTATACTCGAAAAAGGTAGTGTAGGTAATCCCTCCTTTATTATTATCTCAGACGTCCTTTTAGTTGAAGGCCTTAAGCACAATCTCATTAGTATTAGCCAATTATGTGACAAAGGATATAAAGTATCGTTTTCAAAAGATTGTTGCATGATTGAACATAATGATAAAAAGAATGATGTACTTAAGGGCTGGAGGATAAATAATGTATACATGCTTAACTTGAATGAAGTATCTTTGATTAGCACTAAATGTCTCGTCTCCATGAGTGAAGACTCTTGGCTTTGGCATAGGCGATTAACGCGTGTCAACTTTGACTTGCTAAATAAAGTTATTGCAAAATATCTAGTAGTTGGTCTTCCCAACATAAATTTTTCAAAAAATCACTTATGTGATGCGTGCCAAATGGGAAAGTAAACAAGGATCTCTTTTAAATCTAAAAATATTGTTTCCACAGCGAGACCCCTTAAACTTCTCCATATAGACCTTTTTGGGCCATTTAGAATTAAAAGTCTAGGTGGAAACTACTATGGTTTTGTTATGGTAGATGACTACTCTAGATTTTGTTGGACCATCTTCTTAGCAAGTAAAAGTGACACTTTTTCAGCTTTTGAAAAGTTTGCCAAGATTTCTCAAAACAAATTGAACACTAGTATAGTTACTATCCGAAGTGATCACGAAGGTGAATTTGAAAACCACCTCTTTGAGGAATTTTGTGAAACAAATGATATTGATCATAATTTTTCTGCTCCAAGAACTCAACAACAAAATGGAGTAGTGGAACGTTAAAAACCAAGTTTTAGAAGAGCTTGGAAGGACTATGACCAATGAAAATGACCTTCCTAAATATTTTTGGGTCGATGCCATAAATACAGCTTGTTATGTATTGAATAGGATACTTGTCGCATCCTGCGAAAAATCAACCGGCGAAGCTCAAATAAAAATACAACACACACAGAGCCGCCACTGCGCGTTATTTATCCCAAAATAGGGAAAGGAAACGCTCAGAGAAACCTGGAAAGGAAATGGTCTTGCGACCAAAGAGAAAGGGTAAGGGAGTCGGTTACGCGAGGGGAAGGTATTAGCACCCCTCACGTCCGTCGTACTCGACGGGATCCACGTTCTAAAATAAAGAAAAGGTTGCTAAAACATCACACACACACAGGGAACGCAGGTGGGGTTAAGAGAAGGGAGCTCGATAAGGTATCGCACCTTATGCCTACATATCTTGTCTGGAACAAGAATCAGAGCCACTGTAGTTCGGCTTACGCACGCCAAACAACACAAAACGCACAAACAGATGGCAAACATGGAGCCCGACAACCACTCGATGGAATTACGTCAGCATCCGAACCAACACACACTCAAAAGGGCAAACGTGGAGCCCGACAGCCAATTACTGGACTTACGTCGGCATCCGAGCCAAACACACAATCAGATAACAAGTAAACACACACAAAAAGAAAAAAAAGTGCCCGGAGAGGTCTCGCACGACCCCCTGCCTACATACCTCGTCTGGCACGAGGATCAGGGCGATGTAATTCCCCTGAAAGGGACTGAATTGCTAGCCAGAAACCAGGGAAAGACACACTACTAGGGAGCTGGACTCGAGCCTAGTGTTGTCATGCATCGTTTACCCTAAGTTCGGTTTTCTATCCTACTTGCATAAGCAAACTACTCCTATCCAGGAAAGAAGCAAGCATACAAGCATACAAAATATAAGCATACATCAAATGAGAACAAGCATCTCAAACAAGCATGTCAATCAGATATCCACATAGCACCCACTATAACCAAACAAGGGGGCTCAATCAATAGGTTCGACTGCCTCAGCAAGTCATCTGTACGGGCTGTGTTTGCTCTTAACCTTGCCATTACGAGGCTAAGGTGAAGCAGATGAAAGGTGAAGTGAGGATCAGACCTCACAGCTCTTATCCCTGACCAGGGAGAGCTTCTGACAAATGAGCATGGGTCCAGAATGGGGGAACCCTTCTATACTCAGAGACTCTGACACAATGTGCACTGCACAAGATCTTGGGCTTGTGATCTCAATGCTACAACCATGTAATGGGAGCAAGGAGAAGACTCAACTGAATAGTGGGGGATATATTGCATATCCCTACCTTCCACCAATTGCCTTGATTAAGGACTTTACCTGCTTAGGCACAATATTAAACAATCACAAACATTGCCTCTTAAGGAGGACTTCAGACAGTTTGCCCGGTCAAATAACAGACCGGGTCTCCAGACTACATGAAGTTAGGAAGTTATACCTCAATGCAAGTTGCTTAAGCAAAGCAAAGCAAAAGTTCACAAGGAACTGAGCAACTAAAAGTACCTGGAAACAGTCAAACACAGTTAGTACTCAGACAGACAAAAATAAACAGCAAGTATTAATCAGTCAGACTATACAAACTAATGCACAACAAAGGCAAGCTATGAGCTCAAGCCCAAACTTCACAACCTACAAAACAAAGTTATGTTAGTGTACAAACATCAAACAACATCAATTGAATTGACTTGGATCATTCTCCATAAACATTGCACCTTTTCATCCTGAAAAATCAATCAAATGTTAGAAACTAGACCACTAGGCCAAGCCTAGGGTCCAAAAGCAACAAAAATGTCTAAACAGCAAGGGATCTCTAACCAAAGTCAAATTAATGTCAAACAAAAGCCAACACAATTAGTCCCATGTCCATATCATTCATCATGTTCCTTTTATGCACAAAACAAATCAAACTAGTTCAAATGGAACACCAAACATCCAAACAGAACTATTGCATTCAAATCCATATCAAAACAAATCCAAAAAATCTCAAATAAATTACACCTAAACAGGACATAATCAAGGTCCAGCATGTCAAATTTTAGCTTAATTGGACAAAGGAAACCATGTCAATGAAAATCAACAAAAACAGACACAATTATATGCTCCAAACCACAACATCAACACATGCATTCACTTCAAAAATTCACAAGTCAATGAAAACAGTAAAGAAATGAGTGGGACCAAAACAGGGATGTCACATCATGTGTCTACAACTATCATACCAAATTTCATGATTATTCAATACCATATGAGCATTTCACATTAAATCTACCAACATGTGTCACACGAACTTGTATAATCAACCAACAGAGATGAAAAATAGCAATCAAATTGAAAATGCCACATAAAATTCCACAAAAATTCACATAGCATCTTAACATGTTAATGAACATTCATGCAAAATTTCATATCATTCTAACAAGCCTAAGTCATTCAAATAAATCCAGCAAGTTGACACAATGAGGTGTGACACAAAATGTCACACCTAAGTTCCAAAATTCACATCTCAATGACCAGGAATCCAAAATTCATAATATTTACATGTCAATCACCATTAGCCAGTCTACAATCATCACAAAAATTTTCAAGCATTTATTTGAAGGCATGAGTATTTCACAATCAAAATGGTAGAATGTATCAAAAATGCACATATGTGAAACAACCCTAAGTCAAACACAATTTCTACCAAGCACAACCTCAATCAATAGGTCAATAAAATTCTACAGTCAACAAGGAAGTCAAAGAAAAAAATTCTCATATTTTTCTGAATTTTCTATGATTTTTTATGAATTTTTAAAGGTCATTGTGATTTTTTTAGAATTTTTAATGAATTAAATTAATTAATTAGATTTAGTAATGGCAAAGTGGTAATTAGTTGGCGCGGGGGAGGGAAACACGTTATTTGAATTTTCAAACGAAATTATGGATCAAACACTCAAAAATTTCCAGAAAATCTCTCTCTCCCTCACGCGTTTCCAGATCCAACAAGAACACGAAGAACACAAAAGTTTAACCAAAATCCACAATCCGCATATGGTTGGAAAGGTTTCAACACGAGGATCTCAAATATCACTATGATTCATCCTAAATGTTCATATATTTTGTGAATCGAAGGAGTTAGGGTTTGATGTTCCAACTTTGAATCAAGATCTCTCTCAACTCACTCGATCATTTTACAAACCAATTGCTACATGTTAACCTATGATCCATGGCCTACACAACGCATATAATAATTGGTAAAATCGTGAGACTCGAATTTTGAGTACCTTGAAGTAGCAGTGTTGAATTCGACGTTCTTTGCTCGTTTTTCTTCCAAACAGTCGAAGAAGGATGATGAGGAAGATGAATAGAAGCCTTTGCCTAGCTCGAACTTGCTCCAGTTATGAGGAATTGGAATTTGCCATGGAAGCCTTCACTTGCAACAGTCGCAATCGGCAAGGCTTTTGAGTGTGATTTCCAAAAACAGCAGAAATAGATGATGATTGGAGATGGCAGCAAAAGGAATTTCGCCAATTGAGCAAGAATTGGGAGAGTTTTGGTCAATTGAAGTTCTTGTGTTCTTGAGAGAATGTGATGAATTTGGAGAATTTCAGATTTGTTTTGGGGAATTGTGATTTTTTGTTATGATTAGAAGGTGATTAGGATTATATATGATTGTTTAATCCATGCTTAAACCATCTAATTAGCCAAATGGAATGATTAGTGCAAATGTCTTAATTCAAGCAAAGGGTAAAATTGGAACTTCCCATGCCAGCTCATTGCCACCTCATGGGCAGCTCACACACTCTCAAAATGACATGTGTGAGCTGTTGCAACTTGTTTCACTCTCATTGGATGAGTATTTTGGAAATTCACTATGTGGTGGCACTTTGTCCATTTTTGCAATTTCATTTTACAAGCCAAATTCCAAACCACAAGGCCTAGGCATGTTATGATGATTCCAACAACTTTCAAATACCATTTATGAGGTGTTGCAAAAATCCCCACTCAAAAATTCCAATTATTTCACAAGTTGGACAATTTTGCCCCTGGTCCATTTAACTGTCTAGTTGAAATTTGACTTTTTGCATTGACCACTTTTGAGAAAATCCAATTATGCACCATGAAAGTACATGTCAAATGGAGTTTGTGCATATAAAGAACTTGCAATTTGGACAAACCATGTGGAAGTTATGGCCTCCTGATTATGGGTCATTTCTGAAATTCACTGAGCCATAATTTTCCAACCATACATGGGATTTTCAAGTTCTTGGACTTTTTGGAAAGGTGAGAACAAGATCTACAACTTTCATGTTGAACAAATTTTCATTTGAAGCTTCCTTGGACACGTGGTCTTGAGGTCAAAAACTTTCCATTTTAGGAAACTTCAATTACAAGTCACTTTCTAATTTTGGCAGTTTTTGTTCTGACTTGATTTTCTCCATTCTTAAGCTTTGAGATGTCATATAACACTTGTCCCAACATGAATGAAGTGTATCCAACTCATTTCCACCTCCAAATCCATCAAACCATGTACAGTTGACCACAGTTGACTTTTTCATCTGATAGATGAATCTGGCAATGCATAGATCAATCTGAGCTCCAATCTCCTGATGAAATGGCTCAAGGGTGAAACCCTAGCCCCAATAAGCACAATATAATCATTTCATGAACCCCATAGCCATCATAGACCCCATCTCCTGATTATGCCCTTGACTGGCCCAATGCAACTGATTAGGGTTGACCATTGGTCAAAACCCTAATCTCAAGGAATCTGCCTCAACACTTGATGAAAACAAACCAGGATGATGATGTATCATTGTAATCAAGATGGAGACCAATCTTCTTGAGAATCACAAAACCCTAATTTCAACTTCCACATCCTCAGATGATTGATGACCAGTCAATAAAACCTTAGGCTTACACTTTGACTTCCTCATCTTCTGAACAAGACTTGGGAGGATGGCTTGCACAATGTAACCACATGATATGCAATATGTAATGCCTAATGTCCTAACAAATGATATGCAATATGTTATGCTAGTCCCAAGAGAGGAGGGCAAATTTTGAGGTGTTACAATACTCATTTGTCATATTCTAAACAAAACTCCTTATGAATTGTTAAGGGGAAGGAAGCCTAATGTTTCACATCTTAATGTCTTCGAATTTAAATGCTTTGTATTAAATAATGGTAAATAAAACCTTGGTAAATTTGACTCAAAAGCCGATGAAGGTATCTTTCTTGGATACTCTCAACCTAGTAAAGCATATAGAGTATACAACAAAAGGTTACTTATCATTGAAGAATTTGTGCATGTTTCCTTTGATGAATCTTATCTGAAAATTGTCGGAGAATGTATTATTATTGATGGTGCAGGTGTTCCTTCAGAAGACATAATAAAAGATCAAGAAGAAAAGAGTGTTGAACCCCATCCAGAAAAAGCTGAGGAGGAGCCGGATCACATATCTGAAAAGAAAGAGGAGGATCATTCGATTAATAACAATGATCTTCCTTTGGAATGGAAATTTTCTAAAGATCATCCCATCAATGATATTCTAGGAGATATCTCAAAGGAAGTTACCACATGGTCAAAGATAAGTAACTTTTGTTATCATTTCACTTTCGTCTCTCAAATTGAGCCTAAATACTCCAAAGATGCATTAATCGATGAACATTGGTTTTTAGCAATGTAAGAGGAACTTAATCAGTTCAAAAGAAATAAGGTGTGGGATCTTGTTCCCCCTTTGCGAGACCATCGAGTAATCGGTACTAAATGGGTGTTTAGGAACAAGTTAGACGAAAATGGAGTTATAACTCGTAACAAGGCTCGCCTTGTTGCTCAAGGGTATAACCAAGAGGAAGGTATCGACTATGAGGAAACTTATGCTCCAGTCGCCCGACTCAAGGCTATACGCCTTTTGCTTGCCTATGCTTATTCTCAAAATTTCAAATTATTTCAAATGGATGTTAAGAGAGCTTTCCTAAACGGTTACATTAATGAAGAGGTATATGTATCTCAACCTCCCGGTTTTGAAAAATGAGCATCCTAACTATGTTTATAAGCTTAAGCGTGCTTTGTACGGTCTCAAACTAGCCCCTAGGGCATGGTATGAGCGTCTTAGCAAATTTCTACTAGAACAAGGATTCTCAAGAGGGAAGGTTGATACATCCTTTTTTATTAAATGTCAAGGAAAACACTCTATTTTAGTTCAAGTCTATATAGATGGCATTATTTTTGGATCTACTAACATAAATTTGGTCAAGGAATTCTCTAAGTTGATGCAGGGAGAATTTGAAATGAGCATGATGAGGGAGCTAAATTACTTCCTCGAACTTCAAACCAAACAACTTGAAGAAAGAACTTTTGTGAGCCAAGCGAAGTATTGTAATGAGTTACTCAAGCGCTTCGATATGGAAAACTCCAAAGTAATCGACACTCCAATGCCTACTGCGGTTAATATGGATCAGGATGAAAATGGTAAGGCTGTAGATATAAAATGGTACAGAGGTATGATCGGTTCCCTCCTCTATCTTACTGCATATCGACCAGATATTATGTTTAGTGTATGTATGTGTGATAGGTATCAATCATGTCCCAAAGAGTCATATTTAAAGGCTGTCAAGTGCATACTTAGATACCTCTGTGGTACTTCAAAGTATGGGATTTGGTTTTCTAAGGGAAGTGATTGCTCGTTGGTTGGCTACTCTAATTCCGACTTTGCCAGTTGCAAATCGGATAGGAAAAGCACTAGTGACACTTGTCATTTTTATTCAAATTCCTTAGTGAGTTGGCACAGCAAAAAGCAAGTTTCACTTGCTTTGTCAACGGGCGAGGAGGAATACGTTGCAGCCGGTAATTGTTGTGCTCAAATTTTGTGGCTCAAATAACAAGTAATCGAGTTCAATGTTCAACTTGAACGTATTCCCATTTTTTGTGACAACACAAGCGCCATAAATTTAACCAAAAATCCTATACTACATTCTCGCACTAAACATATTGAAATTCGGCATCACTTCCTTAGGGATCATGTTGAGAAAGGTGATGTTGTCTTCGAACACGTTGATAGCAAAAATCAGCTTGCCGATATTTTCATAAAACGACTTGCGATAGAGCCTTTCTTCCACATCCGTAGGGAACTTGGTGTTCTCGATATCTCAGATCGCTTTTAAATTTATATATGATGCTTGCTTTATATCTATGTCTGTCTATTCCTTGATTTACAAGTGTGGGCTATGTGAGGGCACTCGTCGTGTATCATCATTGGAGGTAATGTCGTTCCTATCTATTTGAACTATCTTGATCAACTATGTATGGACATACATGTTTTATGTAATTCTTGATGTTCATTTTCTGGTTTGATCTAAATTTGATCCATTTCTATGTTTGAATTATGCTTCAACTTGCTTAGGTATCATATTTAACATGCATTCATCGTTAGGAGCATTTTTTAATCCCATTCCTTCTAATCATTAACATGGGTCCCAACGAGTCGACCCATGAGTCAACTCATTGCTGTGAACTCCATCCTTGTTTTTACTTCGAGTCCCAACAGGTCAACCTATGTGTCGACTTGTTGCTGTGAATTCCATCTTTGTATTACCTTCGGGTCCCAACTGGTCGACCCATGTGTCGACTCGTCGCTACCCAGAGTCCATTCAATTGAGGTTTCAAACATGGATGTGTCGACTCATTACACTTATGAGTCGACTCTTCACTACCCATTGCATAGTTGCATTAATTTCGGGTCCCAATAGGTTGACCCATATGTCGACTCTTCGATTCCCCGAGACAACTCATCTGCGTTTTAATAGGTCGACTCACTTTTCAAGGCACCTCTTTTCAATTGCATAATCAATTCATTTGGTCTTCTCTTCTCCCTCTCTCACTCTCTTCCTCACACAAATCCTAAAATCTCCTTACAAACAACATTCAAATGGCTTCAAGGACCTCTGGAAAAAGAACTGTAAGAGGATCCTCCTCTCATACTGGGACTGCACAACCTCGATGAATATTCTGGTAACTACTTTATCCTTACTCTCTGATGATCATGCTGAAACCTTTGAAAAGAAGTTCAAAAAGAGAACAGTTGTAAAGCAGTACGTATACTCACCGTTAGTGGTTGGACGCATGCGCATTCCAGAAATTGTTGAGCGGGTAAATTTTTATAGGAATTGAGTTGTTCTTAGACTGTACCACTAAGTATAATGAAGATTTAGTCAAATAGTTTTATACTGGCGTTGTTGGAAAATTCGAGGGTTATAAGTTTGCATGCAATATTGGTAATAGGGTTATTGAAGTGAATGATGATGTTTGGAAGTCTCTGTTTGAAATTTCTCCAATATCATCTCCTAATGATCTCAAGATTACCGACAATGTGTTTGCTCCAGACTATGAGTTTAGGAATGCCTTAAACTCAATGCTGAAGAAATTGTTTTCTACAAATGTTGTTGAGAGCAATTTGTTCCCTACCAATGTGACTACGAGACTTTTGAAGCCTGTTGACAAGATTTTACACTGACTTGTGATGCATATTCTCCGTCCTAAATAAGGAGGTTACTCCAAAGTGGACACGGCCGAAGTACACCTGGTTTATGTGTTGAAAGACAAGCTGAAAGTAAATTGGCCGCACTACGTTGCAAGCAGGATCTTTGCTCTAAAGGAGTCAAGTCAGGTACTGCTCTCTGTTATCCTTCATTTATTCAAAGTATCCTAAGTCGAGCTAAAGTTTCAGTTCAAGGAATTCAATATAACTCTGTGACTACAAATCAAGAGTTTTGTCAAAAATCATTAAGTTTGATGGGCTACACTTGGGATCCTACATCGCGAATATACAAGATCTGTAAACAAGTTTCAACTTCTAATATTCTGTATTTGGAAGATGATGATGATGATGAAGACGAGGAAGGGAATAATGATGACGAATCTCAACCTATGGAGCATGATCAAGAAGTCACTGACCATGGTGATTGGCTAGGTGCTACGCATGGACAAAATCCATTTGATAACCAAGGTTGGAGAGAATGGCAACACACCGGCTGGACTGGCAACCGATCATCCTATGTGCCTACATCTTCTTCTCAATCTGAAAAATCTGAAGTGATGGAAATGTTGAGAAACATGCAAATACATCAACAAAAAATTTCTACACTTCAAGAGGAGAGATTTACGGCTTTGCAGGATTAGCTTCAGACTCAAAGTGACAACTTTGCATCTTTTGCTTCTCTCCAAGAGGAACGGTACTCAGACATAAGGTATCAGATCCAAACCCACAATGATAACTTTAATTCATTTGCCTCCATAATCATGCAACAAATTGATGCCATTCATCACTCACTCTCAGGATCCTTCAATACGCTTAATCGGAACGTCATTGAATTCACCGACTCTATGAAGAAGACAGACTTTTGCGTCAACCTTCTAGTTATAGAGGCAGAAATGACCCGTCATGGGGGAGGCGACCTTAAATGATTGATTCATTAAGTGAATTTCCATTTCTCTATGTTTGCATGTTATTGTACTTACTTATTTATCTTAAAGTTTATGTTAAACAATTATGGCAATGTTATTTACTTTTTTTTTTACTCCGTGCAATATTTATGCATATAATTCTTACATTGACTTCATGTTATGTGCAAGGTTGTTAATGTCTATTTGTTGCAAAGTAGTTGACTAAGTGCTTATGAATATCTTTGTTTCTCGTTGACCGTATCATTGTTTCTTTTCGATGTTGTCAAAGGGGGAGAAGCAATGGTAACACAATAGCAAATTTATAATAGAAATTTTTTTAAAGGCATGCATAAAATCAGGGGGATGATGTCTATCAAAGTACACGATTGTGCCACGGTTTGCCATCATCAAAAAGGGGTAGTATGTGAGGGTAAAGATTCATGGTCCTTATTTTAATGATGTCAAACCTTTTTAGTTGTTCATAATGTGTGCTTTGGATTGTGTCATCATATCATAAAATGCATTCATCCTCCAACATGCTCAAAGTATAAGTGCAATGTGTCCATGCATATAGGAGCATCTCATTGATTTGAATAATGCACTTGATCATCGTTGGTACCTTAGGTTCATAAAATAATGGTTTCAAGTGATCAAAATACGTCTCAAAAACCATTTTTTGACAGTCTAAGAACTTTGAGTCGACTCACACCTTGGAGCGGTCGACTCATTCATACATATTCCAGTCTGTGTAACTCTCGGGTCTGAACAGGCCGAGTCATAGGTCGACTCAATCATGGGAAAACTAAATGAGTTGACTCATCCATATGATTGCGTCGACTCATTGCCTGTTTCATTTGAACCATGTTGCCACGAGTCTGAATAGGTTGAGTCATAGGTCGATTCAACTCTGGAAAAACCCTGTTTGAGTCGACTCATCGCCTGCTTCACTTGAGTAGTTTTTGCCTCAGGTCTGAACAGGTCGAGTGACCTGTGTGAAGAGGTCGAATGGTCGCTGTTGGCACTCAATATATAGATACACACACACACACATTCTAGAGTCTCTTCTTCAACAAACAATAAGAAAAGGGAAAGATATAAACTAAAGTTCCTCTTCATCTTCATTCTTCATTGCATTTCTCAATAACTACACATAACAATTTTTGTTGATCATTGTGCATTGCTATAGTGATAACATCCAAATAGGATTGTGTAATCTTAGTTTGGATAGAGGCTTTGAGTGGGTTTTTCTTGAATAAAACCATTGGGATTTCATCCTCCAAGAATTAGGGGTTTTTACACTAATATTTGCTTCATAGATTCAGCCGAGTGAAATGTTTGAAGAACGGTGAGTTCGTTCAAACAAGTAACGGTAACCGAAGGATTGTGAAGAAAGGTTAGGGTTCAAGCATCTTGCGATTGAAGTCAACCGAGCTAGAATTTTGGATAACGTGGAGTTCTTGCAATAAGGTAGCTACAACAGGAGGTTTCATGCAGATCCGATCGAAATCAGCCGAGCTAGAGTTTTAGAGAACGTGGAGTTCTTGCAATAAGGTAACTACAACCGAAGGTTTGTTTGGAACGCTTGAACGACTTGGTTTAACTCGAATCAAGGGGAGAGAAGTGAATAGGATCTGCAACAACACTTGGGGTTGGTTGGTGGTGATCATTTCTTCTCTTGTATTAACTTTGCAACTGGTTAATACATATCTCAATTCTAGATTTAGAATTGGGGGCAGACATACCCTAAGCGAGGATGAAAGGGGAACTTCCTAAACAAATATGGCGTTGTTCTCTCTTTCTCTTAACTCTTTAAGTTCTGCAGAAATTGAGTCTTGTGTGAAATTAATAGTAAAATCAATCTCGCTTAATTGTTGTACATAGAAGTTGTTTGATAAATTGGTGCAATCACTTTGATTGCAACTAAGTAAAATTTTGCACATTCAATTTGAGTGAAATTGAAACTTTGTGTGGAGTGCACACCAAGTGTTTGATAAAATTAACCTCACACAAGTCAGCAATATTTTACTTGTTCTCTTATTGTGTTAACTCATTATTAGTGATAACTATATCAAGGATTGGGGTAATTAATCGATTGATTAAGATAGTGGTTGATTATCTCTATCTAGATATTCTATTTTGTTTCACGCATATCCGATCTTTCCATTAATGGATCGTTTAGACGATTATGGTCTAAGGAGCTTTCGTAACCTTTAAAAACAATTTTAAAAAGTGCTAAATTTAAATACTGATCTATTCAACCCCCCTTATAGATCGGTACTATCGTCTAACACATGGTCATATTTGCCAAGGCTAGTGGCACATGCATGCCTTTTTATGCATGCAAGAAAGAGGTGCCTAAGGCTAGGGTGTATGCCTTGATTTATGCGCCATTGGAAAGGGTGTCGGCCTTGGATTATTAGCGCAAATGCATCTTCTTTACAGGCGCATGCTTGTAGTGTTAGGGAAGAGATTCTTAGGGCAGAGATTTTTTGCAGGTGCATGCTTTACATTGTCTTGTCTCTGCATGAATTCTTTGCATTGCATTGTCTTGTCTTTGCAAATTAATTGCGTGATTAGTACATACATTATCTCCCCTATTTAACTGCATGTGAATAATAGATCAATGCATTCACCACCAGTACCCATACAGATCAGTAGAAATACTAAACTTACATTTAAAAAAAAGTATTCCTCACCACATTACATTATTAGTGCCCATACCGAAGGTGAAACATTTGAGCATCAATTATTTAGTTTTTGTTTTCGCAACACATAAGTAACTCAGTTTACAATAAATTGACGATCAAAATTTTCACATTTGAAACAAAGAATAGAAAAGAAATTGCAGTGTAGTTAGGTGGGTTAAATCATCTATAAAAATATGGCGTGGTATGTAGACAACCAGGTAAAGTCTTATCAGTTGAATATTCGAGATGATGAAGATGTTCATCATATGTTTGTCAGTCATGAACAATCTAGGTACAATGATATAGATTTATATATATTACCACAACAACAACAAGTGTCTCAGTTCATTGATCAATCACAAGTGTTTTGTGAAACTGATGACGACGAACAAGCTGAAGTCAATGTTGTTGATGAGGAAGAAGAAGAAGCCGAATTATTGGTTGATTCAATGGTGAACGACGAAGAAGAAGAGGATCCCTTACAAGCTAGTCATGTATATTGTCCACCTCAACACATGACAAGCTTGAATTTGGGTGTCGATGAACCTTCATCAGATATATTTTACAATCCTTATGTGCAAATTCAAGGATCATTGAAAAAAGGAGACACATTTCGCACAAAAGAAGATTATGTAAAAGATATTAAAAAGTATCACATGGATCTATCAGTTGATTACAGAGTTGGTCGAACTAATGCAATGAGGTACAAGATTTATTATCGAAATGAGCGCTGCCTTTTCCGGTTGTCAGCTTATTACCGGAAGAGGAGTGATTCTTGGAGATTGGATCCATGGGTCCAGTTCACACTCGGAAACTTAGATCTCAGTTAATATGTGATGAAATTTTGTTTGTTGTTAGCGACAATCCGTCGTTAAAGGTGAGTACAATAATGTCGCATATTGTAACACAATACAACTATACTCCATCGTACAGGAAGACTTGGATACTTAGGACAAAGGCGGTTGAAAAAGTGTATGGAAATTAGGATGAGTCTTACAAACAACTTCCAAAATACTTGGTGGCTCTCAAACAGTATGCTCCAGGGACTATTATCAAGTTGGAAACGTTGTCAGCGTATACCCCAGACGGGACTTGTGCTATTGGAAATGGAATATTCCACCGTCTATTATGGGCGTATCAACCATGCATCAAAGGTTTTGCTTTCTGTAAACCTATTATACAAATAGATGGTACATGGTTATACGAGAAATATAAAGGAACACTATTGATGGCAGTGACACAAGATGGAAACATCAATATTTTTCCAATCGCCTTTGCCCTAGTTGAAGGGGAGACCGCTAAGGGATGGATTTTTTTTCTAAAAAATATCTGATTGCACGTTGCTCCTCAACCTAACTTATGTTTGATCTCTGACCGACACCCTCCAATAGTGAGTGCCTACAAAAACATTGATAATGGTTGGCCGGATCCTCCGCCAATGCATGTCTACTGCACATATCGCTCAAAAATTTATGTGGGAGTTCAAAGACAAAACGTTGCGGAAGAAGGTTCTCAACGCAGGTTACGCATTAACAGAACCTTCTTTCAAACACTATCGCGAAGACATCAAATTGTCAAATGAAAATGCAGTATGGTGGATCGACAATATTCCATTGGAGAAGTGGACTAGGGCATACGAAAATGGTCAACAGTGGGGCCACATGATAATAAATCTTGTGGGATCAATGAACTTTGTCTTCAAAGGCATCTGAAACCTACCTATAACCGCTTTAGTGCAAACAACATATTTCAGGCTAGGGGCGCTGTTTGAGATCAGACGTTCCAAATGGAGTTCAATGTTGCAATTTGGGCAGTTGTTCAGTAATGCTTCAATGAAATTCATTAGACACGAAGCTGCCAAAGCTAACACACACGTGGTCACGGTGTTTAACCGTACTAAAGGTTGGTACAATGTTGATAAGTCCATGGATCATAATGAAGGCATGACGATGAGATAATACAGAGTGGAACTAAATAGAGGTTGGTGCGACTGCGGAAAGTTCCAAGCCTTTCGTATGCCCTGCTCTCATGCCATTGCGCCATGTTCAAAGGTTCGAATGGATCCATCCTACTTACTATCTGAAGTTTACAAAGTCATAAGCCTATCCAATGTTTACAAAATTAGCTTTTCAGTTGTTGCAAAAGACGATTACTGGCCTGAATATCAAAGGGACATTCTCTGACATAATGAAGTTATGCGAAGAAAGAAAAATGGCCACCTAAATAACACCCGTATTCGAGCCGAAATGGATACGGAGAACAAAATGGTCCGATTATGTAGTTCATGTCGCCAGCCCAGTCACAATCGTACTAACTGTCCTAGTGTTGTAACAAGCACAATAAGATAATTTTACATGTACCTCTTTTATTTTATATAAAAAACAATATTTATTTCATATGATAACTTTGTGAGGAAATACCATCACAAATAAATACAACACATTCAACACACAAGCAACACATAAATAACAACACAACAGACTATAACAAACAAAATATCATTACTATAACTAAGCGATTACAACCATCAAAACAATTTTGAACATATTATACATCATTCTGTGAACGTCTATGTCAGTAATATCCACTCATTCACGCACTTCTCCATTTTGGTTGAACATGGCCTCAAGCCATTTAATTCTTCTAATCCTTTCACCATCTTCAATTTCTCCATCTAACCAACGACTCAACGTCCGATTAAGACATTCAAATGAATCTATATTCCAAAGTCGAATCTTTATCGAAGGTGCGACTGCTAAAAAGATTAAATCGACATTTCTCTTGTGAATGTATTCAGACATGATTAAAGAAAACAAAATTGAAGGAGATTGAAGAAAAATGGAAGGAGGGTAAGAAGTTGTGTGAAATAATATGGGAGATGCGCATGATGGTATTTATAGAAGAACCAAAACATGCATGCGCCAATGGACTAGGCTCCACACACACATAACACATGCATGCGCCAATGCATGTGGCACACACACATAACACATGCATGCACCAATGCATGTGGTGCATACACACCTGCACACATGCATGCGCTAACGCATGTGGCGCCTACATGCATGCACCAAGGCTCTAGGCGTCTCCTTTGATGTTTAGTTGGATGCGTTAGTTCAACTGACGCATATGTAGGGAAAATGATTATTTTGGTATTTAAAAAAAAAGATTATTTATGGATTTAAATTGAAAATACTGGTTATTTAAAAAAAAACTCGTTTATACCCAATATGGCCATAAAGAAAACGTTTTATCATGGCTCAGATCCAATTTATCTTTATGCTAAAAAAATAGAAAACGCTTTATGCTCAGATCGAACTCTCTACTTCTTTCAAATTAAAAATCAAATTCATCCCTTTTGTTGATTTCTCTAATGGAATCCAAATTTGTCTCTCTTATTGATTTGTCATGTGGAACTCATAAGAAGTTTATAAGGTTTTTAAAATTATGCGAAAAGCTCAAATAATTTTTACAGGATAATCAACCTAAATTAACTAATCCTAAAAGAATGCATTGGAGAAAAGCTACGACAACTGTATTGAAGTCAAAATCAAAACAATATCTTCTCTAAAGTGTGACCCAAGAGCACACCAAGAAGGGCGCAATGAATGACCATTTTTCTGCATTAAAATCTGTAATATGACCCTTTTATTTTTGGAGACGAATTATGTTTTATTGGGAAGAAAAATGTGGGTGTGAATGAGCATCAATATTGGGTTAAAAGCAACACATAAGTGAGAGACATCACATATTCACTCAAAACCTTGAAGTGATAGATGTGTGGATTCTCTCACTTATAAATGCTCAAGTACCCACATTTATAACCAATGTGAGACTCCAACTCACGTTTGACTTATTATTCTTAACACTTCCCTGAAGTGTGAGCCTACAATACTTCCCTTCAAGTAGAAACTCTTTTATCCACATACACACATTTGTACCGCCATTGATACTTCTTTCCTGTGCATTTCGATACACCTCTTCTTGAATATTTTGATTTCAACGAAATGTCTTTTCTTGGACATTTCAACCGAAATATCACATATTCACTTAAAATCTTAAGACAATAAATGTGTTGATTCTCCTAATTATAAATGTTCAAGTCTCCACATTTATAATCAATATGAGACTCTAAGTCACACTTAACTTATTATTATTAACTAAAACAATATTGAAAAAGAGCAAAGTTGATAGAAACCAATAACTTAATATTAATTTTAATAAAAATTAATATTATTATTAATTAAATATTTTTTTGATGAGCTATGACATTTTTATTTTTAATCATAAAGGAATTAATTAATTTAACATCATGTTTAAAAACAATAAGGATTTTAATGACATGAACAATATTAAAAATTTATTAAGTCATAAATTGTAATGTCATATGTCCAAATGAACCTCCCATGTAAAGGAATACCACTAAAAAAGAAAAAATGTTATAAAAAAAAACCTGATATTTTAAAAATAAAAATAAAAAATATCAAAATTAATATAAGGAAACCAAATCTGTATTTAAGTCAAATAGTCACATTTTAGCTCAGCAACATTAGTTATAATACAAAATTAGTCAAAAACAATCAACACACATGAGTTTATTTCCCACTTTGATGATAAAAGAAAAAGCTATTAATTAATAATTTCAACAAACAAAAACTTGATGGACCTCACCATCCATCTATATAAACTCCAACTAGATAACATCTCATTCATAACTTTCTCACCAATATCCAACTTAATCAATTACTTTTACGGCACAAAAAATCAAAACAGTAACCTAATAAACGACATAAAAAGTTTCCATAATTTCTTCTATTGTTGATTATTTAATCTCCTTCTAGCTTTCTTCATCTTTCACCCAAAACTTTCATCATTCATTCAAACAAACCCCAAAACGCAATGTCGTCTCCAAACAAACCCAAGCTCGTTCTTCCTTGGAAGACTCGCCTCTCAATTTCATTCCTAACGGCTTTAACGGACGCCGCATGTCGATCTGACGGAACCATTAACCGCCGTTTTCTCAGCGTCCTAGATCGTAAAGCTACCGCTAAAGCCACTCCTATTAACGGCGTTTCAACCAAAGACGTTACGGTTAGCGACGAACATAACGTTTGGTTCCGTCTCTACACACCCGCCGGAGATGAAACTGACACCATAACCGCCTCCCTTCCGGTGATAATTTTCTTTCACGGTGGTGGATTTAGCTATCTCTCCCCAGCTTCAATCGCCTATGACGCCGTTTGCCGTAGATTCTGCCGTAAAATCTCCGCTGTTGTTGTCTCCGTCAACTACCGTCTAACGCCGGAGAATCCTTACCCGTCGCAATACGACGACGGAGAATCCGTGTTAAAATTCCTCGACGAGAACAAATCTGTGCTACCGGAAAATGCTGACGTGTCAAAATGTTTCTTAGCCGGGGACAGTGCCGGTGCAAATCTAGCACACCACGTGGCGGTCCGGGTCTGCAAAGCGGGGCTCCAGAGGATCCGGGTTGTCGGATTGATTTCGATCCAACCGTTCTTCGGCGGAGAGGAGCGGACAGAAGCCGAGATTCGCCTCGAGGGATCGCCGTTGGTGTCGATGGCGAGGACAGATTGGCTGTGGAATGTGTTTTTGCCAGAGGGATCGAATCGGGATCATGGCGCGGTGAATGTTTGCGGGCCGAATGCGGAGGATTTGTCGGGTTTGGATTACCCGGATACGGTTGTTTTTGTGGGCGGGTTTGACCCGTTAAATGATTGGCAGAGGAGGTATTGTGATTGGTTGAGGAAATCAGGGAAAAATGCTGAGTTGATTGAATATCCTAATATGATTCATGCTTTTTACATTTTTCCTGATTTGCCCGAAGCTACTCAGTTGATTATGCAAGTTAAGGATTTTATTCACAAGAAAGTTTAATTATAAATGATGATCATTGATGATTGTTGTAATAATATTGCTATGATGATAACATTAAGGGATAATAATATCTCAGAGAGCACACAATATAGTGTTATATTCTCTAAAAGAAATAAGGAATTGGTCTATAGTTGTCATAGAGAGCATACAACATAGTGTTATATTCCCTGAAAGTTTATTATATTTTAGTGTAATCAGTATAATATGAGTGATCATCAATGATATGGTTTATGTTTAGTGCTCAGATTTTCAAAGTTTTTAAAATCAAGTTTTTGTCTTGAATTTAGTATATGGGTTTGCATAATTTGACAAGTTAAAATAATTGACACACAATACCAATCCTCTGCACAAATAGTCATACTTGATTGTATGATAGGGGCAGGTGAAGAGGGTCGGCATTTACGAATCACATGAAATCTATGAAGTAGCATATAAATTCTCAGTTATGCCCATTCTAGTGATATGCATACACGTGCAACTAATACACATGGTGACATTTATATATTTGCAATTTCGAGTATATTAATATTTATCTAGAGATATTTATATATTTGTATGCAATTTTGAGTATGGTACAATATATTTGTATATAATTTTGATTATTTAATATAAGAAAAATTAATTGTTCTAGAAATAGCATACCTATCTAACAAATTACTTTTCAATGTGTTTAATTTCTCATTTTTTCTGCATTATAAGTTCAATTTCAACTACTATTATGTAATCAAACTATTTATGTGGAAATTCAATCAAATTCAATCAAACACATAGCGATCACTTCTATGTTTCTATCCTATCTTCTATAACATACAAAAATTCATCATATCTCTCATCTTTTTATATTCATCCCTATTTTCTTCAACCACCCACAATAACCGATATTTCATTGTTTACCATCAATCTTCAATGCTTCTTTAGATCATTTAGATAATGAAATTATTTTATAGCCTTTTTCATTGTTCAACTTATTCCACTTCTGCATTTTATGGATCTTATGATGAAAATATGTGAGTTAGGCTTAACAAGAAACTTACAAATAACAGTCCAGGACTTGCGTTACTGTATCAAAAGTCTTCTCATAATGTTAAATTATGAATTGTTGAAGGGGTTGAAGGTGAGGTTGAAAGTGAAATTTCTCATCCTGTTTAAAGGAGCTGTCATGCTGTTTTAAGGAGTTGTTTCCGTTTAAAGAGGTTTTCATAATGTTAAATTAAGGTAGAAAAAGTCATGTACAAAAGTCATAAAGAGGTGCAAAAACCATGTGTAAAAAGTCAAATCAATGAGTGGTTGATGCATAAAAAAAGAGAATAGGTAGAATTAAAAAAGAGCCAAATAAATGTTGCTGATGCAGAAAAATAAAAAAAAAATCAAAGAAATTGATAGAAGAAGAAACCAGAAAAATGAGGATTTAAAATAGATTTTCTATTTTAAAATTTAATATGCTATATAAAATTATAAATAATAAAATATATTAATACATAATTAATGACATTAACATTATCATAAGAAAATATATAATAATGATTGGACTTTTTGTGGAACATTAAAAATAACAATGGCATTAAATGGAATTAAAAATAAATAGTATCAAACGGAATTTATGTTCATATTATTCTTAAATATATATATATATATATATATATATATATATATATATATATATATATATATATATATATATATATATATATATATATATATATATATGTAATATATGAATTAACTATTATTAAAATTGTGATATAATATGAAAAACTCACAATTGATATATGATCATAAAAAAAATATATAATTATTTATATATTTTTGGCATCTTATTAATTATGTGAGTTATATAGTTATATAATCAAATAATAATAGAAGATGACACAATATTAAAAGATTGAAGACTGAGATTCGAAAAAGATACAATAAAAAAATTAAATAATTAATGAAAGAAATATAATTTTTGAATAACTATTTTATAAAATTGATTAAATAAATATTATTAAATTATTAAATTATCCTATTACTTTTTTTTACTAAATTAACATTTATTTAGGCGGTAAAACTTATTGAAATTATTTAAAAACTTTTAAATATTTGAGGGGAGAAATATATGTCTTTGATGTAAATAAGTAAAAAATATGTATTTACTTGAAAAATAAGAAATTTTGAATAAATATTAAATATATTTTAATTATTAGTAAATAAATAATTTTTAATTTTAAAATAAATTAATCATTAATTAATTATTAAACTATATCATTAAATGTTAACTTTTTTACTATATAAGAATTATATGTAAGTTATAAATGATGATCATTGATGATTGTTGTAATAATATTGATATGATGATAATATTAAGGGATAATAATATCATAGAGAGCACACAACATAGTGTTATAATTTCTGAAAGAAATAAGGAATTGATTTATAGTTGTCATAGAGAGCACACAACATAGTGTTATATTCTCTCAAAGTTTATTATGTTTTAGTGTAATCAATATAATGTGAGTGATTATCAATGATATGTTTTATGTTTAGTGCTCAGATTTTCAAAGTTTGTACTATTTTTTTTAAATCAAGTTTTTGTCTTGAATTTAGTATATGGGTTTGCATAATTTGACAAGTTAAAATAACTGATACACAATACCCATCCTCTGCACAAATAGTCGTACTTGATTGTATGATAGGGGCATGTGAAGAGTGTATGATAGGGGCATGTGAAGAGGGTCGGCATTTACGAATCACATGAAATCTATGAAGTAACATATAAATTCTCAGTTATGCTCATTCTAGTGATATGCATACACGTGCAATTAATACACATGGTGACATTTATATATTTGCAATTTCGAGTATGTTACATATATTTATCTAGAGATATTTATATATTTGTATGCAATTTTGAGTATGTTACAATATATTTGTATACAATTTTAATTATTTAAGAAAAGAAAAATTAACTGTTCTAGAAATAGCATACCTATATAACAAATTACTTTTAAATCAATTGTGTTCAATCAAACACGGAGCATGTTTCTATCCTATCTTACCACTTCTGCATGTTTTTGTTAACCAATATAAGAGCATTTTATGCATCTTATTATTTTATGGATCTTATGATAAAAATATGTGAGTTAGGCCTAACAAAAAACTTACAAATAACTGTATCAAAAGTCCATAATGTTAAATTATGAATTGTTGAAAGGGTTGAAGGTGAGGTTGAAATGTTGAATAAACTTTAAATGTTACAGTTAATGGGTTTTTAATAATAAGTTAGTGGAGAGAATTGGAAGGTCAATAGACAGTGGGAAAATTAATAGTATTTACAATTGTGTTCCCTAGAATATCAAAAGTTTCTAAATATGTATAAAGACCAAAATTGTACTCAATGAAAATACGAAGAAGTTGCAATTGATTTGTCTTCTCTTATCACAAATTGGCATCAGAGCTAATGGCAAATATGATGAATCAAATACCGTTGCCACGGCTAACGAAGTTGAATTACGAAAACTGGAGTATCCAGATGAAAGCTCTTCTCGGATCTCTAGACGCGTGGGAGGTGACCAAAGATGGGTTTGAAGAACCAACAGATACTGAGGGATATACGGCAGCTCAATACAAGGCGTTGAAAGAGACGCGATCGAAGGATAAAACGACACTTTACATGCTGTTTAGGGCTGTTGATGAACTAGGCTTCGAAAAGATTGCCGGTTCGACTACGTCGAAAGAGGCGTGGGACACGCTAGAGAAAGTATTCAAAGGAGCAGATCGAGTAAAGCAAGTTCGACTCCAAACACTTCGTGGCGAATTGGAGAGGATGCAGATGAAGGAGTCAGAAAATGTATCTGACTACATCACGCGTGTACAAAAGGTGGTGAACCAACTCACCAGAAATGGCGAAACAGTCACTGATGCACGAGTTGTCGAAAAGATCTTGAGATCTTTAACAGATAAATTTGAGAATATAGTGTGTGCAATAGAAGAGTCGAAGGACCTTTCGACGCTCGCAGTCGAAGAGCTCGCTGGTTCCCTTGAAGCACACGAACAACGTAAGATGAAAAAGAAGGAAGAAGGAGTAGAGGATGCAAATTAAACCAAGGAACAAATCAAAGACGAAAAGGTACTCTTTTCTCAAAACTTTCGAGGAAGAGGACGTGGTCGTGGAGGACGTGACAGTGGTCGAAGTGGTAGAGGCAGCAACTTCGACAGAGGACAGTCGATCCAGCAAAATTGGCGTGGCAGAGGACGTGGTCAAAGAGGTGGTAGGTCGAACCATTCCAACTTTGAATGCTACAAGTGTGGGAAGTATGGTCATTATGCGAAGGATTGTAACTCATTCAAATGCTATAACTGTGATAAAGTGGGACATCTTGCAAAAGATTGTCGAATCGAAAAGAAGGTAGAAGAAACAACCAATCTAACTCTGGAAGCTGAAGCAAATGAAGGCTTTCTCTTGATGGCTCAAAATGAGATCAACACAAATGACAATGTTTGGTATCTTGACTCAGGAGCAAGTAACCATATGTGTGGTCACAAACACTTGTTCAAAGAAATGAGAAAGATTGAAGATGGCAATGTGTCTTTCGGAGATGCATCGAAAGTGAAGGTCGAAGGCAAGGGAACGATCCGTTACCTGCAGAAGGATGGGCTGATTGGATCAATTCAAGATGTTTACTATGTACCAAATCTTAAGACCAACATCTTGAGTTTGGGACAACTTACAGAAAAAGGTTATTCGATACTGATGAAAGAACGGATACTGTATTTGAAGGACAAGCTGGGACATCTGATTGCTCGTGTCGAAATGGAGAGAAATCGAATGTACAAACTGGATCTGATAAACGTTCGAGAAAAATGTTTACAAGTAAGTGTCGAAGACAAAGCGTCACTATGGCATCTACGCTTTGGTCATCTACATCATGCTGGTTTAAGAAGGTTGGTGAAAAAGAACATGGTGCATGGACTATCAGATATGGATTATGAAGGAAAGTTTTGTGAAGAATGTGTGCTTAGCAAACAAACAAGAACTTCATTTCAAAAGAAGGCAGAATATCAAGCTAAGCATATCCTTGGCTTGATTCACACCGACATATGTGGGCCAATCACGCCAGAATCTTTCAGTAGCAAAAGATACTTTATTTCCTTCATCGACGATTACTCACGGAAGACATGGGTTTATTTCCTGAAAGAAAAGTCTGAAGCATTCGAGGTGTTCAAAAGGTTCAAAGTAATGGTGGAGAAGGAGACTGACAGACACATTAAAGCAGTTCGATCCGATAGAGGTGGTGAGTATACTTCGACAGCTTTTATGAAGTATTGTGAAGAGCAGGGTATAAGGAGATTTCTAACTGCAGCATACTCACCTCAACAAAATGGGGTGGCTGAAAGGAAGAATCGAACAGTCCTTGACATGGTTCGTTCAATGCTTAAAAGCAAGAACATGCCAAAGGAATTCTGGGCAGAAGTTGTACAATGTGCCATTTATGTTCAAAATCGATGTCCACATTCGAAGTTAGAAGATCAAACACCACAAGAAGCGTGGAGCGGACAGAAGCCAACAGTCTCTCATCTCAAAGTATTTGGAAGTGTTGCTTATGCACACGTACCAGATCAACGAAGAACGAAACTTGAAGACAAAAGTCAGAAATACATACTCATTGGGTATGATGAGAAAACAAAGGGGTACAAGCTATTTGATCCCATAAGAAAGAAGGTGATAGTGAGTAGAGACGTTCGAATAAACGAAGCAAGTAAGTGGGACTGGAACAGTTCGACAGAAGCTGTTGTCGAAGTTGAAGAATCATCTGTCGCTGTACCATCAAACATTTCGACAAAACTTGAAGATTCTGACGATGAAGATGAACCTACACAACCCAGAATGCGAAGTTTGCAAGATCTGTATGATTCGACAAGTGAAGTGCACCTTGTATGTCTCTTGACAGATGCTGAAAACATCAGTTTTGAAGAAGCAGTACGAGACAAGAAGTGGAAAAGTGCCATGGACGAAGAGATGAGGGCGATTATCCACAACAACACTTGGGAGCTAGTTGAATTGCCAAAAGGTAGTCAACCCATTGGTGTAAAGTGGGTATTTAAGAAAAAGATGAACGCTCAAGGAGAAATAGAACGATACAAAGCGAGACTTGTTGCGAAGGGATACGAACAGAAAGCAGGAATTGATTATGACGAAGTATTTGCACCTGTTGCAAGAATGGAGACAATTCGACTACTCATATCTCAAGCTGCACAATTCAAATGGCCAATATTTCAAATGGATGTCAAAACAGCTTTTCTGAATGGTGTACTAGAAGAAGAAGTCTATGTCGAACAACCACTCGGGTACATGAAAGCTGGAGAAGAGAAGAAGGTACTGAAATTGAAGAAAGCGCTATATGGGCTGAAGCAAGCACCGCGGGCATGGAACACACGTATCGACACATATTTCAAGGAGAACGGGTTCGAGCAATGTCCGTACGAACATGCCCTCTATGTGAAGAAAAAAGGAATGAATATATTACTTGTTGCTCTTTGTGTTGATGATCTTATTTTTCTGGGCAGTAATGATCAGATGATAGAAAAATTCAAAAGCACAATGACACGTGAATTCGAGATGACAGATTTAGGCCTGATGAGATTCTTTCTTGGTCTGGAAGTTCGACAAGAAGAAACAGGATTTTTCATCTCACAAGAAAAATATGCAAAAGAAATCTTGAAAAAATATAAGATGGAAAGCTGCAATCCGGCTTCGACGCCAATGGAACCAGGAACAAAATTGTCGAAATTTGATGGAGGAGAACGTGTCGAAGCAGGCAAATATCGAAGTTTGGTAGGAAGTCTTCGCTATCTCACATGTACAAGACCAGATATCTCATTAAGTGTAGGCATTGTAAGTCGATTCATGGAGGAGCCAGTTTACACACATTGGAAGGCATTGAAGCGAATTCTGAGGTACATCCAAGGAACAGTGTCACTTGGGATGTTTTACTCGAAGTCAGAGAAATACAAGTTGGTTGGTTACTCTGACAGTGATTGGTGCGGAGACATAGATGATCGAAAAAGCACTTCTGGATATGTGTTTTTCATGGGAAATACTGCATTCACTTGGCTTTCTAAAAAGCAGCCAATAGTGACACTTTCGACATGTGAAGCAGAATATGTAGCAGCATCCTGGTGTGTTTGTCATGCAATATGGCTCAGAAGATTGATGAGCAAAATTGAGCTAGAACAGAAAGATTCTACAATAATACAAGTTGACAACAGGTCAGCAATTGAGTTAGCAAAGAATCCAGTTAACCATGAAAGGAGCAAACACATCGACGTTCGCTTCCACTTCATTCGAGAACACGTGAAGGAAGGAAATGTCGAATTGAAGCATGTAGCAAGTAAGGACCAAGCAGCAGACATTTTCACAAAACCATTATCAAAAGAAATCTTCGACAGAGGCAAGAAATTGATAGGGATGATGAATAGAAGAAACATTTAAGTTTACAGAGGAGTTTTGTTGAATAAACTTTAAATGTTACAGTTAATGGGTTTTTAATAATAAGTTAGTGGAGAGAATTGGAAGGTCAATAGACAGTGGGAAAATTAATAGTATTTACAATTGTGTTCCCTAGAATATCAAAAGTTTCTAAATATGTATAAAGACCAAAATTGTACTCAATGAAAATAAGAAGAAGTTGCAATTGATTTGTCTTCTCTTATCACATGAAAGTGAAATTTCTCATCCTGTTTAAAGGAGTTGTCATGTTGTTTGAAGGAGATGTTTCTGTGTGTTTCTGTTTGAAGAGGTAGAAGAATGAAGAGATAAGATATAACTAAAGAGGTGCAAAAGGCATGTGTCTGAGTGTGCTGTCTGATGTGCAGAAGAAAATGATGGAGTGTCCAGTCTGATTGTGCAGAAGAAAAAGATGGAGTGTGATGTCTGATTGTGTAGAAGAAAATATTGATACTTGTGTTTTAGATCCCTTTCATAATGTTAAATTAAGGTACAAGGATGCAAAGATAAGATATAACTAAAGAGGTGCAAAATCATAAACAAGTGCAAAAGTCTTGTGCAAATGCCACCTAAAAAAAGAAGAAGAGACCATATACATCTAAAAGGGTGCAATGAAAAAAAAGAGTCAAATCAATGGCTTGCTGATACATAAAAAAAGAGAATAGGTAGAATTAAAAAAAAAAACAAATGAATGTTGCTGATGCAGAAAAATAAAAACAATATCAAAGAAATTGATCGAAGAAGAAACAAAAAAAATGAAGGTTTAAAATAGATTTTCTATTTTA
This sequence comes from Lathyrus oleraceus, assembly GCF_024323335.1. Taxonomy (NCBI): domain Eukaryota; kingdom Viridiplantae; phylum Streptophyta; class Magnoliopsida; order Fabales; family Fabaceae; genus Lathyrus; species Lathyrus oleraceus. Next base: position 297,031,465 of record NC_066579.1, read on the forward strand.
AAATTTAATATTCTATATAAAATTATAAATAATAAAATATATTAGTACATAATTAATGACATTAAATTTATCATAAGAAAATATATAATAATGATTGGACTTTTTGTGGAACATTAAAAATATCAATGGTATTAAATGGAATTTAGAATAATAGTATTAAACGCAATTTATGTTCAGATTATTCTTTAATATATATGTAATATATAAATTAAATATTATTAAAATTGTGATATAATATGAAAAACTCACAATTGATATATGATCCTAAAAAAAATTATATAATTATTTATAAATTTTTGGCATCTTATTAATTATGTGAGTTATATAGTTATATAATCAAATAATAATAGAATATGACACAAAATTATAAGACTGAGATTGGAAAAAGATACAATAAAAAAATTTTAAATAATTAATGAAAGAAATATAATTTTTGAATAACTATTTTATAAAATTGATTAAATAAATATTATTAAATTATTAAATTATCCTATTACTTTTTTTTTACTAAATTAACATTTATTTAAGCGGTAAAACTTATTGAAATTATTTAAAAACTTTTATATATTTGAGGGGAGAAATATATGTCTTTGATGTAAATAAGTAAAAAATATGTATTTACTTGAAAAATAAGAAATTTTGAATAAATATTAAATATATTTTAATTATTAGTAAATAAATATTTTTTAATTTTAAAATAAATTAATCATGAATTAATTATTAAACCATATCATTAATAATTGTAAATGTTAATTTTATTACAATATAGGAATTATATGTAAGTTATAAATGAGATAATAATATTGATATGATGATAACATTAAGGGATACTAATATCATAGAGAGCACACAACATAGTGTTATATTCTCTAAAAGAAATAAGGAATTGATCTGTAGTTGTCATAGAGAGCACACAACATTGTGTTATATTCCCTAAAAGTTTATTATGTTTTAGTTTAATCAATATAATTTGAGTGATCATCAATGATATGGTTTATGTTTAGTGCTCAGATTTTCAAAGTTTGTACTATTTTCTTTTAAATCAAGTTTTTGTCTTGAATTTAGGATATGGGTTTCCATAATTTGACAAGTTAAAATAATTGATACACAACACCCATCCTCTGCACAAATAGTCGTACTTGATTATATGATAGGGGCCGGTGAAGAGGGTCGACATTTAAGAATCACATGAAATCTATGAAGTAGCATATAAATTCTCAGTTATGCCCATTTTAGTGATATGTATACACTTGCAATTAATACTCATGGTGACATTTATATATTTACAATTTCGAGTATGTTACATATATTTATCTAGAGATATTTATATATTTGTATGCAATTTTGAGTATGTTACAATATATTTGTATACAATTTTAAATATTGAATATAAGAAAAATTAATTGTTCTAGAAATAGCATACCTATCTAACAAATTACTTTTCAATCAATTGTGTTCAATTTCTCATTTTTTCTGCATTATAAGTTCAATTTCAACTACTATTATGTAATCAAACTATTTATGTGGCAATTCAATCAAACACAGAGCAATCACTTCTATGTTTCTATCCTATCTACCACTTATGCATATTTTTGTTAACGAATATAAGAAACTTACTGGATCTTAGGATGAAAATATGTGACTTAGGCCTAACAAGAAACTTACTAATAACATTCCTGGATTTGGATTACGGTATCAAAAGTCTTTGTTGAAGGGGGTTGAAGGTGAGGTTGAAAGTGAAATTTCTCATCCTGTTTAAAGGAGCTGTCATGCTGTTTTAAGGAGATGTTTTTGTGTGTTTATTTGAAGAGGTAGAAGGATGAAGAGATAAGATATAACTAAAGAGGTGCAAAAGGCATGTGTCTGAGTGTTCAAAATGGAGTGTGATGTCTAATTGTGCAGAAGAAAATGTTGATAGTTGTGTTTTAGATCCCTTTCATAATGTTAAATTAAGGTAGAAGGATGAAGAGATAAGATATAACTAAAGAGGTACAAAAGTCAAATAAAGAGGTCCAAAAGTCATAAAGAGGTGTAAAAGCCATGTGCAAAAGCCACCTAAAAAAGAAGAGGCCACATACATGAAAAAAAAAAGCATAAAAAAAAGAGAATAGGTAGAATTAAAAAAAAACAAAGAGTATATTGATCTAGAAAAATAAAAACAATATCAAAGAAATTGATCGAAGAAGAAACCTGAAAAAATGAAGGTTTAAAATAGATTTTCTATTTTAAAATTTAATATTCTATATAAAATTATAAATAATAAAATATATTAATAAATTATTAATGACATTAAATTTATCCTAAGAAAATATATAATAATGATTGGACTATTTGTGGAACATTAAAAACATCAATGTTATTAAATGGAATTTAGAATAAATAGTATTAAATGCAATTTATGTTCATATTATTGTTAAATATATATGTAATATATGAATTAAATATTATTAAAATTGTGATATAATATGAAAAACTCACAATTGATATATGATCATAAAAAAAATTATATAATTATTTATATATTTTTGGCATCTTATTAATTATGTGAGTTATATAGTTATATAATCAAATAATAATAGAATATGACACAAAATTATAAGAATGAGATTGAAAAAAGATACAATAAAAAAATTAAATAATTAATGAAAGAAATATAATTTTTGAATAACTATTTTATAAAATTGATTAAATAAATATTATTAAATTATTAAATTATCCTATTACTTTTTTTTTACTAAATTAACATTTATTTAGGCGGTAAAACTTATTGAAATTATTTAAAAACTTTTATATATTTGAGGGGAGAAATATATGTCTTTGATGTAAATTAGTAAAAAATATGTATTTACTTGAAAAATAAGAAATTTTGAATAAATATTAAATATATTTTAATTATTAGTAAATAAATATGTTTTAATTTTAAAATAAATTAATCATGAATTAATTATTAAACCATATCATTAATAATTGTAAATATTAATTTTATTACAATATAGGAATTATATGTAAGTTATAAATGAGGTAATAATATTGATATGACGATAACATTAAGGGATAATAATATCATACAGAGCACACAACATAGTGTTATATTCTCTAAAAGAAATAAGGAATTGATCTGTAGTTGTCATAGAGAGCACACAACATTGTGTTATATTCCCTAAAAGTTTATTATGTTTTAGTGTAATCAATATAATTTGAGGGATCATCAATGATATGGTTTATGTTTAGTGCTCAGATTTTCAAAGTTTGTACTATTTTTTTTTTAAATCAAGTTTTTGTCTTGAATTTAGATATGGGTTTGCATAATTTGACAAGTTAAAATAATTGATACACAACACCCATCCTCTGCACAAATAGTCAGCATTTACGAATCACATGAAATCTATGAAGTAGCATATAAATTCTCAGTTATGCCCATTTTAGTGATATGTATACACTTGCAGTTAATACTCATGGTGACATTTATATATTTACTATTTCGAGTATGTTACATATATTTATCTAGAGATATTTATATATTTGTATGCAATTTTGAGTATGTTACAATATATTTGTATACAATTTTAAATATTTAATATAAAAAACTGTTCTAGAAATAGCATACCTTTCTAACAAATTACTTTTCAATCAATTGTGTTCAATTTCTCATTTTTTCTGTATTATAAATTCAATTTTAACTACTATTATACAATCAAATTATTTATGTGGCAATTCAATCAAACACAGAAACTTACTGGATCTTAGGATGAAAATATGTGAGTTAGGTCTAACAAGAAACTTACTAATAACATTCCTGAATTTGGACTACTGTATCAAAAGTCTTTTCACACATTATGAATTGTTGAAGGGGTTGAAGGTGAGGTTGAAAGTGAAATTTCTCATCCTGTTTAAAGGAGGTGTCATGCTGTTTTAAGGAGATGTTTTTGTGTGTTTCTGTTTGAAGAGGTAGAAGGATGAAGAGATAAGATATAACTAAAGAGGTGCAAAAGGCATGTGTCTGAGTGTTCAAAATGGAGTGTGTACAAAAGCCATAAAGAGGTGTAAAAGCCTTGTGCAAAAGCCACCAAAAAAGAATAGATTTTCTATTTTAAAATTTAATATTCTATATAAAATTATAAATAATAAAATATATTAATACATAATTAATGACATTAAATTTATCATAAGAAAATATATAATAATGATTGGACTATTTGTGGAACATTAAAAATATCAATGTTATTAAATAGAATTTAGAATAAATATTATTAAATGCAATTTATGTTCATATTATTGTTAAATATATATGTAATATATGAATTAAATAATATTAAAATTGTGATATAATATGAAAAACTCACCATTGATATATGATCATAAAAAAAATTATATAATTATTTATATATTTTTGGCATCTTATTGATTATATGAGTTATATAGTTATATAATCAAATAATAATAGAATATGACACAATATTAGAAGACTTAGATTGGAAAAAGATACAATAAAAAAATTAAATAATTAATGAAACAAATATAATTTTTTTCCTAATTATTTTATAAAAATGATTAAATAAATATTATTAAATTATTAAATTATCCTATAACTTTCTTTTTATAAATTAACATTTATTTAGGCGGTAAAACTTATTGAAATTATTTTAAAATTTTTATATATTTGAGGGGAGAAATATATGTCTTTGATGTAAATAAGACAAAAATATGTATTTACTGAAAAAATAAGAAATTTTGAATAAATATTAAATATATTTTAATTATTAGTAAATAGATATTTTTTAATTTTAAAATAAATTAATCATGAATTAATTATTAAAATATATCATTAATAATTGTAAATGTTAATTTTATTACAATATACGAATTATATGTAAGTTATAAATGATGATCATTCATGATTGTTGTAATAATATTGATATGATGATAATATTAAGGGATAATAATATCATAGAGAGCATACAACATAGTGTTATATTCTCGGAAAGAAATAAGGAATTGATCTATAGTTGTCATAGAGAGTACACAACATAGTGTTATATTCTCTAAAAGTTTATTATGTTTTAGTGTAATCAATATAATGTGAGTGATCATCAATGATATGGTTTATGTTTAATGCTCAGATTTTCAAAGTTTGTACTATTTTTTTTTAAATCAAGTTTTTGTCTTGAATTTAGTGGTTTGCATAATTTGACAAGTTAAAATAATTGATACACAATACCCACCCTCTTCACAAATAGTCGTACGAATCATATGAAATCTAGGAAGTAGCATATAAATTCTCGGTTATGCCCATTCTAGTGATATGCATACTTGTGCAATTAATACACTTGGTAACATTTATATGTTTGCAATTTCAAGTATGTTTGAGTATCTTACAATATATTTGTATACAATTTTAATTATTTAATATAAGAAAAATTAACTGTTCTAGAAATAGCATACCTATCTAACAAATTACTTTTCAATCAATTGTGTTCAATTACTCATTTTTTTCTACATTATAAATTCAATTTCAACTACTATTATGCAATCAAACTATTTATGTGGCAATTCAATCAAACACAAAGAATCACTTCTATGTTTCTATCCTATATTACCACTTCGGCATGTTTTTACCATTTCTGCATGTTTTGTTAACCAATATAAGAGCATTTTATGCATCTTATTGTCATGCTGTTTGATGGAGTGTGATGTCTGATTGTGTAGAAGAAAATGTTGATACATGTTTTTTACATCCTTTCATAATCTTAAATTAAGGTAGAAGATCCCTTTCATAATGTTAAATTAAGGTAGAAGATCTCTTTCATAATGTCAAATTAAGGTATAAGGATGAAGACATAAGATATAACTAAAGAGGTGCAAAAGCCATAAAGAGGTGTGCAAAAGCCATGTCCAAAAGCCACCTAAAAAAGAAAAGAAAACAAAGCCAAATCAATGTTGCTGATGCAGAAAAATAAAAACAATATCAAAGAAATTGATCGAAGAAGAAACCAGAAAAATGAAGCTTTAAAATAGATTTTCTATTTTATAATTTAATATTCTTTATAAAATTATAAATAATAAAATATATTAATACATAAATAATGACATTAAATTTATCATAAGAAAATGTATAATAATAATTGGACTTTTTGTGGAACATTAAAAATATCAACGGTATTAAATGGAATTTAGAATAAATAGTATTAAACGCAATTTATGTTCATATTATTCTTAAATATATATGTAATATATGATTTAAATGTTATTAAAATTTTGATATAATATGAAAAACTCACAATTGATATATGATCATAAAAAAATTATATAATTATTTATATATTTTTGGCATCTTATTAATTATGTGAGTTATATAGTTATATAATCAAATAATAATAGAATATGATAGAAAATTAGAAGACTGAGAATGGAAAAAGATACAATAAAAAAATTAAATAATTAATGAAAGAAATATAATTTTTGACTAATCATTTTATAAAATTGATTAAATAAATATTATTAAATTATTAAATTATCCTATTACTTTTTTTTACTAAATTAACATTTATTTAGGCGGTAAAACTTATTGAAATTATTTTTAAAAATTTATATATTTGAGGGGAGAAATATATGTCTTTGATGTAAATAAGACAAAAATATGTATTTACTGGAAAAATAAGAAATTTTGAATAACTATTAAATATATTTTAATTATTAGTAAATAAGTATTTTTTAATTTTGAAATAAATTAATCATGAATTAATTATTAAACTATACCATTAATAATTGTAAATGTTAATTTTGAAATAAATTAATCATGAATTAATTATTAAACTATACCATTAATAATTGTAAATGTTAATTTTATTATAATATACGAATTATATGTAAGTTATAAATGATGATCATTGGCGATTGTTGTAATAATATTGATATGATGATAACATTAAGAGCACACAACATAGTGTTATATTCTCTGAAAGTTTATTATGTTTTAGTGTAATGAATATAACGTGAGTGATCATCAATGATATGGTTTATGTTTAGTGCTCAAATTTTCAAAGTTTATACTATTTTTTTTTAAAATCAAGTTTTTGTCTTGAATTTAGTATATGGGTTTTCATAATTTGACAAGTTAAAATAATTGAAGTAGCATATAAATTCTTAGTTATGCCCATTCCAGTGATATGCATACACGTGCAATTAATACACATGGTGTCATTTATATATTTACAATTTGAGTATGTTACATATATTTATCTAGAGATATTTATATATTTGTATGCAATTTTGAGTATGTTACAATATATTTGTATACAATTTTAATTATTTAATATAAGAAAAATTAACTGTTCTAGAAATAGCATACATATCTAACAAATTACTTTTCAAACAATTGTGTTCAATTTCTCATTTTTTCTTTGTTAACCAATATAAGAGCATTTTATGGATCTTATGATAAAAATATGTGAGTTAGGCCTAACAAGAAACTTACAAATAACAGTCCTGGATTTGGGCTACTGTATCAAAAGTCTTTTCATAATGTTAAATTATGAATTGTTGAAGGGGTTGAAAGTGAAATTTCTCATCCTGTTTAAAGGAGCTGTGTGTGTTTTATATCCCTTTCATAATGTTAAATTAAGGTAGAAGGATGAAGAGATAAGATATAACTAAAGAGGTGCAAAAGCCACCTAAAAAAGAAGAGACCAGATAGATCTAAAAGGGTGTAATGAAAAATAAAGTCAAATCAATGGGTTGCTGATGCATAAAAAAAAGCCAAATCAATGTTGCTGATGCGAAACTTGAAAAATGAAGGTTTAAAATATATTTTCTATTTTAAAATTTAATATTCTTTATAAAATTATAAATAATAAAATATATTAATACATAATTAATGACATTAAATTTACCATAAGAAAATATATAATAATGATTCGACTTTTTGTGGAACATTAAAAATATCAATGGTATTAAATGGAATTTAGAATAAATAGTATTAAATGCAATTTATGTTCATATTATTCTTAAATATATATGTAATATATGAATTAAATATTATTAAAATTGTGATATAATATGAAAAACTCACAATTGATATATGATCATAAAAAAATTATATAATTATTTATATATTTTTGGCATCTTTTTAATTATGTGAGTTATAGAGTTATATAATCAAATAATAATAGAATATGACAGAAAATTAGAAGACTGAGATTGGAAAAAGATACAATAAAAAAATTAAATAATTAATGAAAGAAATATAATTTTTGACTAATTATTTTATAAAATTGATTAAATGAATATTATTAAATTATTAAATTATCATATTACTTTTTTTTACTAAGAGAACCCTTCTTGCAAAGATGTATTGTAGGTTGGTATTTGTGAAAAGATTTGTGCAAACAAGATTGGGGAGATGAGAAAAGAATGTACATATTTACAATTTTGTTGTTTGAATGGATAAACCCATTGCCTACGTACCATTACAAAGGTAGGATCAAAACCTCGTAGTTTGGGGAAAAAATCTCAAAAGATTGGTGAATTGATTTGATCAAAAGCCTTAAGGTCTTTTGTTATCAAAGGGAGAAAACTCAACCTAAACCAACTATCCACCACGTGAGGAGAGCTTTAACATACTAGTGAGGGAACCACCCTATAATAAGTATGGAAGACTTATAGTCCAATCACTAAGGATAAGGTGAGGTTTACATCAACCACTATGATAACTCAAACCTATGGCTAATGTTTATGAAAATAAGTTTTAACAAAGGTGGCCATTGGAACCACAAAAATAACTTGAAGTGAGTTGTATTTACAAGTTAGAAGTATTCACAAAGTAAGGTCAAAGTTGACTTAGGATTCATTTACAATGAGTATTAATGAAAAGAGTTTGGAAAATCAAAGGCATATGACCTAGGTTTCTAGTTTTGAAAACAATGTCAAAGTTTGCACAAAAATGAGTTTGACTTGGGTTAGAGTGGAGAGAAGAAGAGAAGGGTTAGTCCTAAACATGCAAAGATGAGAGAAGATATAAAACCCTTGGATTTCCCTTTCTTGAGATCATAAAGATGATTCAAGATGCTCTTTTCCTTTGGACTTAGCAATTAACTCAAGCAATCAAATAAATATTCAATCAAGCTTCTAGGATTTCCATTTGGTTTGTCTCTCTTAACTTGGCTATTCATGACAATGGTCCTCCTTACTATCTCAAGTTTGGAATCCCTATCACACAAGAACAAACAATCAAAAAGTTCACAATGCAATAAGAGGAATGGACAAAGAATGAATTTAGATTAGGGGTCCTTTGAAGTCAACTTTAAGATTTAGCATTCGAAAGGCACGAGGCCTAGTTGCTCTTCAACAAATTTAGCATTCTAAAGGCATGATGCCTAGTTGCTCTTGAACTCCTTTAAGCATAGGTAAGGTCCTAATTCTAAGTCCTTTCTCCTTTTTGCATTGGGTTCACACAAACAAGGACAAACAAACACAAAGCAACAAGAAATTTATATACAATAATGAGCTCAAATGAGCAAAAGAAAAATGACATAAACATAAAATATGAGCTCAAGTGAGCAAAGGGAAAAAGCAATATGAATAAATGAGCAAGAAAGTAAATTGCATTAAAGTAAATTGCAAGAAATTAAATGCTTGAATTAAAGTTAATAGTTAGTAGTTAATGTTAGTGTGTCATAAGACAATTTAGCGCTATGTTAAGCAATCGTAAGTGGACTAATGTAGTACTCACCTATCTGAGGCTGGTCAATAAAATTATAGGCAAATAAACACAAGTTAGAGGTCATGACTAGTAATCCAAGCTCCTACAACTTGCCATGCCAAAAGAAAAGAAGGAAAGCTTTGTATGGATCTTAGGTTTTTTGCTTGACCAAGAAGCAACCTATCTTGGACACAAAGCAATTCACTTGATCTTTGATGAAGTTGAATTTGATTTGGATCAAAGAAGGTTAAGCCTCTCATTTGTCAAGACTAACCACAAATCATTAACTCATTGGCCAAAATAAAAAGAAGAAGATGAAGATGAAATGAAATGGACAAAAGGAGAATTTAAATGACAGAATCAAAACACAATGATCAAATGTGAATCAAAATCAACACCAACCAATGGTAAACAGAAGAGAAATGAAGATTAGGAGTCAACAAGGTCAAACATATTTTTTGGTATTTTTGAAATTAAAATAATACATAAAAGAAAATGAACAAAATATGGTCAAACTTCAAATTCAATTCAAATCAACTTCAACAAGTCCAATTGAATCATCATAAGTCTAACATGGTCAAACAAGGTTTGACAAATTTTCTCAACATTTTTTAAAAATAGAAACTATTTTAAAACAATAAAAACAAAGAAAAATAACACAAATGAACTAAAATCTCAAATAAATCTCAAATCAATTAAGAAATTGATGAGAATATTTTTCATAGACTTATCATGATCCATATGTGTTAAGAAAATATTTTGGAATTTTTGGATATCAAAAAGTATTTTAAATGAATTAAAAACTATTAAAAAACAAAATAATTCACAAAAAATATTAAATGGAATCACAAAAATAATTAAAAATCAGATTATGAAACTAGATTTTTCAAGAAAAAATTTAGTGTTGGTCTCATATTTTTGTGATTCCAAATAAAAGAGTTCAGAATTTTTGAAATAAAATGGAGTAAAAGAAAATAAAACAGAAATTAGAAAAAGAGAAAAATCAGGAAGCGTTGGATCCACTTCATTAATTGACGTGGACACATCCAATGGCTCAAAGGCGCGCGCGTTATGAGTCAAGCACAAAGCAAACTGAATTAAAAAAAGTCAAAAGAACTAAAGGCCAAGACTAGATCAGATGAGTGGGATCCAACGGGCCAGGTGGTTCCACGTGGGGATGGTGGTGGAAACCACCGTCTTCTCCAGTGGACCAACTGATTCCGGCCACCACTTGCAGGTTTTTAAACCTCAACCAACATGCGCGTGCCATATACCAAAATGAAGCTGGGGTGATGTACATCACCCCTGTAACCTTGGATTGTCCTCAAGATCTCTATCAAGTGAGAAATCTGAGCTTGAACATCCAGCTATGCAAACTGAAAAGCTCTAAAACATGAAATCAAAGCCACCACTGACTTGCCTCTTGCACGAGGACTTCAGAAAACCATTTGAACACAACCAATTTACATTATATGATGAGATATAGATCAAAACAGTTGGATCATATACCTTTGAAGAGCAGCTTTAATCAACATGATTCCTTCCAACTTTTGCTTGCAATTTGATCTTGAGATGTGATATGAATGCAAGGCTAAGGAGTAAGTCTTGAAGATCAACCGATTTTGTTGAAATTCAAGCTTGAATTGAGAAAATAAAAATCAAAATCCTTTGGTCTGGTTGGGTTTTCACTTCTGCAGAGTTTCAGGTTGCCTTAAGGTTGAAATTTGAATGAGGCAAGCATTGTATTTATAGCTGAGATGCAAGCAAGTAAGTGCCAAACTCGTGTACATGATCATTGGGTCCTCCATGCATGGACCTGTACAGGCGCATGTGAGGCCCAATATTGGATGGAAATAAATGCTAAGCTCATTTGAAGAGGGTTTGGACGTGAAATTTGAACTATAATGGCTTGTGCATGAAGATTCAAAGTGAAATGCATAATTGGGCCTAAATGTTCCCCTCTTCGAAAGTCACACATAGAAAATCCAAACATAGGCATGTGAATAATGGTTGGAAAGGTCTTGACATAAGGAACAAAAGCTATATTGGGAAAAAATCCATTTGGAGTTTGGAAATTTGTGAAAACTTACCTTGAAGTTTGAGGTACAAAACATGTCTTTGAAAAATTTACCAAAAGTGGCCAACTTCAAGCCCTTCTGTTTCAATGATGCAAGCCTCAAATGGAAACACCTCCAACATAAAAGTTGTATATATTTTCAAGATAATCAATTTGGACTTAAATTTTTGCATCATTTGCATATTTGATGAGAAAGTTATAGGCACTTGAAGTTGGACTTTTTCAAGATTCAATGGTTTTGGTCCAAAGTGACCTATAATGTTTTGTATTATCACATGTACTTATTTTAGGATTATGAAATTTTGTCAAACATAACATTTGAATTAAACATCTTAAGATTTCCAATTCAATTTGTCTCACCTCTAAATCATAAAAAATGAAGGAGCTAGGTCCCTGGGAAGTTGACCAAAAATTAGGGTTTCAGTCAAAATGACCTATAATGTTTTGAAATGAATGATGACCTTCCATGTTTCAAATGAATTTTTGATGAAGATGAAAGTTGTTCATATGGTTCTTAAGAACAATATTTCTCTTGGGGTCATCTTCATTTGACAAACACATCAAAAGTTAGGTCTCAGTGGATCTCAGATTAGTCAGATGACTTGACTGGTCAACTTCTCAAGTCCAAACTTCAAATCTTGATGAATGAATGATTGAGGACACTCACATAAGCTCATATATGAATAAAATAATTAATTAAAGAACTTACCTTGATTTAATTTGATCATAGGTTGAGGTTGCTTCATGAGCAAGGCACAGTCAATGCATAGTTGAATTAGGGTTTCCTTGGGAAACAATCCTCAAGCCATTTGGTTTATCTTGATCAAATTGGAAAATTGAGATATTTGGAAGACATATATGATAATTTAGGGCTCTGTGAACCATTTTTATACTTGCTTTCATCTTCATCTAGCCACTTCATTGAGCATAGGAGCCTCCTAGGAGCAAGGGCACATGTGATCACTTGAGCTTCAAAACAAAACAAGTTAGTGACATATTTTTGTGCTTTTGGTTAGTAAACAAAATAAGAAAAGCAATAATATACAATACAATCATGCTTGGTGGTCTCAAACCAACTCACACAAGTCCCAACCCAAGGGTTAAGGAGCCACACATGCTATGATCCTTGGGGTCAAAATTAGGGTCTTACAGATGCCCCTATTTAAGGTCATTCTAGCCAGAGATATGAAGGTTAAAATATTCGTCTCGACGAGGTAGAATGAGCTTAAATAATAACCAAGAGACGAATTTTGGTCCCTAAGAGACCTCATGATGCAGATGTATGCATGCAAAAGTTAATATTTTGTGGGGAAATATGGCCATAAATAAAAAGAAATCAGGAGAAACTGAAAATCCATAGGAGTAAGAGACTCTGGGGAAAATAGGGTAAGAATGCGTGAGCAGGTCACGACTTGAATACTTGCTGGGAGACGCGAAGGGATTCCATGAAAATAAATCGATGGAAAGACTCGAGCTAACGCAGAGGTGCATGTATTGGGGAATATGCCAATACAGCAAAACCATCCACAAAAGATACATCGGATAAAAAACCCGGACTCAGATGGGGAAATCCATGAAGGATCCAGCTGAGAAAGAAACAAACGAGATATTACTGGTTACTGGGTAATAAACTCAAAAGGAGACATGTTGTCAAAACACCGGTTACTGAGTGAGAGATAACATGCTCAAGGAGAAAGAATATCTAAGACCGATATAAGGGTGAGAGATATCAATCATCCAAAACATCTGAGGAAAACCTAAAAGGCATATTTCAACTCAGGAAAATCTGACTCCACAGGGGACAAAAAGTCATAATAGGGACCAGAAGGAAGGAACACCAGGGATACCGGTTACTCGACATATAATAGGTGACCAACCAGGCGTGAATTGGGAACATATCCAAAACACTCATCATCCGAAAAGGAGAGCTGAAAAAGAAAACTCAATTTACAGGATGGACATTCGATTCCATAAGGAAATACGAATCTTACTCAATCGGGGAAGAAAAAGATTTCGAATGAAGAGTGCATGAGATATATTATCTATTACCGTCAAGACATAGATAACATACTGGCATGGAAGATTATCCACAACTGGTTACTGGGTTAATACAGGATAAATCGACCGAAAAGAAAGGACATCGGGATACCGGTTACTGGGTATAAAATGATGACCAATCCGAAGGAGAAATAATCATTACCCAACAAAAGGGTAAAAATGAAAGATGACTCGCAAGGGATAAATTTCTTAACAAGAGCAATTATCCAAGAGATATATCACTGGTTACTGGGTGGTATACTCAAAAAAATGAAGGAATATCAATACTGAATATTGGATAAAGATAACCAATAAAGAGGGGATTACATCTACCGGTTACTGGGTAGAAAACCACATAATAGGATTTACAACTACCAGTTACTGGGTAGAAGGCCACAAGATCCACTGGGGAGAGGATGAACAATTACTGTTTACTGAGCAATTGATCACCTGAACCACGGGGAATTGCAGGAGAAATAACGAGAAAGGAGTCAATCTAGGAACAAACTAGAGAGACACAATGAAACAAGACTCAACCCAATGAGGATATAACTCAGGGGAGTAATTCCATCCCAATACATGATTAGGGAGGAAACTGAAATAATAATCATCCACGAGGACATAACTCAATGGGGAATGATGGAGGAAAGATAGACATTTTCTGCCTATAGGACTGACTCTATATATGGAGAGATCAGACACAGACATCTGCTTGGGGAAGAACATTTCTCCAATAGCAGGAGATAACAAGCAAAGATATATGGCAAAGAATAAAACATGAATATCTGAATGCTAAAAATTATGCATGTATATGCGTGGTTTATGTATGATTAATGCTGACAAACAGACGTATCTAACATAAACAGGTCCAAGAATTAATGGACGGACATCCGATATAACATATCAAGAGAACGGCCAGGCCCCCAGGAGAAATCCAATCCGATGGTGCGCATCAAATACCAGGAGACACAGACTGCCGCTGGGGATCAAGTAGAGTCGCTGCCGAGGACAAAGACCGCTGCTGAGGATAGGCAAAGTCACAGCTACCAACTGCCAGGAATCTTCCGACAATTCTCGGGAACATGCAAGGATATCAATAAGATCTGGCATAGAAGAACTCTACTGGGGATCTTATCGGGGATAATGAGAAATTCTGTGGGGAACAACCACCAAACAGACTCATCTATTAAATATTTTCTTCTAACTACTGAGGATACATCTCTGCTACCGGGAGAAGGAACAAATTGCTCCGTTGGGGAAGGAAACAACACATCTTCCTCAAAATCCCTCAACATTGGAAAATGTCTTCCACTCGGAGGGGATACCAATGTCAAATTGGGATCAGACAAAGTCAGTTGAGGAACATACAGGGTCACCGCCAGGGATTTGCTGTTGAACAGACGAAAGATTCATCGTAGAGGAAACTCTACGGGGAGCTCAACATGGATAAGATCCATCGTAGATGAAACTCTACTGGGGAAACTCATCAAGGAATGATATGAAACTCTGTGGGGAACAACCACTAAACAGAAGTTTCAACAATCAAAACAAATTCCTCTGATCTGCTGGAGAGACACCTTTGCTGAGGGGAGAGAGAAACACTGCTCTGTTGGGGAAGGAAACAACACATCTTCACCACTAGCTCAACTTAGAGGGAATCTTTCAATACTAAAGGGGGAAACAAATTATCAGGCTCTGATCAGGCAACTCCACTGAGGATAGGCTATTGGCGATCCAACTGGGGATAGTCTGCTGTGAACAACCCTGTTGGGGATGAGCTATAAGCCAACCTTCTGGGGATAACTATTAGTATCTCCAGAGGAACTGTTTTGGCTAGGAGGATCGACAATGAATCCTACGTCAACACGTGCTATGCTAGGGATGAAACGGGGGACAACCCTTCACCAACTGCTCTAAGCAACTACTGCTGAGGAGATATCTGAAAGATAACTTTGCAGGGAACACATGCTCACTCCTGCTGAGGACTTCTACTCATGCCAGGAATTTCCGCTTACTGGGGAAAGATAAACTTCCTCATGAATAGATAGCATATCAACTTTTATCAATCTATAAGGGATTTTAGGTCAGTCCACTCAAGGGATGACAACCATATAATTGATAAAACACAAATGCTAGACTCATACTCACTGGGGAGTTAAGGATGTTTGAGATAGAGGTACACACATCTATGAAAAGATCAAGGCCAAAACTCCAGACTCTCTAGGGATTTGACGTTGTATCACCCTCTTTGTGCTTGCTGGGGAGACAACCTGAAAGATGATGAAGAGGATACAAACATGCCAGAATATGAACAAATGTCCTACCCTTTTGGAGATCGTACCATCCTTAGGAGAGCACTGAAGACATTCCATTTATCCTTTTGGTCATTGTGAATGTTCACTTTGTTTAAAAACAGTTTTATAGAAATTTTATTTGTTTAAAACAATGATATTTATCAATTAAAACATGCAAACATTCGTTAAGCAGAAACAAATAAGAGTGCAAAGAATTGGATAAAGGATCAAATTTATTTGATGGAATAGTAGTCCGTAAATGGAGAGACTCCATGGATCTTTACAGATTTGAAATTGGTGGTATATATTGGAAAAAGGGCTACATTGAACATAATGACCATTTCTCCACCAACTCTGAATCCAATGTATTTGAAGCTTCAGTTGACGATGACTGAGCGAGAATCTTTGACAGATGATAGTTGTAGAACAAAGTCTTGTCAGGATGCAGTTACTTTCCAAATCCCTAATTTTTTCCTATATTGCCCCAGGGTGAGGTACTCAATCTAGCGGGATATATATTCATTTTTTTATGTCTCTAACTTTTTCCTGGACCGCCCTTTCGGGTTTTCAATCCACCGTGACGCTCATTTTTTCCTAAGTCGCCCTTTCGGGTTTTCAACTTAGCGAGCTATTCTGTTTTTATTTTAGGCGAAGTATTTCTTGATTGCATCTGAATTTACAGGACGAGTGAAATCCTCCCCATCCATAGTTGTAAGTATCAAAGCACCGCCTGAAAAGGCTCTCTTAACAACATATGGACCTTCATAGTTTGGAGTCCACTTGCCCTTGGAATCGTGCGCGAAAGACAAGACTTTCTTGAGCACAAGGTCACCTTCTCGGAAAACATGTGGTTTGACCTTCTTATCAAAGGCTTTCTTCATCCTTTGCTGATATAACTGACCATGGCATATGGCAGTCAATCTCTTCTCTTCAATCAAATTCAGTTGGTCATAACGACTCTGAACCCATTCAGCTTCGGTCAACTTGGCTTCCATCAAGACTCTCATTGACGGGATCTCAACCTCCACGGGGAGCACAACCTCCATGCCATATACAAGAGAGAAAGGGGTTGCTCCTGTTGAAGTGCGAACGGATGTACGATAACCATACAAAGCAAATGGCAGCATCTCATGCCAATCTTTGTACGTAACAACCATCTTCTGGATAATCTTCTTAATGTTCTTATTAGCAGCTTCTACAGCCCCATTCATCTTGGGTCTATAGGGAGAAGAATTATGATGTGCAATCTTGAACTCACTACACAGCTCTTTCATCATCTTGTTGTTCAAGTTAGATCCATTATCAGTAATGATCTTGTCTGGCAGACTATAACGGCATATGAGTTGATTCTTGATAAACTTCACAACCACCTACCTGGTCACATTCGCATATGATGCCGCTTCAACCCATTTGGTGAAGTAATCAATTGCTACGAGAATAAAACGGTGATCGTTGGACGCCTTTGGCTCTATCATGCCAATCATGTCAATTCCCCACATGGAGAAAGGCCATGGTGAGGAAATAACATTCAGAAGTGTCGGGGGAATATGAATCTTATCCGCATAAATCTGACACTTGTGGAATTTCTTCACATACTTGCAGTAGTCAGACTCCATTGTCAGCCAATAGTAGCCTGCTCTTAACATCTTCTTTTCCATGGCATGTCCATTGGAATGAGTACCAAATGAACCCTCATGGACTTCAGTCATCAACATGTCTGCTTCGTGCCTATCCACGCATCTGAGCAAAACCATGTCAAAATTCCTCTTATAAAGGACATCACCATTGAGGTAGAAACTGCCAGATAATCTCCTCAAGGTCTTCTTATCTTTAACAGATGCCCCAAGCGGGTAAATCTGACTTTGAAGAAAACACTTGATATCAAAATACCATGGCTTATCATCTTTCACTTCTTCAACTGCAAATACATGAGTTGGTCTATCCAAGCGCATCACAGTGATATTGGGAAGTTCATTCTAATATTTCACCATAATCATAGAAGCAAGCGTAGCAAGAGCATCTGCCATCCGATTCTCATCTCGAGGAATATGATGGAAGTCAACCTCAGTAAAAGAAAGTTGAAATCCTCCTCGCATAATCTCTGTATGGGATGAGGCCAGGCGGATTCGTCTCCCATTCACCCTTAATCTGATTAACAACAAGGGCCGAATCACCATAAACATCAAGATGTTTGATCCTAAGATCACTACACTCTTCTAAACCCAAAATACAGGCCTCATACCCCGCCATATTATTCGTGCATTTGAAAGTTAGTATTGTTGTAAAAGGAAAATGTATGCCCTGAGGAATAATAATCACTGCCCCAGTATCATTTCCATATTGATTAACAGCACCATCAAACACCATGCCCCATCGGGAATCAGGCTTTGGCCCTTCATCGAGCGTAGGCTCATCGCAATCTTTCATTTTCAAATACAGAATCTCCTCATCTGGGAAGTCGTACTGAACAGACTGATAACCCTCAATTGGTTGATGTGCCAAGTGATCGGCCAAGATACTACCTTTAATAGCTTTCTGAGCTCGATACTCAATGTCATACTCAGACAACAACATCTGCCAACGGGAAATCCTCCCAGTTAAAGCAGGCTTCTCAAAGATATACTTGATTGGATCCATTTTGGATATCAACCAAGTCGTATGATTCAACAAATACTGGCGTAAGCGCTTAGAATCCCAAGCCAAAGCACAACATGTCTTCTCAAGCACTGAGTACCGAGACTCATAATCAGTGAGCTTCTTACTCAAGTAGTATATATCATACTCTTTCTTCCCTGATTCATCTTGCTGACACAATACATAACCCATGGAGTCATCAAGCACTGTTAAGTACATAATCAATGGTCTCCCTTCAACAGGCGGAGACAGAATCGGAGGCTCGGACAGATACTCTTTAATACTGTCAAAAGCTTTTTGGCAATCCTCGATCCAATCATGACGCTGATCTTTCCGAAGGAGCTTGAATATAGGCGCACATGTGGCAATCATGTGGGGTATAAATCTGGAAATGTAATTCAAGCGGCCAAGAAAACCTCAGACTTTCTTCTCAGTTTTGGGCGCAGGCATCTCTTGTATTGCTTTGACCTTGGTAGGATCAACTTCAATACCTCTTTCACTGATAATAAAGCCCAATAACTTGCCGGAACAGACTCCAAATGTACACTTGTTCGGATTCACGCGGAGTTTGTACTTCCTCAAACGCTGGAAAAGGTTCAACAAGTGCTCTACATGTCCAACTTCCGTTTTAGACTTCGCAATCATATCATCAACATACTCATCGATCTACTTGTGCATCATATCATGAAACAAGGTAGTCATAGCTCGTTGATACGTGGCTCCGACGTTCTTCAAACCGAAAGGCATCACTCGATAACAGAATGTTCCCCAAGGTGTGATGAATGTTGTCTTCTCGATATCCTCGGGCGCCATTTTAATCTGGTTATAACTGGAAAATTCGTCCATAAATGAGAAGACATTGAATTTAGCCGTATTGTCTACCCACATATCAATATGTGGTAGGGGAAAATCATCTTTCGGATTAGCTTTATTCAAGTCACAGTAGTCCACACACATTCGGACTTTTCCATCTTTCTTAGGCACAGACACAATATTGGCCACCCATTGAGGATATGTAGAAGTCACCAGAAACCCCGTATCAATTTGCTTCTGAACTTCTTCTTTAATCTTCACTGCCATATCAGGATGAGTTCTTCTGAGTTTCTGCTTCATAGGCACACACTCAGGCTTCAAAGGCAGGAAATGTTGCACAATATCAGTATCCAGACCAAGCATGTCTTCATATGACCAGGCATAGACGTCGACATATTCTTGTAGCAACTCAATCAACCCCTTCTTCACAGATTCTTCCTGAAGTGCCCCAATCTTCACTTCACGAACATAATCTTCAGACCCCATTTTGACTGTTTCCAGATTCTCAAGATGCGGCTGAATGATCTTCTCCTCTTTCATCATCTTGTGTTTTTTCCAGAGGGATCGAATCAAGATCATGGCGTGGTGAATGTTTGTGGGCCGAATGCGGAGGATTTGTCGGGGTTGGATTACGCGGATACGGTTGTTTTTGTGGGCGGGTTTGACCCGTTAAATGATTGGCAGAGGAGGTATTGTGATTGGTTGAGGAAATCAGGGAAAAATGCTGAGTTGATTGAATATCCTAATATGATTCATGCTTTTTTTATTTTTCCTGATTTGCCTGAAGCTACTCAGTTGATTATGCAAGTTAAGGATTTTATTCACAAGAAATTTTAATTATAAATGATGATCATTGATGATTGTTGTAATAATACTGCTATGATGATAACATTAAGGGATAATAATATCACAAAGAGCGCACAACATAGTGTTATATTCTCTGAAAGAAATAAGGAATTGATCTATAGTTGTCATAGAGAGCATACAACATAGTGTTATATTCTCTGAAAGTTTATTATGTTTTAGTGTAATCAGTATAATATGAGTGATCATCAATGATATGGTTTATGTTTAGTGCTCAGATTTTCAAAGTTTTTAAAATCAAGTTTTTGTCTTGAATTTAGTATATGGGTTTGCATAATTCGACAAGTTAAAATAATTGACACACAATACCAATCCTCTGCACAAATAGTCGTACTTGATTGTATGATAGGGGCAGGTGAAGAGGGTCGGCATTTACGAATCACATGAAATCTATGAAGTAGCATATAAATTCTCAGTTATGCCCATTCTAGTGATATGCATACACGTGCAACTAATACACATGGTGACATTTATATATTTGCAATTTCGAGTATATTAATATTTTACTAGAGATATTTATATATTTGTGTGCAATTTTGAGTATGTTACAATATATTTGTATACAATTTTGATTATTTAATATAAGAAAAATCATTTGTTCTAGAAATAGAATACCTATCTAACAAATTACTTTTCAATCAATTATGTTCAATTTCTCATTTTTTCGGCATTATAAATTCAATTTCAACTACTATTATGTAATCAAACTATTTATGTGGCAATTCAATCAAACACATAGCAATCACTTCTATGTTTCTATCCTATCTTCTATAACATACAAAAATTCATCATATCTCTCATCTTTTTAACTTCATTCCAAAATTTCATTGTTTACCATCAATCTTCAATGCTTCTTTAGATCATTTAGATAATGAAATTATTTTATTCATTGTTCAACTTATTCCACTAATGCATGTTTTTGTTAACCAATATAAGAGCATTTTATGGATCTTATGATGAAAATTGTAAGTTAGACTTAACAAGAAACTTACAAATAACAGTCCAGGACTTGGGTTACTGTATCAAAAGTCTTTTCATAATGTTAAATTATGAATTGTTGAAGGGGTTGAAGATGAGGTTGAAATTGAAATTTCTCATCCTATTTAAAGGAACTGTCATGTTGTTTTAAGGACATGTTGTTTTAAGGAGCTGTTTCAGTGTGTTCTGTTTGAAGAGTTTCTTTTTGTTTGAAGGGGTTGAAAGTAAAATTTCGGTAGAAGGATGAGGAGATAACATATAACTAAAGAGGTGCAAAAGACATGTGTCTGAGTGTGTTGTCTGATGTACAAAAGAAAATGATGGAGTGTCCAGTCTGATTGTGTAGAAAAAATGATGGAGTTGTCTGATTATGCAGAAGAAAATGTTGATAGTGAGTTTTAAATCCCTTTCATAATGTTAAATTAAGGTAGAAAAATCCCTTTCATAATGTTAAATTAAGGTAGAAAAAGTCATGTACAAAAGTCATAAAGAGGTGCAAAAGCCATGTGTAAAAAGTCAAATCAATGGGTTGTTGATGCATAAAAAAAGAGAGAATAGGTAGAATTAAAAAAAAAAGCCAAATAAATGTTGCTGATGCAGAAAAATAAAAATAAAAATCAAAGAAATTGGTCGAAGAAGAAACCAGAAAAATGAGGATTTAAAATAGATTTTCTATTTTAAAATTTAATATTCTGTATAAAATTATAAATAATAAAATATATTAATACATAATTAATGACATTAAATTTATCATAAGAAAATATATAGTAATGATTAGACTTTTTATGGAACATTAAAAATATCAATGGTATTAAATGGAATTTTAAATAAATAGTATTAAACGCAATTTATGTTCATATTATTCTTAAATATATATGTAATATATGAATTAAATATTATTAAAATTGTGATATAATATGAAAAACTCACAATTGATATATGATCATAAAAAAAATTATATAATTATTTATAGATTTTTGGCATCTTATTAATTATGTGAGTTATATAGTTATATAATCAAATAATAATAGAATATGACACAAAATTATAAGAATGAGATTGAAAAAAGATACAATAAAAAAATTAAATAATTAATGAAAGAAATATAATTTTTGAATAACTATTTTATAAAATTGATTAAATAAATATTATTAAATTATTAAATTATCCTATTACTTTTTTTTTACTAAATTAACATTTATTTAGGCGGTAAAACTTATTGAAATTATTTAAAAACTTTTATATATTTGAGGGGAGAAATATATGTCTTTGATGTAAATTAGTAAAAAATATGTATTTACTTGAAAAATAAGAAATTTTGAATAAATATTAAATATATTTTAATTATTAGTAAATAAATATGTTTTAATTTTAAAATAAATTAATCATGAATTAATTATTAAACCATATCATTAATAATTGTAAATGTTAATTTTATTACAATATAGGAATTATATGTAAGTTATAAATGAGGTAATAATATTGATATGACGATAACATTAAGGGATAATAATATCATACAGAGCACACAACACAGTGTTATATTCTCTAAAAGAAATAAGGAATTGATCTGTAGTTATCATAGAGAGCACACAACATTGTGTTATATTCCCTAAAAGTTTATTATGTTTTAGTGTAATCAATATAATTTGAGGGATCATCAATGATATGGTTTATGTTTAGTGCTCAGATTTTCAAAGTTTGTACTATTTTTTTTAAAATAAAGTTTTTGTCTTGAATTTAGATATGGGTTTGCATAATTTGACAAGTTAAAATAATTGATACACAACACCCATCCTCTGCATAAATAGTCGTACTTGATTATATGATAGGGGCAGGTGAAGAAGGTCGGCATTTACGAATCACATGAAATCTATGAAGTAGCATATAAATTCTCAGTTATGCCCATTTTAGTGATATGTATACACTTGCAGTTAATACTCATGGTGACATTTATATATTTACTATTTCGAGTATGTTACATATATTTATCTAGAGATATTTATATATTTGTATGCAATTTTGAGTATGTTACAATATATTTGTATACAATTTTAAATATTTAATATAAGAGAAATTAACTGTTCTAGAAATAGCATACCTATCTAACAAATTACTTCTCAATCAATTGTGTTCAATTTCTCATTTTTTCTGTATTATAAATTCAATTTCAACTACTATTATACAATAAAACTATTTATGTGGCAATTCAATCAAACACAGAGCAATCACTTCTATGTTTCTATCCTATCTTACCACTTATGCATATTTTTGTTAACCAATATAAGAAACTCACTGGATCTTAGGATGAAAATATGTGAGTTAGGCCTAACAAGAAACTTACTAATAACATTCCTGGATTTGGACTACTGTATCAAAAGTCGATTTGGACTACTGTATCAAAAGTCTTTGTTGAAGGGGTTGAAGGTGAGGTTGAAAGTGAAATTTCTCATCCTGTTTAAAGGAGCTCTCATGCTATTTTAAGGAGATGTTTTTGTGTGTTTCTGTTTGAAGAGATAGAAGGATGAAGAGATAAGATATAACTAAAGAGGTGCAAAAGGCATATGTTCAAAATGGAGTGTGATGTCTAATTGTGCAGAAGAAAATGTTGATAGTTGTGTTTTAGATCCCTTTCATAATGTTAAATTAAGGTAGTACATAATTAATGAATTTAAATTTATCATAAGAAAATATATAATAATGATGATACTATTTGTGGAACATTAAAAATATCAATGTTATAAAATGGAATTTAGAATAAATAGTATTAAACACAATTTATGTTCATATTATTGTTAAATATATATGTAATATATGAATTAAATATTATTAAAATTATGATATAATATGAAAAACTCACAATTGATATATGATCATAAAAAAAATTTTATATAATTATTTATATATTTTTGGCATCTTATTAATTATATGAGTTATATAGTTATATAATCAAATAATAATAGAATATGACACAATATTAGAAGACTTAGATTGGAAAAAGATCCAATAAAAAAATTAAATAATTAATGAAACAAATATAATTTTTTTCCTAATTATTTTTATAAAAATGATTTAATAAATATTATTAAATTATTAAATTATCCTATAATTTTTTTTATAAATTAACATTTATTTAGGCGGTAAAACTTATTGAAATTATTTAAAAACTTTTATATATTTGAGGGGAGACATATATGTCTTTGATGTAAATAAGACAAAAATATGTATTTACTGGAAAAATAAGAAATTTTGAATAAATATTAAATATATTTTAATTATTAGTAAATAAATATTTTTTAATTTTAAAATAAATTAATCATGAATTAATTATTAAACTATACCATTAATAATTGTAAATGTTAATTTTATTATAATATACAAATTATATGTAAGTTATAAATGATGATCATTGATGATTGTTGTAATAATATTGAAATGATGATAACATTAAGAGCACACAACATAGTGTTATATTCTCTGAAAGTTTATTATGTTTTAGTGTAATGAATATACTGTGAGTGATCATCAATGATATGGTTTATGTTTAGTGCTCAGATTTTCAAAATTTATGCTATTTTTTTTTAAAATCAAGTTTTTGTCTTGAATTTAGTATATGGGTTTGCATAATTTGACAAGTTAAAATAATTGATACACAATACCATCCTCTGCACAAATAGTAGTACGAATCACATGAAATCTATGAAGTAGCATATAAATTCTTAGTTATGCCCATTCTAGTGATATGCATACACGTGCAATTGATACACATGGTGACATTTATATATTTACAATTTGAGTATGTTACATATATTTATCTAGAGATATTTATATATTTGTATGCAATTTTGAGTATGTTACAATATATTTGTATACAATTTTAATTATTTAATATAAGAAAAATTAACTGTTCTAGAAATAGCATACATATCTAACAAATTACTTTTCAAACAATTGTGTTCAATTTCTCATTTTTTCTTTGTTAACCAATATAAGAGCATTTTATGGATCTTATGATAAAAATATGTGAGTTAGGCCTAACAAGAAACTTACAAATAACAGTCCTGGATTTGGGCTACTGTATCAAAAGTCTTTTCATAATGTTAAATTATGAATTGTTGAAGGGGTTGAAAGTGAAATTTCTCATCCTGTTTAAAGGAGCTGTCATGTTGTTTTAAGGAGCTGTTTTTGTGTGTTTCTATTTGAAGATTGAGTGTCCAGTCTGATTGTGCAGAAGAAAATGATGGAGTGTGATGTCTGATTGTGCAGAAGAAAATGTTGATACGTGTGTTTTAGATCCCTTTCATAATGTTAAATTAAGGTAGAAGGATGAAGAAAATGATGGAGTGTTTTAGATTCTTTATAAAATTATAAATAATAAAATATATTAATACATAATTAATGACATTAAATTTACCATAAGAAAATATATAATAATGATTGGACTTTTTGTGGAACATTAAAAATATCAATGGTATTAAATGGAATTTAGAATAAATAGTATTAAATGCAATTTATGTTCATATTATTCTTAAATATATATGTAATATATGAATTAAATATTATTAAAATTGTGATATAATATGAAAAACTCACCAGTGATATATGATCATAAAAAAATTATATAATTATTTATATAGTTTTGGCATCTTATTAATTATGTGAGTTATAGAGTTATATAATCAAATAATAATAGAATATGACAGAAAATTAGAAGACTGAGATTGGAAAAAGAAACAATAAAAAAATTAAATAATTAATGAAAGAAATATAATTTTTGACTAATTATTTTATAAAATTGATTAAATGAATATTATTAAATTATTAAATTATCATATTACTTTTTTTTTACTAAGGGAGCCCTTCTTGCAAAGATGTATTTTAGGTTGGTATTTGTGAAAAGATTTGTGCAAACAAGATTGGGGAGATGAGAAAAGAATGTACATATTTACAATTTTGTTGTTTGAATGGATAAACCAATTGCCTACGTACCATCACAAAGGTAGGATCAAAACCTCGTAGTTTGGGGAAAAAATCTCAAAAGATTGGTGAATTGATTTGATCAAAAGCCTTAAGGTCTTTTGTTATCAAAGGGAGAAAACTCAACCTAAACCAACAATCCACCACGTGAGGAGAGCTTCAACATACTAGTGAGGGAACCACCCTATAATAAGTATGGAAGACTTATAGTCCAATCACTAAGGATAAGGTGAGGTTTACATCAACCACTATGATAACTCAAACATATGGCTAATGTTTATGAAAATAAGTTTTAACAAAGGTGGCCATTGGAACCACAAAAATAACTTGAAGTGAGTTGTATTTACAAGTTAGAAGTATTCACAAAGTAAGGTCAAAGTTGACTTAGGATCCATTTACAATGAGTATTAATGAAAAGAGTTTGGAAAATCAAAGGCATATGGCCTAGGTTTCTAGTTTTGAAAGCAATGTCAAAGTTTGCACAAAAATGAGTTTGACTTGGGTTAGAGTGGAGAGAAGAAGAGAAGGGCTAGTCCTAAACATGCAAAGATGAGAGAAGAGATAAAACCCTTGGATTTTCCTTTCTTGAGATCATAAAGATGATTCAAGATGCTCTTTTCCTTTGGACTTAGCAATTAACTCAAGCAATCAAATAAATATTCAATCAAGCTTCTAGGATCTCTATTTGGTTTGTCTCTCTTAACTTGGCTATTCATGACAATGGTCCTCCTTACTATCTCAAGTTTGGAATCCCTATCACACAAGAACAAACAATCAAAAAGTTCACAATGCAATAAGAGGAATGGACAAAGAATGAATTTAGATTAGGGGTCCTTTGAAGTCAACTTTAAGATTTAGCATTCGAAAGGCATGAGGCCTAGTTGCTCTTCAACAAATTTATCATTCTAAAGGCATGAGGCCTAGTTGCTCTTGAACTCCTTTAAGCATAGGTAAGGTCCTAATTCTAAGTCTTTTCTCCTTTTTGCACTGGGTTCACACAAACAAGGACAAACAAACACAAAGCAACAAGATATTTATATACTATAATGAGCTCAAATGAGAAAAAGAAAAATGACATAAACATAAAATATGAGCTCAAGTGAGCAAAGGGAAAAAGCAATATGAATAAATGAGCAAGAAAGTAAATTGCATTAAAGTAAATTGCAAGAAATTAAATGCTTGAATTAAAGTTAATAGTTAGTAGTTAATGTTAGTGTGTCATAAGACAATTTAGCGCTATGTTAAGCAATCGTAAGTGGACTAATGTAGTACTCACCTATCTGAGGCCGGTCAATAAAATTATAGGCAAATAAACACAAGTTAGAGGTCATGACTAGTAAGCCAAGCTCCTACAACTTGCCATGCCAAAAGAAAAGAAGGAAAGCCTTGTATGGATCTTAGGTTTTTTGCTTGACCAAGAAGTAACCTATCTTGGACACAAAGCAATTCACTTGATCTTTGATGAAGTTGAATTTGATTTGGATCAAAGAAGGTTAAGCCTCTCATTTATCAAGACTAACCACAAATCATTAACTCATTGGCCAAAATAAAAAGAAGAAGATGAAGATGAAATGAAATGGACAAAAGGAGAATTTAAATGACATAATCAAAACAAAATGATCAAATGTGAATCAAAATCAACATCAACCAATGGTAAACAGAAGAGAAATGAAGATTAGGAGTCAACAAGGTCAAACATATTTTTTGGTATTTTTGAAATTAAAATAATACATAAAAGAAAATGAACAAAATATGGTCAAACTTCAAATTCAATTCAAATCAACTTCAACAAGTCCAATTGAATCATCATAAGTCTAACATGGTCAAACAAGGTTTGACAAATTTTCTCAACATTTTTTAAAAATAGAAACTATTTTAAAACAATTAAAAACAAAGAAAAATAACACAAATGAACTAAAATCTCAAATAAATCTCAAATCAATTAAGAAATTGATGAGAATATTTTTCATAGACTTATCATGATCCATATGTGTTAAGAAAATATTTTTGGAATTTTTGGATATCAAAAAGTATTTTAAATGAATTAAAAACTATTAAAAACAAAATAATTCACAAAAAATATTAAATGGAATCACAAAAATAATTAAAAATCAGATTATGAAACTAGATTTTTGAAGAAAAAATTTAGTGTTGGTCTCATATTTTTGTGATTCCAAATAAAAGAGTTCTGAATTTTTGAAATAAAATGGAGTAAAAGAAAATAAAACAGAAATTAGAAAAAGAGAAAAATCAGGAAGCGTTGGATCCACTTCATTAATTGACGTGGACACATCCAATGGCTCAAAGGCGCGCGCATTATGAGTCAAACACGAAGCAAACTGAATTGAAAAAAGTCAAAAGAACTAAAGGCCAAGATTAGATCAGATGAGTGGGATCCAACGGGCCAGGTGGTTCCACGTGGGAATGGTGGTGGAAACCACCGTCTTCTCCAGTGGACCAACTGATTCCGGCCACCAGTTGCAGGTTTTTAAACCTCAACCAACATGCGCGTGCCATATACCAAAATGAAGCTGGGGTGATGTACATCACCCCTGTAACCTTGGATTGTCCTCAAGATCTCTATCAAGTGAGAAATCTGAGCTTGAACATCCAGGTATGCAAACTGAAAAGCTCTAAAACATGAAATCAAAGCCACCACTGACTTGCCTCTTGCACGAGGACTTCAGAAAACCATTTGAACATAACCAATTCACATTATATGATGAGATATAGATTAAAACAGTTGGATCATATACCTTTGAAGAGCAACTTTAATCAACATGATTCCTTCCAACTTTTGCTTGCAATTTGATCTTGAGATGTGATATGAATGCAAGGCTAAGGAATAAGTCTTGAAGATCAACCGATTTTGTTGAAATTCAAGCTTGAATTGAGAAAATAAAAATAAAAATCCTTTGGTCTGGTTGAGTTTTCACTTCTGCAGAGTTTCAGGTTGCCTTAAGGTTGAAATTTGAATGAGGCAAGCATTGTATTTATAGCTGAGATGCAAGCAAGTAAGTGCTAAACTCGTGTGCATGATCATTGGGTCCTCCATGCATGGGCCTGTACAGGCGCATGTGAGGCCCAATCTTGGATGGAAATAAATGCTAAGCTCATTTGAAGAGGGTTTGGACGTGAAATTTGAACTATAATGGCTTGTGCATGAAGATTCAAAGTGAAATGCATAATTGGGCCTAAATGTTCCCCTCTTCGAAAGTCACACATAGAAAATCCAAACATAGGCATGTGAATAATGATTGGAAAGGTCTTGACATAAGGAACAAAATATATATTGGGAAAAAATCCATTTGGAGTTTGGAAATTTGTGAAAACTGACCTTGAAGTTTGAGGTACAAAACATGTCTTTGAAAAATTTACCAAAAGTGGCCAACTTCAAGCCCTTCTGTTTCAATGATGCAAGCCTCAAATGGAAACACCTCCAACATAAAAGTTGTATATATTTTCTATATAATCAATTTGGAATTAAATTTTTGCATCATTTGTATTTTTGATGAGAAAGTTATAGGCACTTGAAGTTGGACTTTTTCAAGATTCAATGGTTTTGGTCCAAAGTGACCTATAATGTTTTGTATTATCACATGTACTTATTTTAGGATTATGAAATTTTGTCAAACATAACATTTAAATTAAACATCTTAAGATTTCCAATTCAATTTGTCTCACCTCTAAATCATAAAAAATGAAGGAGTTAGGTCCCTGGGAAGTTGACCAAAAATTAGGGTTTCAGTCAAAATGACCTATAATGTTTTGAAATGAATGATGACCTTCCATGTTTCAAATGAATTTTTGATGAAGATGAAAGTTGTTCATATGGTTCTTAAGAACAATATTTCTCTTAGGGTCATCTTCATTTGACAAACACATCAAAAGTTAGGTCTCAGTGGATCTCAGATTAGTCAGATGACTTGACTGGTCAACTTCTCAAGTCCAAACTTCAAATCTTGATGAATGAATGATTGAGGACACTCACATAAGATCATATATGCATAAAATAATTAATAAAATAACTTACCTTGATTTAATTTGATCATAGGTTGAGGTTGCTTCATGAGCAAGGCACAGTCAATGCATAGTTGAATTAGGGTTTCCTTGGGAAACAATCCTCAAGCCATTTGGTTTATCTTGATTAAATTGGAAAATTGAGATATTTGGGAGACATATATGATAATTTAGAGCTTTGTGAACCATTGTCATACTTGCTTTCATCTAGCCACTTCATTGAGCATATGAGCCTCCTAGGAGCAAGGGCACATGTGATCACTTGAGCTTCAAAACAAAACAAGTTAGTGACATATTTTTGTGCTTTTGGTTAGTAAACAAAATAAGAAAAGCAATAATATACTATAAAATCATGCTTGGTAGTCTCAAACCAACTCACACAAGTCCCAACCCAAGGGTTAAGGAGCCACACATGCTATGATCCTTGGGGCAATGCTATGAGCAATGATATGATGCCATGAGGGATCTTAGGGTCAAAATTAGGGTCTTACAGATGCCCCTATTTAAGGTCATTCTAGCCGGAGATATGAAGGTTAAAATATTCGTCTCGACGAGGTAGAATGAGCTTAAATAATAACCAAGAGACGAATTTTGGTCCCTAAGAGACCTCATGATGCAGATGTATGCATGCAAAAGTTAATATTTTGTGGGGAAATATGGCCATAAATAAAAAGAAATCAGGAGAAACTGAAAATCCATAGGAGTAAGAGACTCTGGGGAAAATAGGGTAAGAATGCGTGAGCAGGTCACGACTTGGATACTTGCTGGGAGACGCGAAGGGATTCCATGAAAATAAATCGATGGAAAGACTCGAGCTGACACAGAGGTGCATATATTGGGGAATATGCCAATACAGCAAAACTATCCACAAAAGATACTTCGGATAAAAAATCCGGACTCAGATGGGGAAATCCATGAAGGATCCAGCTGAGGAAGAAACAAACGAGATATTACCGGTTATTGGGTAATAAACTCAAAAAGAGACATGTTGTCAAAACACCGGTTACTGAGTGAGAGATAACATGCTCAAGGAGAAAGAATATCTAAGACCGATATAAGGGTGAGAGATATCAATCATCCAAAACATCTGAGGAAAACCTAAAAGGCATATTTCAACTCAGGAAAATCTGACTCCACAGGGGACAAAAAGTCATAATAGGGAGCAGAAGGAAGGAACACCAGGGATACCGGTTACTCGACATATAATAGGTGACCAACCAGGCGTGAATTGGGAACATATCCAAAACACTCATCATCCGAAAAGGAGAGCTGAAAAAGAAAACTCAATTTACAGGATGGACATTCGACTCCACAAGGAAATACGAATCTTACTCAACTGGGAAAGAAAAAGATTTCGACTGAAGAGCGCATGAGATATATTATATATTACCGTCAGGACGTAGATAACATACTGGCATGGAAGATTATCCACAACTGGTTACTGGGTTAATAAAGGATAAATCGACCGAAAAGAAAGGACATCGGGATACCGGTTACTGGGTATAAAATGATGACCAATCCGAAGGAGAAATAATCATTACCCAACAAAAGGGTAAAAATGAAAGATGACTCGCAAGGGATAAATTGCTTAACAAGAGCAATTATCTAAGAGATATATCACTGGTTACTGGGTGGTATACTCAAAAAAATGAAGGAATATCAATACTGAATATTGGATAAAGATAACCAACAAAGAGGGGATTACATCTACCAGTTACTGGGTAGAAAACCACATAATAGGATTTACAACTACCAGTTACTGGGTAGAAGGCCACAAGATCCACTGGGGAGAGGATGAACAATTACTGTTTACTGAGCAATTGATCGCCTGAACCACGGGGAATTGCAGGGGAAATAACGAGAAAGGAGACAATCTAGGAACAAACTAGAGAGACACAATGAAACAAGACTCAACCCAATGAGGATATA
The DNA here is from genome assembly GCF_024323335.1 of Lathyrus oleraceus. Lineage (NCBI taxonomy): Eukaryota > Viridiplantae > Streptophyta > Magnoliopsida > Fabales > Fabaceae > Lathyrus > Lathyrus oleraceus. The sequence continues at coordinate 297,063,785 of NC_066579.1, forward strand.
ACTCAGGGGAGTAATTCCATCCCAATACATCATTAGGGAGGAAACTAAAATAATAATCATCCACGAGGACATAACTCAATGGGGAATGATGGAGGAAAGGTAGACATTTTCTGCCTATAGGACTGACTCTATATATGGAGAGATCAGACACAGACATCTGCTTGGGGAAGAACATTTCTCCAATAGCAGGAGATAACAAGCAAAGATATATGGCAAAGAATAAAACATGAATATCTGAATGCTAAAAATTATGCATGTATATGTGTGGTTTATGTATGATTAATGCTGACAAACAGACGTATCTAACATAAACAGGTCCAAGAATTAATGGACGGACATCCGGTATAACATATCAAGAGAACGGCCAGGCCCCCAGGAGAAATCCAATCCGATGGTGCGCATCAAATACCAGGAGACACAGACTGCCGCTGGGGATCAAGTAGAGTCACTGCCGGGGACAAAGACCGCTGCTGAGGATAGGCAAAGTCACAACTACCAACTGCCAGGAATCTTCCGATAATTCTCGGGAACATGCAGGGATATCAATAAGATCTGGCATAGAAGAACTCTATTGGGGATCTTATCGGGGATAATGAGAAATTCTGTGGGGAACAACCACCAAACAGACTCATCTATTAAATATTTTCTTCTAATTGCTGAGGAGACATCTCTGCTACCGGGAGAAGGAATAAATTGCTCCGCTGGGGAAGAAAACAACACATCTTCCTCAAAATCCCTCAACATTGGAAAATGTCTTCCACTCGGAAGGGATACCAATGTCAAATTGGGATCAGGCAAAGTCAGTTGGGGAACATACAGGGTCACCGCCAGGGATTTGCTGTTGAACAAACGAAAGATTCATCATAGAGGAAACTCTACGGGGAGCTCAACACAGATAAGATCCATCGTAGAAGAAACTCTACTGGGGAAACTCATCAAGGAATGATATGAAACTCTGTGGGGAACAACCACTAAACAGAAGTTTCAACAATCAAAACAAATTCCTCTGATCTGCTGGAGAGACACCTTTGCTGAGGAGAGAGAGAAACACTGCTCCGTTGGGGAAGGAAACAACACATCTTCACCACTAGCTCAACTTAGAGGGAATCTTTCAATACTGAGGGGGGAAACAAATTATCAGGCTCTGATCAGGAAACTCCACTGAGGATAGGCTATTGGCGATCCAACTAGGGATAGTCTGCTGTGAATAACCCTGTTGGGGATGAGCTATAAGCCAACCTTCTGGGGATAACTATTAGTATCTCCAGAGGAACTGTTTTGGCTAGGAGGATCGACAATGAATCCTACGTCAACACGTGCTATGCTAGGGATGAAACGGGGGACAACCCTTCACCAACTGCTCTAAGCAACTACTGCTGAGGAGATATCTGAAAGATAACTTTGCAGGGAACACATGCTCACTCCTGCTGAGGACTTCTACTCATGCCAGGAATTTCCGCTTACTGGGGAAAGACAAACTTCCTCATGAATAGATAGCATATCAACTTTTATCAATCTATAAGGGATTTTAGGTCAGTCCAATCAAGGGATGACAACCATATAATTGATAAAAGACAAATGCTAGACTCATACTCACTGGGGAGTTGAGGATGTTTGAGATAGAGGTACACACATCTATGAAAAGATCAAGGCCAAAACTCCAGACTCTCTAGGGATTTGACGTTGTATCACCCTCTTTGTGCTTGCTGGGGAGACAACCTGAAAGATGATGAAGAGGATACAAACATGCCAGAATATGAACAAATATCCTACCCTTTTGGAGATCGTACCATCCTTAGGAGAGCACTGAAGACATTCCATTTATCCTTTTGGTCATTGTGAATGTTCACTTTGTTTAAAAACAGTTTTATAGAAATTTTATTTGTTTAAAACAATGATATTTATCAATTAAAACATGCAAACATTCGTTAAGCAGAAACAAGTAAGAGTGCAAAGAATTGGATAAAGGATCAAATTTATTTGATGGAATGGTAGTCCGCAAATGGAGAGACTCCATGGATCTTTACAGATTTGAAATTGGTGGTATATATTGGAAAAAGGGCTACATTGAACATAATGACCATTTCTCCACCAACTCTGAATCCAATGTATTTGAAGCTTCAGTTAACGATGACTGAGCGAGAATCTTTGACAGATGACAGTTGTAGAACAAAGTCTTGTAAGGATGCAGTTACTTTCCAAATCCCTAATTTTTTCCTATATTGCCCCAGGGTGAGGTACTCAATCTAGCGGGATATATATTCATTTTTTTATGTCTCTAACTTTTGCCTGGACCGCCCTTTCGGGTTTTCAATCCACCGTGACACTCATTTTTGCCTAAGTCGCCCTTTCGGGTTTTCAACTTAGCGAGCTATTCTGTTTTTATTTTAGGCGAAGTATTTCTTGATTGCATCTGAATTTACAGGACGATTGAAATCCTCCCCATCCATAGTTGTAAGTATCAAAGCACCGCCTGAAAAGGATCTCTTAACAACATATGGACCTTCATAGTTTGGAGTCCACTTGCCCCTGGAATCGGGCGCGAAAGACAAGACTTTCTTGAGCACAAGGTCACCTTCTCGGAAAACATGTGGTTTGACCTTCTTATCAAAGGCTTTCTTCATCCTTTGCTGATATAACTGACCATGGCATATGGCAGTCAATCTCTTCTCTTCAATCAAATTCAGTTGGTCATAACGACTCTGAACCCATTCAGCTTCGGTCAACTTGGCTTCCATCAAGACTCTCATTAACGGGATCTCAACCTCCACGGGGAGCACAACCTCCATGCCATATACAAGAGAGAAAGGGGTTGCTCCTGTTGAAGTGCGAACGGATGTACGATAACCATGCAAAGCAAATGGCAGCATCTCATGCCAATCTTTGTACGTAACAACCATCTTCTGGATAATCTTCTTAATGTTCTTATTAGCAGCTTCAACAGCCCCATTCATCTTGGGTCTATAGGGAGAAGAATTATGATGTGCAATCTTGAACTCACTACACAGCTCTTTCATCATCTTGTTGTTCAAGTTAGATCCATTATCAGTAATGATCTTGTCTGGCAGACTATAACGGCATATGAGTTGATTCTTGATAAACTTCACAACCACCTGCCTGGTCACATTCGCATATGATGCCGCTTCAACCCATTTGGTGAAGTAATCAATTGCTAAGAGAATAAAACGGTGACCGTTGGACGCCTTTGGCTCTATCATGCCAATCATGTCAATTCCCCACATGGAGAAAGGCCATGGTGAGGAAATAACATTCAGAAGTGTCGGGGGAATATGAATCTTATCCGCATAAATCTGACACTTGTGGCATTTCTTCACATACTTGCAGTAGTCAGACTCCATTGTCAGCCAATAGTAGCCTGCTCTTAACATCTTCTTTTCCATGGCATGTCCATTGGAATGAGTACCAAATGAACCCTCATGGACTTCAGTCATCAACATGTCTGCTTCGTGCCTATCCACGCATCTGAGCAAAACCATGTCAAAATTCCTCTTATAAAGCACATCACCATTGAGGTAGAAACTGCCAGATAATCTCCTCAAGGTCTTCTTATCTTTAACAGATGCTCCAAGCGGGTAAATCTGACTTTGAAGAAAACACTTGATATCAAAATACCATGGCTTATCATCTTTCACTTCTTCAACTGCAAATACATGAGTTGGTCTATCCAAGCGCATCATAGTGATATTGGGAAGTTCATTCCAATATTTCACCATAATCATAGAAGCAAACGTAGCAAGAGCATCTGCCATCCGATTCTCATCTCGAGGAATATGATGGAAGTCAACCTCAGTAAAGAAAGTTGAAATCCTCCTCACATAATCTCTATATGGGATGAGGCCAAGCTGATTCGTCTCCCATTCACCCTTAATCTGATTAACAACAAGGGCCGAATCACCATAAACATCAAGATGTTTGATCCTAAGATCACTACACTCTTCTAAACCCAAAATACAGGCCTCATACCCCACCATATTATTCGTGCATTTGAAAGTTAGCATTGTTGTAAAAGGAAAATGTATGCCCTGAGGAGTAATAGTCACTGCCCCAGTATCATTTCCATATTGATTAACAGCACCATCAAACACCATGCCCCATCGGGAATCAGGCTTTGGCCCTTCATCGAGCGTAGGCTCATCGCAATCTTTCATTTTCAAATACAGAATCTCCTCATCTGGGAAGTCGTACTGAACAAACTGATAACCCTCAATTGGTTGATGTGCCAAGTGATCGACCAAGATACTACCTTTAATAGCTTTCTGAGCTCGATACTCAATGTCATACTCAGACAACAACATCTGCCAACGGGAAATCCTCCCAGTTAAAGCAGGCTTCTCAAAGATATACTTGATTGGATCCATTTTGGATATCAACCAAGTCGTATGATTCAACAAATACTGGCGTAAGCGCTTAGCATCCCAAGCCAAAGCACAACATGTCTTCTCAAGCACTGAGTACCGAGACTCATAATCAGTGAGCTTCTTACTCAAGTAGTATATATCATACTCTTTCTTCCCTGATTCATCTTGCTGACCCAATACATAACCCATGGAGTCATCAAGCACTGTTAAGTACATAATCAATGGTCTCCCTTCAACAGGCGGAGACAGAATCGGAGGCTCGGACAAATACTCTTTAATACTGTCAAAAGCTTTTTGGCAATCCTCGGTCCAATCATGACTCTGATCTTTCCGAAGGAGCTTGAATATAGGCGCACATGTGGCAATCATGTGGGATATAAATCTGGAGGTGCTTCAATTAATCAATGGAATCGGGAATCAGACAGTTTGGGAAAAGTCAACTCCTGACATTTTGAAAGTGGAATCTCAAAATTCATGCCTAAGGGAGCCTACATGTGAAATTTGATCAAGTTTGGATCATGGATTCATTTAATCAGGAGTTTGAAAAGTTACTAAATTTGGAAATAGTTGACTTTCCATTTATGGCAAGTTTTCATGGTTGTTGTACCCACTTTAAGCCCAATTTCCATTAAGATGCAAGCTCCATTTGAAACTTTCTCCAACATGAAAGTTGTTCCTCTTGTTCCTAGCTTTCTAGAGATATAAAGTTTGCTTCGTTTGGATTAATATAGAGAAAGTTATGCTTGGTCAAAGTGAGACATTATTTTAGGATACTTAGAAAATTTTCGAAGTCCAAAATCTTCAAGATTTGTCAAGACTTATGGGCCAGTTTTCTTGCATTTAAAGACATCTTTTGAAAACACTTTCTTCATAACAAATGCACCTTGCCATGTCCTCTTTCACATCCTTTTGGAATCATCCCATTTGGATCATTGGCTTGAGAGATGCACTCATCTAAAGTTGGCATCATGAACTGAATTTTTAGGCAGCATTTGGGCCAAACTGGCCCAACCATTTTGCAGTTATGGAACCTGAACTTTAAGGCCATTTTTCACTTCTTTCCACTCATCATTTCAACTTATGTTCAACATGAAAAATGTTAAGCTCCATGCCCTATTCCTACTGTTTGCATTGCCTTGCCATTTGGTCATGTATTCATCAAGATACAAAGTCTCAAAGTCACCCTGTTGGACTATTTTTATGCTGCAGCCAGACAACCAATAATGCTGCACAAACGACCAACCCTTGTTTTTCCTCATTTGGCCATGTACTTTTGGTTCCACTCACTTAAGTTTTGCCACAATTAGAGTTTCCTTTCACACCTCACTTTTTACACATTATGCACATGACTCAAAACCAAGCATTGCAAGCCCATTTTGAACACTTTAATCCAACATATATAAGAGCTTCTAAACCCTAATCTGAAAGGGGAGAGGCTGCTACTATTTTCGAGCAAGGGCAAGGTTGGTTTTCATTTTCATTTTTCCATTTCTCAAGTTTGCAGCACCATTGAAACATAACCTTCTTTCTTCCATTCCTCCAACACCAAGAGGCAGTGGACCTTGCATCCACTAGGTACCTTTACTTCTCCATTTTCATGACCATATATCCATGTTTATCATTATGCTTACTTTGTTCATTACTTTTTTTTCATGCCATACCATGCTTGTTTCATGTAGTTTCCTATGTTAACAATATGCTATGCATGCTTATGAACCCTTCAACATGAGACATTTGCCATTAAGCTTGAGTTTGTGTTGTGAAATTTCTGTGGAATCCGTGTGCATGAGGCCACTTTGTTGTTCACTTTTCTTCATGCTAAGGCCATTATTTTCATCGAAACAACACACCATGATGTTCTACTCGTTCCATACTAGAACTTTGCTTTTTACTTCATCCCATTTGGTGAACCATAGCATGAGCAATGTTGGTTAGAAAATGAACAAAATATCCTGTTGTGTGTCGCGTCCCAAGCTGCATGGTGCTAGGGTTCATGCATCATGAAAGAGACGACCACATGTCGCTCCCAAGGCCCTCAAATCGCGCGCATGGCTTCTTATCTTGTCCGTCCAGGCCCTTTTTGTCATGTAGCGACTAAACACTGCTGTGACCAATAATGTACAAGTGACATGCATTTTAAAATAAAACGTTACTTTTTTAATAATGTCACGCTGAATCGTTTGGGCTAGGCTTGGCGCGCTAATGCTATTCGCCCCTCACACTCAAGGCCCACCAATAATCCATTGTCATTTTATTTTATTTTTAAATTCTTTTTTCTGTTTTGTTTTAATTAATAAAAATATTTTATTTATTCATAAAAATACAAAAAATATTTTTCACATTCCTTAATGTTTTATTTAATTTATTTTAATTTTTATTTTCATATTTATTTAATGTTAATATTTCATTTTAATTGTTTATTCTAAATGGTTCATTTTGACACATTCCTTTATTAATTTTATTTTTTCATGACTTAGAATTATTTTTAGGTTCTGATTTTTGGGATGAGGGTTGATCAATGTCTCATGGTCAAACTGACCTTTTCTTGGAATTTTATTTCCCATTTTTAATTTATTTTGGATTTATTTTTGACCTAGCTTGCTTGGTTGACTTTTCATTTGACTTCTGTTTTATTTCAATTAATTTATACACTAATTTTCATTATTTTAAAAATCTTTTTGGGGGATGATGATGTCCTGACCCCACCTTAGTTAGTTTAATTTTTCAAAATTTTCTTGATTAATTTACTATTTATTCCATATTTTTTAAGTTGACTTGACTTTTCAGTAGACTTTTCCATGGTTGATGTTTGACTTAGGGATTGCTTAGGGAAATTGAAGAGATCTTTTGATCCTCCCTTGTTCATCTCATAGGCCATGTATTAGAGGCCTCTCACCTTGATTTTATTTGATCCTTGTATCATTTCCCGATTAAATTATTTGGTGATCCTTTGTGTGCATAGTTTCACCTGTCTGATTCATCTGACATTTTTTATACTTGTTTCTTTCATCCATGCTTCCATTGTTTGATTGTTTAACATGTTTATACTTTCCATACATTGTTTAATGCTCCTTCATTTCATTCTTTGATTATTTGGTTCGATTATATACTTGTTTATTCATCTGATCTGATTGATTAATTGTTTCCTACTTGTATGATGTATGAGGCATATATATTCTTATTTTTTTGATTGCCATGAACAATCCCCATTCATAACAAATGTACCCCTCTCCCATGAATTGTATAATGTTCATTCTTTCATTTCTTTATTCATCTGTTAATACAAGAATTAAAATGAACATCCGATAACCATTTCAAAACAAGATCAAAACCTCGATCCAACGTCGAGTAATCATTTTCAAACTTAACAGAACCAGCACGTGTTCAACCATCCTTTTGTAAGTCGATTGCTTCATGCATCGCCATTTCTTTTGTAAGTCGATTGCTTCATGCATCGTGTCGCATCCGCGAAAAACAACCGGCGGGAAAAACAAAACAAACAGAGCCGCCACCGTACGTTATTTATCCCAAAAGAGGGAAAGGAAACGCTCGAAGTAAACCTGGAAAAGACATGGTCTTGCGACCAAAGAGAGATGGGATCGGGAGTCGGTTATGCGAAGGGAAGGTATTAGCACCCCTACGCATCCGTCGTACTCGACGGGATCCACGCTCAAAAGGATAGGATAAAGGTTGCTAAACACTGCTCAAAAGAATGCACACACACACTGGAATTAGACACAGGTGGAAGAAGAGGGGAACGGGCTCGCTAGGATATCGCATCCTATGCCTACGTATCTCATCTGGAATGAGAATCAGAGCTACCGTAGTTCGGCTCACGCACGCCGAAACAAAACACACACACAAGAAACCGACTGTCAATCGCTGGGCTTACGTCAAACTCCACACAAACAGGCAAACATGGAAACCGAATGCCAATCGCTGGACTTACATCAGACTCTGAACCAACAAACACACACTGGAAACCAACTGCCAATCGCTGGACTTACGTCAGACTCCACACCCACACACCAATAGGATACGGAATGCCAATCGCTGGTCTTACATCCATCTCCTAACACACACAAGAAGGTTAACCAACATACAAGTTAATAGGGAGTCTGGAACTCGAGCCTAATAACTGTCAAGCATACACACACAAAAAGAAAAAAGGGTGCCCAGAGAGATCTCGTACGATCTCCTGCCTACGTACCTCATCTGGTATGAGGATCAGGGCAACGTAGTTCCCCTGAACAGGGGAGAAACTTTCTCCTAACCAGAGACTGGGAAATGACAAACTAGAAGGGAGACTGACTCGAGCCTAATAGTTATCATGCAATCCACAATGGTCCTAGGTTGAGGTTTTTATCTAACTTGCACAGGCAGCAAGCTATCCTAAACAGCACAAGCAAAGTCATACAAACACAAGAGCAAGCACACACACTATATGCAATCAATTGGGCTCACACAAGGTTAAGCTTTAGTCAAAGGGTCATGTCAACCTTGACAAACAAGCCACTGTAACAGGGTGATGTTAGCTCTTAACCCTAACATTGAGAGTTAGGGTGAAGCAGATGAAATGGGAAGTGAGGGTAAGACCCCACAGCTCTTATCCCTGGCCTGGGAGAGCTTCAGACAAGTGAAAGTGCGGGAGTTCAGAAAGTTGGAACTCTTCTCCACATATGACTGACACAACAGAGATCTTGGGTTAATATCCACAATGCATCAACACATGGTATGAGCAAAGTGGATGACACACTGAATAGCAGGAGATGGATTACACATCTCTTCTATCTGCCAATTGCCTTATCAAAGGACTTTTCCTGCTTGGCACAAAAATAAACATTCACAAGCATTGCCTCTTAAGGAGGACTTCAGACAGGTGCCTGCCCCCATAACAGGACAGGTCTTCCAGACTACATGAAGTCAGAGAGTTATACCTCAATGGTTAAGCAACCAAGCAAAAGCAAGTTCAAATTGAACTTAAGCAACTTATGTACTGTCGCATTACGCGAAAAAACCGGCGGGAAAACAAAAACAACAGAGCCGCCACCGTGCGTTATTTATCCCAAAAGAGGGAAAGGAAATGCTCAGAGTAAACCTGGAAAAGACATGGTCTCGTGACCAAAGAGAATGGGATCAGGAGTCGGTTATGCGAAGGGAAGGTATTAGCACCCCTACGCATCCGTCGTACTCGAAGGGATCCACGTGCAAAAGGAAGGAAAACGGTTGCTAAAAACACTACTCATAAACAAACAAACACTGGCTGAAAGAGACACAAGAAAACAAACGAGATTGACTCGGCAGGATCTCGCATCCTGGGCCTACTTAGTCTATCAAGCATAGACATCAGAGTCAAAGTAGTTCGGACTGGGGGAAAAACATGCTCGCTAGGATGTCGCATCCTATGCATACGTATCTTCTTGGACTAAAGAAGAATCAGAGCATCCGTAGCTCGGCTCACGCACGCCAAACAAAACCACAGGCAAACATGGAATCCGAATGCCAATCGCTGGACTTACATCAGATTCTGAACCAAAACACACCCACACTGGAAACCAGATGCCACTTGATGGACTTATACCGGACTCCAAGCACACAACAAGAGGATACGGAATGCCAATCGCTGGGCTTACATCCATCTCCTGACACACACAAAGACAAAACAAAAGGGCGCCCGGAGAGATCAGCTCATCTCCTGCCTACGTACCTCATCTGGTATGAGGATCAGGGCGACGTAGTTCCCCTACGCAGGGACACAGGACTAGCCTAACCAGATAACAGAGGGAGACACAACTAGGGAGACTACGACTCGAGCCTAGCTGTTATCATGCAAAATCATCCCTAAGTCAAGGTTGCTATCTAACTTGCACAGGAAGCAAGCTAAACCTAAGCACAGGCAATAGCAAAGCAAACAATCACAGATAGCACACACTATATACACACCAAGTGGGGCTCAAACAAAGGTTAGGCTGCAAGAGCAAGCCAACTGTATCAGGGTGGTGTTAGCTCTTAACCTTGACATTGAGAGTCAAGGTGAAGCTGATGAAAGGTGAGTGAAGATTAGACTTCACAGCTCTTATCCCTGGCCTGGGAGAGCTTCAGACAATGAAGTGTGGGTCCAGAAAGTGGGAACCCTTCTACACTTATGACACTGACTCAACATAGATCTTGGGGTTAATGTCCACAAGGCATCAACATGTGATGTGAGCCAAGGGACGACTCAACAGAATAGCAGGAGATGGATTGCACATCTCTTGTGTCTGCCAATTGCCTTAACAAAGGTCTTTTCCTACTTGGGGACAAAAATAAACAAGCACAAACATTGCCTCTTAAGGAGGACTTCAGACAGGTGCCTGGCCAAGTAACAGGCCAGGTCTTCCAGACTACATGGAGAAGAGATCATTATACCTCATTGCTCAAGCTATCAAGCAAAGCAAACACAAGTTCACAAGGGAACTATAGCAACTAAGGTACCTGAAATCAATCCAACATAATCAGTATACCAGACAAACACAAGTCAAACAGACAATTACAAGTCCACAGCACAAACAGATAACAAGCATCAATGCACAAAGGTGCAAGCCACAAGGCATAAGTACAAGTCTCAATGCCTACAAAACAAGCTCAAAGTTAGTCATAAGCAAGCAATAAACCAACTCCAATTGAGTGCACATCATCAAGTATAAGCAATTGTGCTCTTTGACCTGAAACAAAGCTCAAATGTGAGAACACAAACCACTAGTACAAAACTAGGGTCAAAATGGGGGCAATAAACCAAAACAGAACATGAAACTTATCAAAAATCAAGATCAATCAAATAAGAATCAAATCCAAGTGGTCTCACATTCATATCATCAACCAATATCATTTCACACATCAATCATGGTCAAACATGCAAGTTAGAACCTCATAGAACCAAACAGAATGATTCAACTCAAATCAACTCACAAACATTTCAATAAATCACCAAAAAAAATCATGGTTAAACAGCATTCATAACATGACCTACACACCAAATTTCAAGTTATTTGGACCAAGGGAAGAAAGTCAATTAAATTCATCAAGCCAAAGCATACTCAAACAAGCTCATACAAGGCATCAAATCATGTATCAACTTCAAGCAATCATAAAACAGAGACCAAGCATGATAAATGAATGAAATCAAAGCCATGGCAAACTTCAAGATGTCTATAATACACATGCCAAATTTCAAGTCCATCCAATAAACCACAAGAATTTCACAAATCATATAACATCATGTCTCACAAGAAGTCAACAATTGGTCAAACAGGGAAGAAAATCTCAATCAAATAGGAAATGCATTCAAAAATTCCAGGAAATTTCACATTCTAACTTAACATCCAGAAGATTCAACATGCAAAAATTCAGGTCATTTCAAGTACATATGGCATGGTAACAAAAATCATGAAGTCAAGCAAGAAATGGTGTGACACAAATTGTCACACCTCTAATGATCAGAGCATATCTCACAATCCAGGAATGCAAAAATCACAAACCATATACCAAAATGCTCCTCAAGGTGTCTAGATTATGCATACAAAATTTCAAGAATTTCCAATTAAGCATCATCATTTCATGATCAAAATGGTAAACAAGGTGCAACAAATGACATGTTCACATGAACCCTAACCAAAACAGAAATCCACATGTGCACAATTTCCACAAAAATCATCAAAAAAACTCTAGAGATTACAAGGATCATCATGGAAAAAACCTCACATTATTTGGACAAATATTGAATGAGTTATGAATTATTTAGTGTGGTGAAAAATTAAAAAAAAGTGAAACAAGGCAAGGTGAACATGATAACATGATATGAAGAAATGCCAAAACCTAAAATGAAAAGATGCTGGAGCTGAGGATCGAACCTCCTCCAAATTCAAACAAGCGCGCGCCATAGTGAAACGCTGCGTTTCACTAATACATGTGGCGCAGTGTGATTGGCTCATGGCTCATAAACACAATTTTCATGCAAAACACACGGGAAATGGATCTACGCGCATCTGGTAAGTGTTCTTGACCACATTCAAACTGTTCTTCATACAATTCCCAACACATGAACAATTTTCCATAGAAATCAACAAATGATATATCATTCGACTCGTCTCATCATGCACATCAATAATCTAACAACAATTTCTTCTAATTCTCACTAACAAATCCAGATCGATCAAAAGAAGATTTGAACATCAAACTTCAATTCACAATATCTCATTTGATTCTCAATGAAATTCAATTCTACGAAGTTCAGTGTGATCTACAATCAAAAATCTACAAGAAGCATAGCATGATTTCAACAATTAGAGAATTCGAATTCCAACCTTGTTTGAAGTGCAGAGTTGAAATCGTGCTCCTCAAGGCTTGGAAGATGAAAACAGATGCTCAATGATGATGCAGAAGATGAATGAATGATGTACTTTAGCTCAGCAATGCTCAGATTCGAAGAAATCTCCAAATGCCATGTGAATGCTCAAGCTTCAACAGCCACGATCTTCAAGAATTTTCCACAATTCTTCTTCAACGGATCTCCAATAACACCTGTAGATGATGATCAACACAAGCACAAGCAAAAAGAATGGTGAAATTTGATGAACAAAGTGAAAAAAAGTTTGAGAGAATTTGAGAGATTTTGAGAGAATTTGAGTTTGGATCTGAAATTGTGAATTGTTAATGCAGAATTCTGTTACAATTAGTGCTTTATACCACCTGTTAATCACACTAGCTAAACATGATTAGCAAAAATGAAATGGATTAGTGAAGTTGAACATGTTATGCAAAAATGCCAAAATGCCCTTATGATCATGTGCCAATGGAACAGTGCCAAAATCCGTTGCAGCAAGTCACAATTTCTGTTTCAAGGCCAATGCAATTGGTTTGGAGTGAAAATTATGTGTACTTTTCAAATTCACCTTTTTTCCCACCAAAATTCAAATTGATTCACTTGAAAAATGGACTTTTTATGTGATGATTTTTGATGAAATGTGATGAATGATTATGATAAAGCATGTCAAATGGAGTTTGCTCAAAAAATAATCACATGAATTGGCCTTTTGGTTCAAGAGTTATGCCTCCTTGAAGTTCAAAATTTCTTGCCAACGATTTGATCATAACTTGCCAACCATAAATGAGAAATGGATGTTCTTGGACTTTTTGGAAAGGTGAGAGCAAGATCTTCAACTTTCATGTTGGAAAAAATTTCATTTGAAGCTTGTTTGATGATGTAAATTTGAGGAGAAGACCTTTCCATTTTTGGCAGTTTGAAATTACAGGTCACTTACTATTTTTGGAAACTTTTCATCTGACCTCAAATTCTTCAATCTTGATCTTTGATATGTAAAATGAGACTTGTATGGACATGAATGAAGCCTTTCAAACCATCTCCGACCTTTAAATCCATGAATTCAGGCACAGTTGACCACAATTGACTTTCTAGGGTTTCAGATGAAATTCAGCTTGACTGATGACTTCTGAGCATCCAATCTTTGGCCAAACCACTTCAAAATGATCCTTGAATCATGTGAACTTGTTGAACCAACCATAGGACTTTGCTTCAATAGGAAATGCACTTGCTTGCTTGCTTGACTGAATATCCTGACCAGTCTTGACCTAATGATCTTGCACTTGGGCAAATGGACAATACAATGCTATGCAGTGGCCAATGTAATGTTAATGACCTAAAATGAAAATGAATGTACAAATGTGAGGTGCAAATTTGAGGTACTACAGCTGCCCCTATTCAATCAACTGGGAACCCGAACGGATGAGAGCAATGGCTGTCAGACTTTCAGGGTAAACAGGGATTTAATACCAAGAACCGTAGAAATTTGCACAATGCGGGGATCCACCAACGGAAACGTCCACTGGGGTCTGATATTTATTACTGAGGATTTTGGTTTTTTTTCAAAGGTACAGTCACATCCAGACATCACAAGACGATGAATGGGAACGAAAATCACAACTAGATGCCAGCGGACAACTAGGAAAAACTCAACGTTTACCGAGACCAACGGAGAGGTAACCAGACATTAATGAATGACTGGAAGAGATACAACCACATGTCAGCGGACATAGTGGAAAAAACTCGACGTTTACCAAAACCAACGGAGAGGTAACTCTACTGGGGACGCCCAGGAAAAACTCGACGTTTACCAAGACCAACGGAGAGGTAACCAGACATCAACGGACGACGGATGAACTGGGAAAACTCGACCAGACGTCAACGGAAGAAAGGGAGAAGCTCGACGTTTATCGACACCAACGGAGAAGGAGAAAACTCGACCAGACGTCAACGGACGAACAGGAGAAGCTCGACGTTTATCGACACCAACGGAGAAGGAGAAAGACTCGACCAGACGTCAACGGACGAACGGGAGAAACTCGACGTTTATCGACACCAACGGAGAAGGAGAAAACTCGACCAGACGTCAACGGACGAACGGGAGAAGCTCGACGTTTATCGACACCAACGGAGAAGGAGAAAGACTCGACCAGACGTCAACGGACGAACGGGAGAAGCTCGACGTTTATCGGCACCAACGGAGAAGGAGAAAACACTTCACTAAGGAAGGGGTATAACAACCGGAAACTGAATAGGACGTCCCCGACGACTCTACTGGGGAATCTGGCTGGGAAGCAACCAGATATTAACGAATGACTGGGGAATAGGATATACAACCAGACGTCAACGGACGAATGAGAAAAACTCAACGTTTATCGAGACCAACGGAGAGGTAACTTTGCATGGGGAAATATATCACCAACAACCGTCAACAGACGATCGGGACAAACTCGTCGTTTATCGAAACCAACGGAGAGGTAACTCTGGGGGGAATCAACAGCCATTAATGAATGATCTGTGGGGAATAAGCAACTGTACATCATCGGACGTATAGGAAAAACTCGACGTTTACCGAAACCAACGTAGAGGTAAACAGACATCAACAGATGACCTATGGGGGAAATACAACTAGATATCAACGGATAACTAGGAAAAACTCGACGTTTATCGAAACCAACGGAGAGGTGAATCTGAGGTGAAAGGGATGCAACTAGTTATCAACGGATAACTAGGAAAAACTCGACGTTTATCGAAACCAACGGAGAGGTGACCCTACTGGGGAAGAAAATACATCCAGTTGTCAACGGACAACTAGGAAAAACTCGACGTTTATCGACACCAACGGAGAGGAGGACTCTTCTGGGGAAGAATAAGGGTATTACAAACATCGAAAGATGATGTTTACGGATACCAACAGAAGACCAGACATTAACGAATGACTGGGAAATACTCAATGTGTACACCGAAAGATGGTGTTTACCGTCACCAAAGAAAGAACACACACGGGTGCTGACATGACACTGATCAGTATCACAAAATGACATCTACACATGCCAATGCAAGGCTAAACACTTGCCGGGATCTCACTGGGGAGAAAATCAAGTTTTCCTTTCACCAACGAATGAGGAAATAAACCTCTCTGGGGTATCAACCCTGAATGCTGTCAGGAGCAACTGTAGCAAGCGCGCCATACAGATGTTGAACAACGATCCGCCTCTGCCGGGGATACGGTCTGATTGGTTTCGAACACATGAATGCATATGTTTGAATTTTTCTATGGCGTAATGCTCCATAGTGAATGGAAATGCTACGCATTTTTGAGGATGCAATGATCACTATATGCAAAATGCAAAATGAACTCTGGCTGGGAAGCCAAACTGATCAGATGCTCCAACTCTGTGGGGAGACTCTGCTTGAGGAAAACTCTGCGGGGAGAGCACCGACTTCTCACTCATGCTGGAGAAAACAATACTGCTGCTGGGAAAGGATAGACTCCTCTGGGGACATCCTTCACAGGACCCCATCCACTAGGGGACTCCGCTTGGGGAAGCAACCAATACAACCTTGCTGAGGATTACCCAACGACGACTATGCTGAAGATTAACCAGAGCGATTGCGCTGAGGAACCAGCAATACAACTCCACTGGGGAAATCAAACAAAGCACCTCTCTGGGGAGCAACAAAGCGACTTTGCTAGGGATAATCAGGCGACTTCACTGGGGAGAGCCAACCAAACCACAAGTGATAAACTCTGCTTTGGGGAATAAACCCTACTCCGCTGGGGAACAACCCATCCAATCCACAGGTAGGATAGACTCAGCTGGGGGATGCAGATATCATTCCACTACGGGAAACTCATCCAAACCACAGGTAGGATAGCTGCTGGAGATAAATTTCTTTGAACCCGCTCCACTCGGGGACTAGCTGGGGAAAATCGTCAACACCAATCTTTGCTCGGGAGAACTCTGCTAGGAAAAGCAACTCTGTTGGGGATAACACACCAACTCTGCTGAGGAAGAGCATAACTCTGGTGGAGAATGCAAATATACCAGACTTTGTGCTGGGGAGAAACATCCATAACCCTGCTGGGGATGAGCGCTCACAACCATGCTGGGGATAACAGTATTACAAACCCGACTGCTGGGGAACAACGCTCCACTGACAACTCCGCCGGGGATACAACATCCTTCCAACTCAGTGGGGAACTCTCTTGGGGAAATATTCGCTGGGGAATAAACCCACTTCCATGCCTGCTGGGGATAGGCAATCCTTAAATCTGCTGGG
The DNA here is from genome assembly GCF_024323335.1 of Lathyrus oleraceus. Classification (NCBI taxonomy): domain Eukaryota; kingdom Viridiplantae; phylum Streptophyta; class Magnoliopsida; order Fabales; family Fabaceae; genus Lathyrus; species Lathyrus oleraceus. The sequence goes on from NC_066579.1 coordinate 297,080,807, forward strand.
ATAGAAGGCCACATCCACAGATGTCTCTGCAGGGGAAATGCAGCTCTGATAGCTCTCAAATTTGCTTGGAGAAGTATCTGCTGTGGAAACATCCACAGATGTCAACCTGCAAAACAGCACAACAAAATGCCCCAGGGGATACATGGACAAGATATGCTCAAGTGTCCTCAACATTCAAAATGATTTTCAAATGTTTTATCTTCCTGCCAGTTATTGTTAAGCCTTCATGTTTCATATGCAATGTTTATCAAAAATTCGGACGTTTTTGCAAACAAAACAGTAAAATAAAAACAAGAGAGCTATTTATCTGAATAACAACTTTTATTGATTGAAAATGTTCCTGAAAAGGCGAATACATCAGGAAGCAATTCCTAGAAAGAGGTAATTGCGCACAAAAGAAAAAATATATCCTAATGGCAATGTGAACACGGCATCCACTACTTCCCAATTCTGTTATAACTCACAGATCATCAGTTTTCCTCCCAACTTCCTTGCTTTCTGAGAAGAATGACTGGACCGATCACATCTTTGGAGATGGCAGACAACGAAGCGCGAAGTAGTACAGATAACTCAGACCGTAGTCTTCGCTCTAATCCCTCTTTTGGCTGGATCGCCCTTTCGGGTTTTCAATCCACCGGGATACCCATTTTTGCCTAAGCCGCCCTTGCGGGTTTTCGACTTACCGGGTGTACAAGTTCTTTTCATTTTTATCCCTAATTTTTTCCCGAGCCTTTTCTTTTCTGTTTTTTGGTTCGCCGGGATGCCCTTTTTTGCCCGGACTCTTTTATTCTTTTTGTCCAGCGGGTCAACTTATGCGAAGTATTTTTTGACTACATCTGAGTTAACAGGGGACGAAAAATCTTCACCATCCATAGTTGTAAGCATCAAGGCTCCACCGGAGAAAACCTTCTTGACAACATATGGACCTTCGTAATTAGGAGTCCACTTGCCCCTGTTATCTGTACCGGGAGGAAGGATCCTCTTCAAAACCAGATCACCAGTTTGATAGCTTCGAGGACGCACTTTCTGATCAAAGGCTCGCTTCATCCTTCTCTGATATAGTTGCCCATGGCACACAGCTGCTAGCCGTCTCTCTTCGATAAGGCTCAACTCGTTAAACCTTGTTCGAATCCACTCGGCTTCGTCCAGCTTGACATCTAATAAAACCCTCAGAGAAGGGATCTCCACTTCAACAGGCAGGACCGCTTCCATACCATACACAAGGGAGTACGGGGTTGCCCCGGTCGACGTACGTACTGAGGTACGGTACCCATGCAAAGCGAAAGGCAACATCTCATGCCAATCCTTGTATGTCACGACCATCTTCTGCACAATCTTTTTGATATTCTTGTTTGCCGCCTCTACAGCACCATTCATCTTTGGTCTTTAAGGAGAAGAATTGTGATGTTCAATCTTGAAATCTTTACAAAGCTCTTTCATCATCTTGTTATTGAGATTCGAACCATTATCAATGATGATTCTCTCAGGAACTCCATAACGACATATGATTTCTTTCTTGATGAACCGGGCAACCACTTGTTTGGTAACGTTAGCATAGGAAGCTGCTTCCACCCATTTGGTGAAGTAGTCAATCGCAACCAAGATGAAGCGATGTCCATTCGAAGCAGTAGGCTCAATCTTCCCAATCATGTCAATGCCCCACATGGCGAACGACCAAGGCGAGTTCATGACATTCAGAGGGCTTGGTGGTACATGCACCTTATCAGCATAAATTTGACACTTATGGCACTTCCGAGCATACTTGAAACAATCGGATTCCATAGTCATCCAGTAATAACCGGCTCTCAACAATTTCTTAGACATTGCATGACCACCAGCATGGGTACCAACCGAACCTTCATGCACTTCTTGCATCAACATGCCTGCTTCGTGTCTATCCACGCATCTGAGCAAGACCATGTCAAAGTTCCTCTTATACAGCACATCATCCTGATTCAAATAAAAGCTTCCAGCTAGCCTTCTCAGGGTTTTCTTGTCATTCTTCGATGCACCTTCAGGGTACTCCTGACTCTTGAGGAAGTTCTTGATGTCAAAGTACCACGGCTTCTCATCAATCACAACAGACTCGGCTGCAAACACATACGCAGGCCTCTCGAGTCGATTCACCGCAACATGTGGCACATGATTCCACCAATGAACTTTGATCATAGAAGACAAAGTAGCCAAAGCATCAGCCATCTGATTCTCGTCTCTGGGGACATGATACAGCTTCACCTTCTTGAAGAACGTCAGTATTCTTCTGGTGTAATCTCTATAAGGAATTAAATGCGGCTGGTTCGTATTCCAATCTCCATTGACCTGATTGATCACCAGAGCGGAATCTCCAAAAATGTCAAGAGTCTTGATTCTCAAATCAATGGCTTCTTCTATCCCCATGATACAAGCCTCATACTCAGCTTCGTTGTTGGTGACATCAAACGTCAATCTGGCAGAAAAGGGTATATGAGCACCTTTCGGATTGATCAACACTGCACCAACACCGTTACCGTTCACATTCACAGCCCCATCGAACATCAATGTCCACTTGTCATCAGGATCCGGTCCTTCCTTGACAAGAGGCTCTTCACAATCTTTCATCTTAAGATACATGATGTCTTCATCTGGGAATTCAAACATCATAGGCTGGAAGTCGTCGATCGGTTGCTCGGCGAGATAGTCTGACAAAACACTACCTTTGATAGCCTTTTGCGACGTGTACTGGATATCATATTCTGTTAAGATCATCTGCCAACGGGCAACACGTCCGGTGAGAGCCGGCTTCTCAAAGATGTACTTTACTGGATCCATCTTAGAAATCAACAAGGTAGTATGGTTCAGCATATACTGCCTCAGTCGGCGAGCAGCCCAGGCCAAAGCACAACAAGTTTTCTCAAGCTGTGAATATTTGATTTCACAGTCGGTAAAATTTTTGCTAAGGTAGTATATGGCATGCTCTTTTCGACCAGACTCGTCATGCTGTCCCAATACACACCCCATCGAGTTCTCGGTCATTGATAGGTACATTATCAGTGGTCTCCCTGGAACTGGAGGAATCAGGATTGGAGGTTTCTGTAAATACTCTTTTATTTTGTCAAAAGCTTTCTGACAGTCATCATTCCACCTGATTGCTTGATTCTTTCTTAGCAATTTGAATATTGGTTCACACGTGGCAGTTAGGTGAGATACAAACCTTGCAATGTAGTTCAATCTCCCTAAAAACCCACGAACCTGCTTTTCCGTTTTCGGTTCAGGCATTTCTTGAATAGCTTTGACTTTTGCTGGATCAACCTCAATCCCTTTCTCACTGATAATGAAGCCTAACAGCTTCCCGGATTTCACACTAAACGTACACTTGTTCGGGTTCAACCTCAGTTTGAACTTGACCAATTTGTCAAATAACTTCTGCAAATTAACCAGGTGCTCCTCTTCTGTCTGCGACTTCGCAATCATGTCATCCACGTACACTTCAATCTCTTTGTGCATCATGTCATGAAAGAGAGTCGTCATTGCCCTCTGATAGGTAGCACCAGCATTCTTCAGCCCAAATGGCATCACCTTATAGCAGAACGTGCCCCAAGGTGTAATGAATGTCGTCTTTTCCATGTCCTCTGGCGCCATCTTAATCTGATTATAGCTCGAGAAACCATCCATGAAAGAGAATACCGAGGATTGAGCCGTATTATCCATCAATACATCAATGTGAGGTAATGGGAAATCATCTTTCGGACTCGCCCTGTTCAAATCCCGTTAATCGACACACATTCTAACTTTGCCATCCTTCTTCGGCACAGGAACGATGTTGGCTACCCACGGTGGATAAGTTGTCACTGACAAGAAACCAACATTGAACTGCTTCTGAACCTCTTCCTTGATCTTCACAGCCATATCAGGACTCGTTCTACGAAGCTTCTGCTTGACCAAAGGACAACCATCTCTGAGAGGTAGTCTATGAACCACAATATCAGTATTCAGCCCAGGCATATCTTGATAAGACCAGGCGAATATCTCTACATACTCTCTCAGCATCTCGATCAATCTGCTCTTGACCTCCGTCTTCAAAGCAACCCCGATCTTAATATCCCTTCTGGCGTCCTCAGTGCCAAGATTAACAATCTCCAACTCCTCCTGATGAGGTTGGATGACCCTTTTCTCTTGCTTCAACAATCTCACCAATTCTTTAGGGAGTTCACTGTCTTCCTCACTCTCCTCTTCAGCTTGGTAGATGGGATTGTCGAAATCATACTGAGCCATAACAGAACTGTTCATAGTAGATGCCGTGATATCACTTCTGCATGTTTAATGCTTCGTTTTAGAAAAAGAGTTCAATAAAGTTACAAAACAAAAACATTGCCATTTTTTTTTTGAAAAATGAAAACAAAAATAGAAAGACAGGGATCAAAAAATTGTTTGCAAAACATCCTTTATTAATGATAAAAATTGTAAAACATGATGTGGCCCTACAATGAACCACTACGCCTTGGGCAGAACGTAGGGTTTTGTGCAGAATGAAAAACAAAAGAAAATTACTCTGTTTGAAGAGTAACTTGGACTACATCCTCTGCTGTCCAATTGCTGATCTGCTCCCCTGGCGCACTCGGGCGGACCCAGCAATCGAGATCACAATCACTGTCACCATCTTCAACATCAGCTGCAAAGACGTCACCGTGATTCATCAGCCCAGCGCTGGTAAAGGTACTTGGACCTGCTTGACCACCCTGCTCCGCTTGCAAAGGTTGATAGCCAATACCAAACTTATCTTCCTTAACCGGTAAATCCACCATCTTGCCCCAGCCTTCAGCCTTGCCAGAGTCAACAACTTCTTTGGCCTGCTTGTACGAAGCAATCGAAGCACCCGGCCTCCTCTGATCGGCATATGACACACCCTCGAGAGCAACAGTCTCAAACGCCTGGCATAAAGTTTCGTGGATCTCGCCATCCACCTCGACATACTTGAACGAGGATAGGTGACTCACCATGATATCTTCTTCACCACACACGGTCACAATCTGACCGTTCCAGACATACTTGAGCTTCTGGTGGAGAGTCGACGAGACTGCCCCTGCTGCATGGATCCATGGACGTCCCAATAAACAACTATAGGCGGGCTGAATGTCCATCACGTAGAAGATGATATCGAACACCTCTGGACCTATCTTCACAGGCAAGGTAACTTCACCAAACACAAAACGTTTGGATCCGTCAAAAGCGCGCACGATCAGGTCACTAGGAGTAAGCACAACCCCTTCAACAGATATCTTCTTCAAGATTTTTTTCGGCAAGACATTCAGAGAAGAACCGGTGTCCACCAAGACATGAGACAACACTGCACCCTTGCACTCCATAGTGATGTGTAGCACCTCAAATTTGCACCTATCATTGTACATATCATCTCATATTAGGTCATAGCATATCATGGTCCATTGCATAGCATTTGCATTGTCCCCAGTTGCCTCAAGAGCAAGCAATCAAGAATTAGGTCAAATTGATCAGGAGATCAGTCCACCAATCAAGCAAGGGTGTTTCTCAAGGAATCAAGGCCTTAGGGTTTGTCCAACAAGTTCACATGACTTGGAGGTCCATTTGAAGTGTTCAAGTCAAGGGTTGTTTGTTCAGAAGCCATCAGTTCATGCACAGACAGTCAGAAACCCTAGAAAGTCAAAGTTGGTCAACTGTGTTTGATTCTATGGTTTTGATGGATAGATGGTTTGAGACACTTCCTTCATGTCCCAAAGAAGGTCATTTGTCATTACAAACACTTGTCTGGAAGAAGAAATCATTTCGTTCTTTTCTCGAATTAATCTTGGAAAAGTCAAATTGGGTTGGATGATCCTGGTTAATTACTGAAAAGTTGATTTGGTTGTGGAAATTTAATCGTGGTTGCATTGAGCCCATTCATTTCTTTTTGTTAAGCCCATAATTTTAGCCCATTAACCATTTTCCAAATAATTCCATTTTATTATCCAAATCATAATCCATAATCCATTTAGTTTGATTTTAACACAATCCAATTTAACCATGATCCATTTTTATATCCAGTTAACCATTTGATTGTTTTAACCAATTGTCCAACTTTTTGAATCCATAAACCACATAAACCAAAATCTTATCCAATTTGATTTTTCCAATCCAATTTCATTTCATTGATTAATATCCCCAATTTATCCAAGTTTAATCCAAGTTCATTAATCCTTTGTATCCATCTGGTTAACCCATATCCATTTCTTTTATCTCACAAAATCCAAATAATCCATATTAAACAAGTTATCCATCTCTTTTATCTCACCATCTCTTTTATCCTTTTTCTAATAAAAAAAAAGAACCAAGTTGTAAGCTATCCAAACATGAGCCACCTGCTAACAAGCAAAATTGAAACGCACAGCAAAAAAGGTGTGGTAGCTCATTCACAAACCGACAAAACAACGCAGTAGCTGCATAGCCCAAACCGCCTAACAAAATTCTGCTACCAAGCCAGCTCTAAACGCACAGCAGAGGCAAGCGAAATACATCCCAAAATGCTTCCAAAACTACAAGCTACCAATTCACTGCATAACAGAATTCCTGCAAAATTTCACAGAAGAAAATAACAAATTGGATAGCAGTTTTTTCTAACAAACTTCATCTAATCTCTCACAACTTTATAAAAAAATCTTCACCTCTCTCTAACAATTTGGAGAGCTTCTTCTTCCTCTCTTCAAATTCCTTCAACCATACTCACAGAACCTTCAAACCACCGTCAACTCCACCACTTCTCACAACCCTCAACCGTTCTAACAACCATGACTTCACAATCGCTTCAACCAACCACCATTGAACATCAACCTTCATAACTTCCATTCATTCAACAAACCTAACCCTCCATTTTCGAACCGCCAAGAACCTGCAACAAGAATTCGAAAAAAGCTCATCAGAAGAAGAATAGAGTAGTTAACAGGAAATTGAAACAGAGGCTGAACAGAGAAGAGGAAGAACTCAGACTCGTAGCGAAAGAATCGAACAGAGAAGAGAAACGCAGCTCACCATTCGCGTTTTCTCCGGGGAAAGAAAAGCATCATCGATTTCACTCTCCATCAGCAACGATCTTTCATTCTTCATCACAAACGCGAATCGGAAGCGATAGAGACAAGTCGGAGGCGCGAACGTGAACTGGTAGGTCCTCTTTCTCCTTTTAACTTCTCTAATCGCATGCGAGGATGTTTCGATTCGTTGTTTGAGAGTGGATTGAATACCGCGAGCGAATCGATTTCTTGTTTATCCTGAGGATTTCGAATAGTGCAGAAGCGCTTATGGGGGAAGCACTTTTCCGGCCGCCGTTTATCATTCCTTCGTTCCATTCTCCTGGTTTGAACTCACATGTGGTTTTTGGGGAGCAGGTTTGGGCCTTAAGCCCAAGGCAATTCTGGCACTGCAGTTTACTCTTCATACCCCTTCCGCCGACCTGCACCCCTGCGAATGGGCTTTATTCCCAATCTATCCCAAGGCCCGTTCAGTTTTGCTGAATGCATTAACCTGTTTTTGTTTGATCTTCTAGCTAAATTAGGACCTGATTTGTCACATTAGAATTAGAAACATTAGGATATGTTAGTTAGTTTAATTAATTCAATTAGGTTGATTAGTTTAACTAGATAATTAGGAGTAATATGATACTAGAATTTAATAGAATGTTTAGGAATTGTTAACCTTGATTAAACTCGGATTAATTTTAGAATTAGATTAATTAGGACTCGATTCTTGGTTAATTAGGAATTCTAGGTATTTAGAATAATAACGATTGTTTAGGAATTAATTGACTTTTAATTAGAATTTTGTAAATAGAAATTTAATTCAATATTAATCCCTAATTGTGAAATGACCATTCTACCCCTAGGCTTAGAAATAATTCAATCTTGCCTGCTCCCTTAATTTTAGGACATGTTAGTACTTGATTAAATGAGTTTCATATGGAGTATCAGCTTCTGTCCTGGATTTTTTTCCTCTTTTGACCCTAGGCCTTGTCCTAGTGGTCTGTGCTCTCACATTTGAGTTTTTGTTTCAGGTTAGGAGCACATGTGCTTAGGCTTGATGATGATTATCCAATGGGAATTGACTGTTTGTTTGTGTATGACTAATTTGAATTTGTTTTGTAGGGTTGACCTTTGAGTATGAGCTTATGGCTTGCACCTTCGTGCATTGTGATTATGTCTGATTGTACAACTTAACTATTGACTTTTGCTGTTTACTGTTGTTTGTCTGTGTACTGATCTGTTTGACTATTTCAGGTACCATTAGTTGCTTAGTTCTCTGAACTTGCTTTGCTTTGCTATTTAGCAACTTGCTTGAGGTATATTTTCTTTTTCTTCATGTAGTCTGGAGACCCGGCCTGTTATTTGGCCGGGCAAACTGTCTGAAGTCCTCCTTAAGAGGCAATGCCTGTGTTTGTTTAAAATAGTCCCAAGCAGGAAAAGACCTTCAAGTAAGGCAATTGGTGGAAGGTAGGGATAAGCAATCTATCCCCCACTATTCAGTGTGTCCTCTCTTTGCTCCCATTACATGGTTGAAGCATCGAGATAAAAACCCAAGATCTAATCGAGTCAATAATGGGGAAAGAGTTCCATCTTTCTGAACTCCCCCACTTTCTATTATTTGATGCTCTCCCTAATCAGGGATAGAAGCAATGAGGCACACCCCTCATCTCCTATTCATCTGCTTCACCTTAGCCTCTCAATGGCAAGGTTAAGAGCGACCTTCACCCATTACAGTGGACTTTTATAGTCAAACCCTCTTGTGTGAGCCCCTTGTTTGGCTATAGAGTGTGTTGTTTGATTCTCATTGACTGTTTGGTTGCTTCATATGCACTTGCTTGCCTGTATGTTATGCATTTATCATCATCAATTGTCATTAATGCATGAGCATCTCTTTTGTCTGTTTGACATCATTATTGTTGTTTACCCATTGAGGACAATTGTAAGTCCCACAAGTTGGCATTTGTTCCTATGACATGGAAGTGAGTATAAGTCCATCACATTGGCCACTCATCTTATCTTTGCTTGTTGTATTGTTTGTATGTGAGGATACAATTGTAAGCCCCACAAGTTGGCAGTTGTTCTCCTAGGATCATACTGTGCATGTCAGAGTAAGCCCATACAAGTTGGCATCTGACATCCCTGCTTTGTTTTCTTTATTTTGTGAGAGGATGCATTTGTAAGTCCCACTAGTTGGCATTTGTTTTCCTATGATCATGTGTGGAGTTAACCTAAGTCCCACAAGCTGGCAGTTGACTTCCATATTTCTTCATTATTTTCTTTTTAGGAGATTGGTATAAGACCAGTGATTGGCATCCGATATCCGTCTTTCTTTGTTTGTTTGCTTTATTACTTAATTACCTATTCCAAAGGACACACTTGAATCATCCTCTATATGATCTCAAGAAGTGAACCTCCTGAGAAGTTTTACTTTCCATCCTCATTCATTCATCCTCATTGTGTCCTAGAACCTTTTCACACTTCGATCTTAAACTTGACATAGACATTGTGCAAACTTCTTCATGTTTTCAAACTAAAAACCTGGACCCAAGTCCTTGACTTTTTCAAACTTCATTTTATAATACTTCTCTGAATCAATATTAATCATACTTTGACTTCATTTTCATAATCATAATCGGTTAACTTCACTCACTCAATTGTTTTGGCCTTGTCCACTGTTTGTTTAAAATTGAACCCAACTCACTTTTGGAAATCTTTTGGCCGAACTACGGCAACTCTGATTCTCATGTTCACATGAGATACGTAGGCACGAGACGCGATGTCTTGCCGAGTTTGACTAACCACTAACACTAACTCTTTTCTCTCACCCCTGTGTGACTGAGATATCCTTTTCTCTCGCCCTCGTTGCGATTGAGACCTCCCCTTTCTCTTGCCCTAGTTGCAATCGAGACTTTGCTTTTTCCTGTGTCTGTTAGGATAGGTTGGCCCTTGTGCCATTTAGCTAGAAAACCTTAACTTAGGGTTGACTTTTGCATGACAACATCTAGGCTCGAGTCGTAGTCTCCCTAGAGTTGTGTCTCCCTCTGTTATCTGGTTAGGCTAGATCCTTTGTCCCTGCGTAGGGGAACTACATCGCCCTGATCTTCACACCAGATGAAGTATGTAGGCAGGAGATTGAGCTGATCTCTCCGGGCGCCTTTCTTTCTTTTTTGTGTATTGTTTGACAGTTATAGGCTCGAGTCCCCGACTCCCTATTAACCTGTTGTGTTGTTGTGTGCTTGGAAGCCGATGTAAGTCCATCGAGTGGCATTTGGGTTCCAGTGTGTGTGTGTTTAGGTTCGGATGCTGACATAAGTCCAGTGATTGGCAGTCGGGCTCCACGTTTGCCTTTGTCTGTTTGTTTGTGTGCGTGTCAGCCGAGCTACGAATGCTCTGATTCTTCTCTCGTCCGAGAAGATACGTATGCATAGGATGCGATATCCTAGCGAGCATGTTTCGTCTCCCCAGTCCGAACTACTTCGACTCTGATGTCTATGCCTGATAGACTAAGTAGGCCCAGGATGCGATATCCTGCCGAGTCAGTTTCAGTCAGTTTCTTTTGTCTCCTTCAGCCAGTGTGTGTGTGTTTGAGCAGTTTTTAGCAACCAATTTTCTTTCCTTTTGTGCGTGGATCCCGTAGAGTACTACGGATGCGTAGGGTGCCTAACACCTTCCCTTCGCATAACCGACTCCCGAACCCATCCTCTTTGGTCGCGAGACCATGTTCTTTCCTAGGTTTACTTCGAGCGTTTCCTTTCCCTCTTTTGGGATAAATAACGCACGGTGGCGGCTCTGTTGTTTCTTTCTTTTCCCGCCGGTTTTTCGCGCGATGCGACAGCTGGCGACTCTGCTGGGGATATAGAGAAGTTGACCTACGCTGGTCCATCTTCCCTAAGCGAGTCTCTCCTAGCGCTCTCTAGGTTAGGGCTTTGGTTGCTTTGTGCTGCTTTATTTATTGCATTCATTTGTATATATTTGCATTTACTGGTTGCATTTGTTGTTTGCTTTAATGTTTGCATTCATTCATATTCATCTGCTGGTTGTCTGTTTGTTGGGATGGGATATTTTGTGAGAAATAAGCCCACTACCCAGGCTTGAGTGCACACATAGGTGTTAGAGTGGATAGTCATGAGGCTTGCGTGGCATGTTGCTACGTTAAGTCGTTCATGAGACCCACATTCCAGACGAGGTTTCTGTTGGATATATTTTGTCCTATGGGTGTTCCATAACGACAAATATTCCTTTAGAAATCGTCGACTCTGGTGACCATTTCCCGAGAACTCAGTCGAGGCCTCTCCTCCGAGACGTGATTATGTTAGCTCTGGTGGGCGCATTCTCGCTGCTCAATCCGAGGACCCCGAGACTGGGAACTTGCTTTAGGATTTCCTGTTGAGGGGAATCAGCAGAGGTCTTTTATCCCGTAATAATGCCAAACCTTCAGTGGTAAACGTATTATTCTCGACTGAAGGGCTGAAACTGACAAACTTCTGTTCTTAGAACCTACCAGTGAGGGGAGGGTTTGATCTCTACAGATACAGTTTCTGCCGGTAATGCCGTGTTGATGATCTTGAGTCGGATTTATGGACCGTTATTTCTGGACGCCGGAGGTTTGACCCTGGTATTGATCAGAGGGTTCCGTTTATTTCGGATCCCTGGGCTGAATTTGAGGGTACTCGCTCACATGGTGACTCAGTTCTCCAGACTTGGGTTCAGATGCCAGCTCCTCAGATGACTTTGGGGTTTCAGATGGTTCCTCAGATGCACAGACTGCCAGTCTTGGCTCCATCATTTGCATCATAGCATGTTTATTTTCCAAAAAATAGTAATGCATGAAAATGAAAAAAAAGTTAACCCGCATACGCATATCCTTTTCAGGATCATTCATGATAAAATAGCATTCGCATCATACGCATATCATGTACATATCATCCTTGCATTACAGACATATTTGGGAACGTGACTTCTCACTTTGGGTTTTGTCAGACAGGATTGCTGATCGTCGTCCACACCGGTATTCAACCAGGCTTAATCAACAGAGAAGTATGGATCAGGTTCAGACAGAGCTGGCCGAGATGAGGGCAAACATGGCCCAGTTCATGACAATGATGCAAGGGGTCGTTCAGGGGCAAGAGGAGCTGCGTGCCTTAGCCCAGAGACAGGAAGTTGTGATTCCAACATCCAACCGTGCTTCGCCTGTTACTGCACCCGCTCATGAGACTATCAACGTTGCTGCTCCCACTAACGACTATGTCGTCGGGGATGAACTTGAGGGTATAAGAATCAATGGACAGCCTCTTGCTGCAGAGGTCAATGTCAGAGCTACCCGGGCTCCGATTCGTCATCCAGCTCCGTTTGTCAACCAACAAGAGGACACGTTTACTCTCCTCAGTGAGGACTATGATGTTATGAAAACCGAAGAGAGGGACAGAAAAGTGGATGCTCTTGCTGAGAAAGTCCGAGCCATGGAATGTCAGAACTCCCTTGGGTTTGATGTGACCGACATGGGTCTGGTGGAAGGGTTGAAGATCCCCTACAAATTCAAGGCACTCTCATTCGACAAGTACAATGGCACTTCCTGTCCTCGCACCCATGTGCAGGCGTACTTCAGGAAGATCTCTGCTTACACTGACGATGAAAAGATGTGGATGTACTTTTTCCAAGATAGCCTATCTGGGGCATCTTTGGATTGGTACATGGATCTGAAGCGAGAATCAGTCAGAAGCTGGAAAGATTTAGGTGAGGCCTTCCTAAGGCAATACAAGCACAATATGGACATGGCGCCAAGCCGAACTCAGTTACAGAGCTTGTATCAGAAAGACAAGGAGAGTTTCAAAGAGTATGCTCAGAGATGGCGTGAGCTAGCTGCCAGGGTGCAACCTCCGATGTTGGAGAGAGAGCTGACTGACATGTTCATTGGAACCTTGCAAGGTGTGTTCATGGATCGTTTGGGAAGTTGCCCGTTCAGTAGCTTTTCAGATGTTGTCGTCTGTGGAGAAAGAACTGAGAGCCTTATCAAAGCAGGAAGGATACAAGATCCTGGCTCGTCAAACTCGTCCAATTCTAAAAGGCCATCCTCTGGGGCACCCAAAAGGGGAGAGAATGAAACAAATGCTGTGCACCGTCGGAGGAGTGCAAATAGAAGACCATATCGGCAAGTTGCTGCTGTGACTATTCCAGCAACTCAAACTCAACAGCAACAGAGAAGACCCGCTCAGCAGTATCAGCGTCAGCAACATTATCCTCAGCAGCAGGCTTATCAGCCTCCTATTGACAATCAAGCTGGTACAAGTAATGAGAGGAAGAAGATCATTTTTGATCCAATCCCCATGTCCTACGCCGAACTGTATCCCACTCTGATAGAGCGGAACTTGATTACTCCCAGAGACCCGCCGCCCATACCCGTCAACCCTCGGTGGTGGTATAGGCCTGAACAGCATTGTGTGTATCATTCGGGTGCTCCTGGTCATGACGTGGATAGTTGTTTCCAGCTGAAGATGAAGGTTCAAGACCTTGTGAGGTCAGGTATTCTGATCTTGGAGGACTTAGGTCCCAATGCTAATCAAGCTCGAAGATAACAAGTCCCGGGCTGGCGCCGACTTTTTCTTCAGAAGAGTTGTTCAGAAAACAGAAGCTGCTAATGCAAGAGATACTGACAGTTGTCATCCCTGGTGGGATCTATCGCAATTGGGTCACTGTGGGCGTTCCTACAGTTGTTCATAAGTCTTTGTAATAATCACTTTGTTTAAAAACCCTTCTCCCATGCCAAAAGGAGAAGTGATGACATTGTTGGCAACATTTTGTGCAATGATATTTTCATTCAAATAAATTCATGTTAAAACATTTGTTTTTCCAATTGTTTTCCCTTTTCGCTTTTTGCATGAAATTGGTGATCACAAAAAACCTTAAAAAACAAGAATAAAAGCAACCTTTTCATCCGCATAACGATTGTCTTGTTTGTTTTTCAAAAAGCTTTTCATCTCTAAATCATTATGCAGGTTATTTCTCAAACCCATTGAACATAGTGATCGGACGTCATCTCCCAATTTTGAATTCCTTGTATTCTAAGCGGACGAAGATGATGTTGAAGGGATTCCTGACGAGATTTCCCGACTTCTTGAGCAAGAAAAGAAGATCACTCAGCTGCATCTCGAGAATCAGCAGAACAGCCAACTGGGGCATTTATCAAAAAGAAAGAGAGAAAAAGGAAAAAAAAAGAAAGAGGAGGGTGCAAAATCAAATAAAAAAAAGAAGTCAATCAAAATCAAAAAAAAAAAAAAACAAAAGAAAGATAGCACCCTCAAAGTCCCAAGTTGACTGATGCTGAATTCAAGCAAAAACAAGAGATCAACTGCCATGTGTCATGGTCAGTCATATCAGCAGAGAGTGAAAAAGCATTCGACAAGAAGATCAAGCCTCGTATGTTCCGAGGGACATTATGCTCAAGAAAGTCTTGTCTTTCGTACCCGATTCCAGGGGCAAGTGAACTCTACAAGCTATGAACGTCCGTACGTTGTCAAGAGAGCCTTTTCAGGCGATTTTCAGACACTTACAACAATGGATGGAGAAGTTCACTCGTCCTGTGAATTCCCGATGCAGTCAAGAAATACTTCGCCTAAAACAAAAAAGCAAAAGCTCGCTAAGTCGAACACCCCAAAGGGCGACTTAGGCAAAAAGGAGCGTCTCGGTGGATTGAAAACCCGAAAGGGCAATCCAGGCAAAAGTTAGAGACATTGAAAAAAAAAGAATTTGCATCCCGCTAGATTGAACACCTCACACTGGGGCAATCTAGGCAAAAATTAGGGATTTGGCAAGTAACTGCATCTTGACAAGACTGTGCTGTACATCTGTCATCCGTCAGGGATTCTCGATCCGTCGTCGACTGAAGCTTTGAATACATCGAAAATTCAGAATGGTAGAGGAAAGGTCATTGTGTTCAATGTAGCCCTCTCCAATATACATCACCGATTTCAAACTTGTACAGATCCATGGAGTCTCGCCCTTTGCAGACTACCATTCCATCACATCAATTTGAGCTTTTCATCCAATTATTTGCACTCTTATTTGTTTCAACTCAACAAACGTTTTGCATGTTTTAATTGATAAAGTATCATTGTTTTCAAAATAAACAAATTTTTCAAAAAAAAAAAAAAAATTGTTCTTAAACAAAGTGAACATTCCCGATGACGGAAGGATACTTAGGAGACCCACAGTGCTCTCCCGGGGGTGGTATGATTACCAACAGGTAAGACATTTGTTCGTATCTCGAGCATGACTGTATCTTTGTCCTGCAGAACCTCGTATGGTCTCTCCTCAGTGAAGTTGCCCGATGCAGTGTCGTTTGAAGTTGTTCACCTTCATGTTCCCGGCAGTGCAGATTCTTCCTCCAAATCCCTGGTAGCTCTATTGTGGGGCATCCCCAGTAGAGTGCTGTTTGAGCCCCATCGTGGGGCATCCCCAGCAAGTTTGCTGTTTCGGACATTATTGTGGGGCAGCTCCCCTAGCAGAGTGTTTACTGAAGACTTCAACTTTCGCCTCTCCAGCAGGGCAGTCTTCCTCTCTCCCCCAGCCTGGGTGTTTTTCTTCGAAGATTCAGTATTCAGTGGATTGACATCCCAGTAATCCGACGCCCTCAGATGAATCCCCCAGCGGAGTTGTTGGCATGATGAGTTTTCTCAATGCCTATGTATCCTCATCAGAGATCTGGGTGCTTCTTGGTATCCCTGATTTCCAGCACGAGTTGTTGTGGCGCATCCGCCCGTATGTTGAACTCTGTCCTCCGGTTGTGACCGACGATCCCTCCGGAAGCCTCTGGTGGCCTTCCTCCCCTGCAGGATGATGATTGTTCCCTATTGTCCCAGTCCCCAGTGGATTTTCTTTGCTCTCTGGTGACTTTGGTTTTCTCTCCGGACGATTGATTCCCGGACCTGCGTGTTGAGCATGTCTGTTTGTCAACATTCATCATACATTCATCATGCATAATGCATACATGCATAATCATAGCATTTGGATACTCATGTTGCAGCTGTTGCCGGGTATCTGTTGACTGTTTCCCCCTGCTATTTGGTAATACAAATCTCTCCAGTAGATTTTCCTCAAGCAAATACGGGTGTGTCTGATCTCTCCATGTAGAGCCAACCCCTTAAGCAGAAAGTGTCTATCCTTTCCTGCCATTTCCCCACTGAGATACATCCTCGTGGATGACGGTTGCTTCCGTTCCCTCCCTACACGGTATGGGTTTTCCCTATTGAGTTCTTTCCTCATTAGGATGAGTCTTGTTTCAGTCTGCCTTTTTGGATCGATCCTAAATGGCTACCCGTTGACTGTCTCTTGTGCTTCCCTGGGGCATAAATGAATAGTCGCTTACTAACCGGCACTCATTCATTTCACCCTCAGCGGAATTTTTGGCTTCTACCTACGAACCGGTAGCTGTAAGTCCTCTCTTTACGGTCTTCTACCCATTACCCGGTAGTTGTAAATCCTTTTTTCTCACTTTGTCTCTCAACAGATCGTTTGTTGGCCTCTACCTACAAACCGGTAGTTGTAAGTCCTATCTTTGTGGTTTTCTACCCACTAGCCGGTAGTTGTAAAATCCCACTTTCATCCCCTGGCGGATATTGTTTGTTGGCTTCTACCTACAAACCGGTAGCTGTAAGTCCTATCTTTGTGGTTTTCTACCCACTAGCTGGTAGTCGTAAAATCCCACATCCCTCCCCTTGTTGGAGTTAACCCTTTGTGCTCATCCCGATGATGACTGGTTACTTTTTCCGTGGTTTTCTGCCTACAAACAGGTAGATGTAATCCCCTCTTTGTGGTATTAATGGTCTTGTCCCCTTTGGATACTTGCCTTGATCAAGCAGTATTGTCCCCATTGGGTCTTCACCTTCTTTCTGGATACTTGCTCCGAGTAAGCAACTTTATCCTCTTTGGATTGGTCATCTTTTGCATACCTAGTCTGGTACCCAGATGCCTTTCTTTTCGGTCGATTATTCATTTAACAACCTACAACCCGGTTATGGATAATCTTCCATGCGAGGTTATTATCTACGTTTTGACGGCTATAGATAATATATCTCATGCACTCTTCGGTCAATCCTTCGATTGTTATCACTAGCAGAGTAAGATTCGTATTCCCTGCGGAATCGGATGTTCATCCTTTAACAAGTTTGTCTTTGCTCTCTTCAGGATGTTTTCGGTCGTTTATCCATCTAACAACCTACAACCCGGTTATGGATAATCTTCCATGCGAGTTTATTATCTACGTTTTGACGGCAATAGATAATATGTCTCATGCGCTCTTGGGTCGAAGTCGTACTCCCCAGCCGAGTAAGATTTGTATTCCCTATGGAATCAATGTCCATCCTCTAACAAGACTGCTTTTCTAAGCCCTCTTCAGGATGTTGAGTGTTTTGGAACACAAACCAATTCACGCTTTGGTCGGTCACCCGTTTCATACCTACAACCCGGTATCCATGGTGTTCCTTCCTGTTTGCTCGCTGTCGTGACCTTGATCCCCGAGTGGAGCAGGTTTCATGAAATATTTCTCCAGCAGAGTTCATCCCACCAGTGGATTGGACAGGTTTCAGTAGCAGGTCGATACCTGCATCCCCAGCTGAGTTGTTTCTACTTGTGAATTATGTGGGTCGTCCCCGGCAGAGTAACAGTTATTCCCCAAAGCAGAGTTTATTGTATCTGAGGTTTGTATGAGCCTTATCCCCAGGAGAGTTACCTGGATTATCTTCCCCAGCGGTTCCCCAAGCGGAATTTTTTTGTGGATTGATTGGGCTATCCCCAGCAGTTTATCTTTGCTTTCCCCTAGCAGAGTTGCTTTATTACTCCCCAGCGAGTTGCCTTATCTTCCCCTAGCAGATTCGTATTGTTGGTTCCCCAACAGTTGTTTCCCCCAGCGGATTTATCTTGAAGTTTCCTCAGCACAGTCGTCCTGTGTATCTCTCCCCGCAGAGTTCGCATCATATTGCATTGCATATAGTAATCATTGCATCCTCAAAACTGCGTAGCATTTCCACTCCAGATGGAGCATTACGCCATAGAAAAATTCAAACATATGCATTCATGTGTTCGAAACCACATCAGACCGTATCCCCCGGCAGTGGCGGATCATCTTTATTCAACATCAGCACCAAGTCAGCTACAGTTGCTTCGACAGCATTCGGATTTGATTATCCCCACAGAGGTTTATTTCCTCACCCGATGGTGACAGAGGTTTATTTCCTCACCCGATGGTGACAGAAAATTTGTTTCTCCCCAGCGAGACCCCTAGCAAGTGATCAGCCTTGCCTTGACATATCTCAGATGTCCGTTTTTGTGATACCAGTAAGTGTCATGTCAAACACCCGCGTGTGTCTTCTTTGTTTTGGTGTCGGTAAACATCATCTTTCGATGTCGGTAAACATCGAGTCTCACCCAGTCATCGGTAAATGTCTGGTCATTTTTTTTGGTTTCGGTAAACACCATTGTTTCGGTGTCGGTAAACATCGAGTCTCACCCAGTCATCGGTAAATGTCTGGTCATTTTTGGTGTCGGTAAACGCCATTGTTTCGGCGTCGGTAAACATCGAGTTTTTCTTTCAGTCATCGGTAAATGTCTGATAATCCCCAACAGAAATCCCCAGTAGAGTCATCTGTAAATGTCCTACCTGGTTCCCAGTTGCAAATATTTTGTTTGTCTCTCACCAATAAATTTCTCATCCCAGTCATCGGTAAATGTCTGGTCATTCTTTTTGATGTCGGTAAACATCATCTTTCGATGTCGGTAAACATCGTGTTTCATCCCAGTCATCAGTAAATGTCTGGTCATTCTTTGTTCTTTTGTCAATAAAATCAAAACCCCCAGAAGTCGTCGGTAAACGTCTTGTCTGGTGTCACCACAAAGATTTTGTTCCTCCCCAAGCGGAGATGCCATCGGTAAATGGCCCAGTTTTCTTCGATATCGGTAAATATCGAATTTTCAGTTGCAGCAGCCATCGGTAAATGGTCTTGCTAAGTTGACATCGGTAAATGTCAAGTTTCTTTGAAGCCACCATCGGTAAATGGTCTTGCTTCCTTTCTACATCGAATTGTTTCCCAGCAGCCATCGGTAAATGGTCTGGCTGAAGTTGATATCGGTAAATATCAAGCTTTAATCATCGGTAAATGGTTTTGGTTCTTCAGAAGTTGTTTCCCAGCCGCCATCGGTAAATGGTCTGGCTGAAGTTGATATCGGTAAATATCAAGCTTTAACCATCGGTAAATGGTTTTGGTTCTTCAGAAGTTGTTTCCCAGCAGCCATCGGTAAATGGTCTGGCTGAAGTTGATATCGGTAAATATCAAAGTCCCAGTTTTAACCATCGGTAAATGGTTCAGATTTTCAGAAATTTTGTTTTCCCCAGCTGCCATCGGTAAATGGTCGTGCTGAAGTTGATATCGGTAAATATCAAGTTTTAACCATCGGTAAATGGTTTTGTTTTTCTGAAGTTTGTTTTCCCCAGCCGCCATCGGTAAATGGTCTTGCTGAAGTTGATATCGGTAAATATCAAGGTTCCAGTTCTTTAACCATCGGTAAATGGTTTTGCTTTTCTGAAGCTGTCGTGCAGTTGTCATCAGTAAATGACGTATTATATCCAGTCGGTGCAAATTTCTACGGTTCTTTTGTATTCAATCCCTGTTTACCCTGAAAGTCTGACAGCCGTTGCTCTCATCCGTTCGGGTTCCCAGCTGATTGAATAGGGGCAGCTGTAGCACCTCAAATTTGCACCTATCATTGTACATATCATCTCATATTAGGTCATAGCATATCATGGTCCATTGCATAGCATTTGCATTGTCCCCAGTTGCCTCAAGAGCAAGCAATCAAGAATTAGGTCAAATTGATCAGGAGATCAGTCCACCAATCAAGCAAGGGTGTTTCTCAAGGAATCAAGGCCTTAGGGTTTGTCCAACAAGTTCACATGACTTGGAGGTCCATTTGAAGTGTTCAAGTCAAGGGTTGTTTGTTCAGAAGCCATCAGTTCATGCACAGACAGTCAGAAACCCTAGAAAGTCAAAGTTGGTCAACTGTGTTTGATTCTATGGTTTTGATGGATAGATGGTTTGAGACACTTCCTTCATGTCCCAAAGAAGGTCATTTGTCATTACAAACACTTGTCTGGAAGAAGAAATCATTTCGTTCTTTTCTCGAATTAATCTTGGAAAAGTCAAATTGGGTTGGATGATCCTGGTTAATTACTGAAAAGTTGATTTGGTTGTGGAAATTTAATCGTGGTTGCATTGAGCCCATTCATTTCTTTTTGTTAAGCCCATAATTTTAGCCCATTAACCATTTTCCAAATAATTCCATTTTATTATCCAAATCATAATCCATAATCCATTTAGTTTGATTTTAACACAATCCAATTTAACCATGATCCATTTTTATATCCAGTTAACCATTTGATTGTTTTAACCAATTGTCCAACTTTTTGAATCCATAAACCACATAAACCAAAATCTTATCCAATTTGATTTTTCCAATCCAATTTCATTTCATTGATTAATATCCCCAATTTATCCAAGTTTAATCCAAGTTCATTAATCCTTTTGTATCCATCTGGTTAACCCATATCCATTTCTTTTATCTCACAAAATCCAAATAATCCATATTAAACAAGTTATCCATCTCTTTTATCTCACCATCTCTTTTATCCTTTTTCTAATAAAACAAAAAGAACCAAGCTGTAAGCTATCCAAACATGAGCCACCTGCTAACAAGCAAAATTGAAACGCACAGCAAAAAAGGTGTGGTAGCTCATTCACAAACCGACAAAACAACGCAGTAGCTGCATAGCCCAAACCGCCTAACAAAATTCTGCTACCAAGCCAGCTCTAAACGCACAGCAGAGGCAAGCGAAATACATCCCAAAATGCTTCCAAAACTACAAGCTACCAATTCACTGCATAACAGAATTCCTGCAAAATTTCACAGAAGAAAATAACAAATTGGATAGCAGTTTTTTCTAACAAACTTCATCTAATCTCTCACAACTTTATAAAAAAATCTTCACCTCTCTCTAACAATTTGGAGAGCTTCTTCTTCCTCTCTTCAAATTCCTTCAACCATACTCACAGAACCTTCAAACCACCGTCAACTCCACCACTTCTCACAACCCTCAACCGTTCTAACAACCATGACTTCACAATCGCTTCAACCAACCACCATTGAACATCAACCTTCATAACTTCCATTCATTCAACAAACCTAACCCTCCATTTTCGAACCGCCAAGAACCTGCAACAAGAATTCGAAAAAAGCTCATCAGAAGAAGAATAGAGTAGTTAACAGGAAATTGAAACAGAGGCTGAACAGAGAAGAGGAAGAACTCAGACTCGTAGCGAAAGAATCGAACAGAGAAGAGAAACGCAGCTCACCATTCGCGTTTTCTCCGGGGAAAGAAAAGCATCATCGATTTCACTCTCCATCAGCAACGATCTTTCATTCTTCATCACAAACGCGAATCGGAAGCGATAGAGACAAGTCGGAGGCGCGAACGTGAACTGGTAGGTCCTCTTTCTCCTTTTAACTTCTCTAATCGCATGCGAGGATGTTTCGATTCGTTGTTTGAGAGTGGATTGAATACCGCGAGCGAATCGATTTCTTGTTTATCCTGAGGATTTCGAATAGTGCAGAAGCGCTTATGGGGGAAGCACTTTTCCGGCCGCCGTTTATCATTCCTTCGTTCCATTCTCCTGGTTTGAACTCACATGTGGTTTTTGGGGAGCAGGTTTGGGCCTTAAGCCCAAGGCAATTCTGGCACTGCAGTTTACTCTTCATACCCCTTCCGCCGACCTGCACCCCCTGCGAATGGGCTTTATTCCCAATCTATCCCAAGGCCCGTTCAGTTTTGCTGAATGCATTAACCTGTTTTTGTTTGATCTTCTAGCTAAATTAGGACCTGATTTGTCACATTAGAATTAGAAACATTAGGATATGTTAGTTAGTTTAATTAATTCAATTAGGTTGATTAGTTTAACTAGATAATTAGGAGTAATATGATACTAGAATTTAATAGAATGTTTAGGAATTGTTAACCTTGATTAAACTCGGATTAATTTTAGAATTAGATTAATTAGGACTCGATTCTTGGTTAATTAGGAATTCTAGGTATTTAGAATAATAACGATTGTTTAGGAATTAATTGACTTTTAATTAGAATTTTGTAAATAGAAATTTAATTCAATATTAATCCCTAATTGTGAAATGACCATTCTACCCCTAGGCTTAGAAATAATTCAATCTTGCCTGCTCCCTTAATTTTAGGACATGTTAGTACTTGATTAAATGAGTTTCATATGGAGTATCAGCTTCTGTCCTGGATTTTTTTTCCTCTTTTGACCCTAGGCCTTGTCCTAGTGGTCTGTGCTCTCACATTTGAGTTTTTGTTTCAGGTTAGGAGCACATGTGCTTAGGCTTGATGATGATTATCCAATGGGAATTGACTGTTTGTTTGTGTATGACTAATTTGAATTTGTTTTGTAGGGTTGACCTTTGAGTATGAGCTTATGGCTTGCACCTTCGTGCATTGTGATTATGTCTGATTGTACAACTTAACTATTGACTTTTGCTGTTTACTGTTGTTTGTCTGTGTACTGATCTGTTTGACTATTTCAGGTACCATTAGTTGCTTAGTTCTCTGAACTTGCTTTGCTTTGCTATTTAGCAACTTGCTTGAGGTATATTTTCTTTTTCTTCATGTAGTCTGGAGACCCGGCCTGTTATTTGGCCGGGCAAACTGTCTGAAGTCCTCCTTAAGAGGCAATGCCTGTGTTTGTTTAAAATAGTCCCAAGCAGGAAAAGACCTTCAAGTAAGGCAATTGGTGGAAGGTAGGGATAAGCAATCTATCCCCCACTATTCAGTGTATCCTCTCTTTGCTCCCATTACATGGTTGAAGCATCGAGATAAAAACCCAAGATCTAATCGAGTCAATAATGGGGAAAGAGTTCCATCTTTCTGAACTCCCCCACTTTCTATTATTTGATGCTCTCCCTAATCAGGGATAGAAGCAATGAGGCACACCCCTCATCTCCTATTCATCTGCTTCACCTTAGCCTCTCAATGGCAAGGTTAAGAGCGACCTTCACCCATTACAGTGGACTTTTATAGTCAAACCCTCTTGTGTGAGCCCCTTGTTTGGCTATAGAGTGTGTTGTTTGATTCTCATTGACTGTTTGGTTGCTTCATATGCACTTGCTTGCCTGTATGTTATGCATTTATCATCATCAATTGTCATTAATGCATGAGCATCTCTTTTGTCTGTTTGACATCATTATTGTTGTTTACCCATTGAGGACAATTGTAAGTCCCACAAGTTGGCATTTGTTCCTATGACATGGAAGTGAGTATAAGTCCATCACATTGGCCACTCATCTTATCTTTGCTTGTTGTATTGTTTGTATGTGAGGATACAATTGTAAGCCCCACAAGTTGGCAGTTGTTCTCCTAGGATCATACTGTGCATGTCAGAGTAAGCCCATACAAGTTGGCATCTGACATCCCTGCTTTGTTTTCTTTATTTTGTGAGAGGATGCATTTGTAAGTCCCACTAGTTGGCATTTGTTTTCCTATGATCATGTGTGGAGTTAACCTAAGTCCCACAAGCTGGCAGTTGACTTCCATATTTCTTCATTATTTTCTTTTTAGGAGATTGGTATAAGACCAGTGATTGGCATCCGATATCCGTCTTTCTTTGTTTGTTTGCTTTATTACTTAATTACCTATTCCAAAGGACACACTTGAATCATCCTCTATATGATCTCAAGAAGTGAACCTCCTGAGAAGTTTTACTTTCCATCCTCATTCATTCATCCTCATTGTGTCCTAGAACCTTTTCACACTTCGATCTTAAACTTGACATAGACATTGTGCAAACTTCTTCATGTTTTCAAACTAAAAACCTGGACCCAAGTCCTTGACTTTTTCAAACTTCATTTTATAATACTTCTCTGAATCAATATTAATCATACTTTGACTTCATTTTCATAATCATAATCGGTTAACTTCACTCACTCAATTGTTTTGGCCTTGTCCACTGTTTGTTTAAAATTGAACCCAACTCACTTTTGGAAATCTTTTGGCCGAACTACGGCAACTCTGATTCTCATGTTCAGATGAGATACGTAGGCACGAGACGCGATGTCTTGCCGAGTTTGACTAACCACTAACACTAACTCTTTTCTCTCACCCCTGTGTGACTGAGATATCCTTTTCTCTCGCCCTCGTTGCGATTGAGACCTCCCCTTTCTCTTGCCCTAGTTGCAATCGAGACTTTGCTTTTTCCTGTGTCTGTTAGGATAGGTTGGCCCTTGTGCCATTTAGCTAGAAAACCTTAACTTAGGGTTGACTTTTGCATGACAACATCTAGGCTCGAGTCGTAGTCTCCCTAGAGTTGTGTCTCCCTCTGTTATCTGGTTAGGCTAGATCCTTTGTCCCTGCGTAGGGGAACTACATCGCCCTGATCTTCACACCAGATGAAGTATGTAGGCAGGAGATTGAGCTGATCTCTCCGGGCGCCTTTCTTTTCTTTTTTGTGTATTGTTTGACAGTTATAGGCTCGAGTCCCCGACTCCCTATTAACCTGTTGTGTTGTTGTGTGCTTGGAAGCCGATGTAAGTCCATCGAGTGGCATTTGGGTTCCAGTGTGTGTGTGTTTAGGTTCGGATGCTGACATAAGTCCAGTGATTGGCAGTCGGGCTCCACGTTTGCCTTTGTCTGTTTGTTTGTGTGCGTGTCAGCCGAGCTACGAATGCTCTGATTCTTCTCTCGTCCGAGAAGATACGTATGCATAGGATGCGATATCCTAGCGAGCATGTTTCGTCTCCCCAGTCCGAACTACTTCGACTCTGATGTCTATGCCTGATAGACTAAGTAGGCCCAGGATGCGATATCCTGCCGAGTCAGTTTCAGTCAGTTTCTTTTGTCTCCTTCAGCCAGTGTGTGTGTGTTTGAGCAGTTTTTAGCAACCAATTTTCTTTCCTTTTGTGCGTGGATCCCGTAGAGTACTACGGATGCGTAGGGTGCCTAACACCTTCCCTTCGCATAACCGACTCCCGAACCCATCCTCTTTGGTCGCGAGACCATGTTCTTTCCTAGGTTTACTTCGAGCGTTTCCTTTCCCTCTTTTGGGATAAATAACGCACGGTGGCGGCTCTGTTGTTTCTTTCTTTTCCCGCCGGTTTTTCGCGCGATGCGACATGATGTGCAAGGCCTTGTTATGGTTTCCTGAGGTACATACGCCATGTTCAGCATCTTCAGCAAGGCGTTGCGATGTGCCTCAGAGCACAGCAGCAGAGATAGAATGGATATCTTGGACGGAGTTTGGTTGAGCTGGTCTACGATCTTGTAGTCACTCTTCTTGATAATTTTCATAAATTCCTCCACGTCCTTCTCAAACGAGCCACCAGGAACATCCGTCTGAGCAGGTTCCTCATCAACAACGGCCTGTTTGCCCTTCGATCTAGCAGATGCCTCAGCATTGGCATCCCTCAACGGTTGAGGCGCAAACAGCCGTCCACTTTTAGTAAAGCCTCCCGGTCCACCAACATTGTCCACAACTGGACTTGCAGTCGCCACAGGAGCTCTACTAGGTGCAACAATAGTTACTAGAGCCTGATTGGTCGGCCTGACCCGATTCTCAGCCCTTCGATTATTCCGGTATGCATTGTCGTATCTCCAAGGCACAACCTTACTATTCTCAACAACAGGTCTTCCACCTGATACATCAATAGTAGTTGGAGTGTTGACAGTTACTGGTGCGGAGATGGTAACAGGAGTACCATTTGTTGTAGGCGTACTACCAACAGACCTCGGCCCACGTCCTTCAGACGGTTTGAAGAATATAGTGACAGTTGACACTGCCCCACAATCTCTATTATCAGCCCAAGTAAACTGAACACAGCCCTCATCTATCAACTTTTGAATACCGGCCCGCAATTGTTCACAACCATTATCTGACTCTGCACAACCCAAACAACCTTCATCACAGCCCGGGTGCACACCACTACTCAACAAACGGCCCTTTACCACAAGCAGAGAAGTCTGAATCTCGTCAACATTAACAACAAGATCTTCAGCTTCAACCCCTTCAACACAGTTCACCCGGTGAGCACCATGCGCAGGCATAGGATTGTTTACAACATTCGGTACAGGAGCGAAATTGATAGTCTTAGCATCAATCAAGTCCTGGACTTTATGGTGGAAAGCCCTGCAGTTCTCTATATGGTGTCCAGGCGCACCAGAATGAAAGTCACAACGCACGTTGGCATCATACCCAGGTGGTATTTTTGTCAATGGCGCCATGGTCCTCAGTTCCACAAACCCTAGTCTGAGCAACTCAGGCAGTAGCTCAGCATATGTCATGGGCAATGGGTCGAAACGTCTATCAGGCATTCTCTGCCTCGGCTGATATGGACGTTGCTGTTGTTGTTGTTGTTGTGGCATTTGTTGTTGAACCCTCTGTTGTTGCGGTGTTTGACGTTGTTGAGGTGTAGGAATGGTCACTGCGGCAACCTGACGGTACTGATTTCTGTTCTGATTTCTGCGGTGTTGAACAGCATTAGTCTCATCCTCTCTTCGGCGAGGTGCCCCAGAGAAAGGTTTCTTGGATGACGAGGAACTAGCATCATTGATCTTCCCAGCCTTGATCAAACTCTCAGTCCTCTCACCATAAATGACCACGTCAGAAAAGCTTCCAAATGGGCAACTCCCCATTCGGTCCATAAACACACCTTGAAGAGTACTAATAAACATGTCAATCAACTCCCTTTCCAGCATAGGGGGTTGGACTCTCGCAGCCAGCTCACGCCACCTCTGGGCGTACTCCTTGAAGCTTTCACCGGATTTCTGACATAGACTCTGCAGTTGAGTCCGGCTAGGTGCCATGTCCATGTTGTGCTTATATTGCCTCAAGAAGGCCTCACCCAGATCCCTCCAGCATCGGATAGAATCTCTCTTCAATTCCATGTACCAGTCCAAAGAAGCCCCAGATAGACTATCTTGGAAAAAGTACATCCACATCTTTTCATCATCTGTATACGCAGAGATCTTCCGATAATATGCCTGCACATGGGTGCGAGGGCAAGAAGTGCCGTTGTACTTGTCGAAGGAAGGTGCTTTGAATTTGTATGGGATTCTCAAACCTTCAACCAACCCCATGTTGGTCACATCGAACCCAAGGGAGTTCTGGCATTCCATTGCTCTTATCTTTTCATCCAGGGCATCCACCTTACGATCCCTATCCTCCACTCTTCCAACATCACCATCATCCTCACTCAGCAGCGTGAACATGTCCTCTTGTATGTCGACAATCGGAGCTGGATGACGAACCGGAGCCCGGGTAGCTCTAACATTGACAATCTCTGCAGCAAGAGGCTGTCCATTAATTCTTATACCCCTGAGTTCATCCCCCACAGCATAGTCATGAACGGGAGCAGCAGCAACATTCTCGGGCACAGGGATACCAGCAGGTGAACCCTGGTTAGACGCCTGAATAACCGTCTCTTGTCTCTGAACCAAAGCTCGAAGCTCCTCCTGACCTTGAGCAACCCCTTGCATCATTGTCATAAACTGGGCCATGTTCGCCCTCATCTCAGCCAACTCATTCTGAACCTGATCCATACTTCGCTGTTGATTGA
The DNA here is from genome assembly GCF_024323335.1 of Lathyrus oleraceus. Classification (NCBI taxonomy): domain Eukaryota; kingdom Viridiplantae; phylum Streptophyta; class Magnoliopsida; order Fabales; family Fabaceae; genus Lathyrus; species Lathyrus oleraceus. Next base: position 297,108,463 of record NC_066579.1, read on the forward strand.
GTCTGGTTGAATACCGGTGTGGTCTCTGATCAGCTATCCTGCCTGACACAGGAACCAGAGTGAGAAGTCGTGCGCAAGAACACCTGTTATGCAAAATGATATGTGTATGATGTGCGTGATGTGTATGCAGGTTAATTTTTCATGCATTATTATACACTTTTCTTCTTTTTTTTTCTCGAAAATAAACATGCTATGATGCAAATGAGGGAGCCAAGACTGGTCGACTGAGTATCACACGGCACATGATCAAAGCTTCGACTTGAACTCTGGCATCACAACTTCATCTGAAACCCAAACTCATCTGAACCCAAGTCAACTGAACCATATCCACGTCTGAGCATTCTCAAATTCAGCCCAGGGATCCGAAATAAGCGGAACCCTCTGATCAATACCAGGATCAAACCTCCGGCGTCCAGAAATAGATTCATAAATCCGACTTATAAATAGGAGTCTGATCAACCAATAGTCACCAACGAAGTCACCATCAGAACATGCATCTGTAAGAATCAACCCTCCCCTCACAGGTGAATTCTAACAAGGTCATCCTAAGGCGGACAATGATCTCGACAATCGGGCAAAGATACTCAACGGGTTTGCCCTTTCGGGTGTGCCGTTGTAGCTCTCTTAAGATCGTCTCAATCAAAGATCCGGGAAAGAACGGTCACCGAAGTCAACAGCTCAGATGAGATCATCCAACCTGAGTGGAATAACTCCAAACGGAAGGACTCCCTCAAATGAACCTCGTCCGGCTGTGGTGACACGTCGCAACAACATGCTGATACAGCAAGTGAGGAAACGCGAGACCACACTAATCCTAGGTGTATACTCGGGCCTGGGTTTTAGCCCCACTCAGAACACCCACCCCAAACAGAAGAACCACCTGTACAGAAGACAGCTCAATGACAGTATGATGCATGCAAACAGATATGCACATATATACAACATAATAATCATGCATACAATAAATAACAACAAATAGCAACCAAAACCCTAACCTAGAGAGCGCTAGGAGAGACTCGCTTAGGGAAGATGGACCAGCAAGAGGTCAACTTCTCTATTTCCCCAGCAGAGTCGCCAGCTGTCGCATTACGCGAAAAAACCGGCGGGAAAACAAAAACAACAGAGCCGCCACCGTGCGTTATTTATCCCAAAAGAGGGAAAGGAAACGCTCAGAGTAAACCTGGAAAAGACATGGTCTCGCGACCAAAGAGAATGGGATCGGGAGTCGGTTATGCGAAGGGAAGGTATTAGCACCCCTACGCATCCTTCGTACTCGAAGGGATCCACGCGCAAAAGGAAGGAAAACGGTTGCTAAAAACACTGCTCAAAAACAAACAAACACTGGCTGAAAGAGACACAAGAAAACAAACGAGACTGACTCGGCAGGATCTCGTATCCTGGGCCTACTTAGTCTATCAAGCATAGACATCAGAGTCAAAGTAGTTCGGACTGGGGGAAAAACATGCTCGCTAGGATGTCGCATCCTATGCATACGTATCTTCTTGGACTAAAGAAGAATCAGAGCATCCGTAGCTCGGCTCACACACGCCAAACAAAACCACAGGCAAACGTGGAATCCGAATGCCAATCGCCGGACTTACATCAGATTCCGAACCAAAACACACCCACACTGGAAACCAGATGCCACTTGATGGACTTATACCGGACTCCAAGCACACAACAAGAGGATACGGAATGCCAATCGCTGGGCTTACATCCATCTCCTGACACACACAAAGACAAAACAAAAGGGCGCCCGGAGAGATCAGCTCATCTCCTGCCTACGTACCTCATCTGGTATGAGGATCAGGGCAACGTAGTTCCCCTACGCAGGGACACAGGACTAGCCTAACCAGATAATAGAGGGAGACACAACTAGGGAGACTACGACTCGAGCCTAGCTGTTATCATGCAAAATCATCCCTAAGTCAAGGTTGCTATCTAACTTGCACAAGAAGCAAGCTAAACCTAAGCACAGGCAATAGCAAAGCAAACAATCACATATAGCACACACTATATACACACCAAGTGGGGCTCAAACAAAGGTTAGGCTGCAAGAGCAAGCCAACTGTATCAGGGTGGTGTTAGCTCTTAACCTTGACATTGAGAGTCAAGGTGAAGCTGATGAAAGGTGAGTGAAGATTAGACTTCAAAGCTCTTATCCCTGGCCTGGGAGAGCTTCAGACAATGAAGTGTGGGTCCAGAAAGTGGGAACCCTTCTACACTTATGACACTGACTCAACATAGATCTTGGGGTTAATGTCCACAAGGCATCAACATGTGATGTGAGCCAAGGGACGACTCAACAGAATAGCAGGAGATGGATTGCACATCTCTTGTGTCTGCCAATTGCCTTAACAAAGGTCTTTTCCTGCTTGGGGACAAAAATAAACAAGCACAAACATTGCCTCTTAAGGAGGACTTCAGACAGGTGTCTGGCCAAGTAACAGGCCAGGTCTTCCAGACTACATGGAGAAGAGATCATTATACCTCAGTGCTCAAGCTAGCAAGAAAAGCAAACACAAGTTCACAAGGGAACTATAGCAACTAAGGTACCTGAAATCAATCCAACATAATCAGTATACCAGACAAACACAAGTCAAACAGACAATTACAAGTCCATAGCACAAACAGATAACAAGCATCAATGCACAAAGGTGCAAGCCACAAGGCATAAGTACAAGTCTCAATGCCTACAAAACAACCTCAAAGTTAGTCATAAGCAAGCAATAAACCAACTCCAATTGAGTGCACATCATCAAGTATAAGCAATTGTGCTCTTTGACCTGAAACAAAGCTCAAATGTGAGAACACAAACCACTAGTACAAGACTAGGGTCAAAATGGGGGCAATAAACCAAAACAGAACATGAAACTTATCAAAAATCAAGTTCAATCAAATAAGAATCAAATCCAAGTGGTCTCACATTCATATCATCAACCAATATCATTTCACACATCAATCATGGTCAAACATGCAAGTTAGAACCTCATAGAACCAAACAGAATGATTCAACTCAAATCAACTCACAAACATTTCAATAAATCACCAAAAAAATTCATGGTTAAACAGCATTCATAACATGACCTACACACCAAATTTCAAGTTATTTGGACCAAGGGAAGAAAGTCAATTAAATTCATCAAGCCAAAGCATACTCAAACAAGCTCATACAAGGCATCAAATCATGTATCAACTTCAAGCAATCATAAAACAGAGACCAAGCATGATAAATGAATGAAATCAAAGCCATGGCAAACTTCAATATGTCTATAATACACATGCCAAATTTCAAGTCCATCCAATAAACCACAAGAATTTCACAAATCATATAACATCATGTCTCACAAGAAGTCAACAATTGGTCAAACAGGGAAGAAAATCTCAATCAAATAGGAAATGCATTCACAAATTCCAGGAAAATTCACATTCTAACTTAACATCCAGAAGATTCAACATGCAAAAATTCAGGTCATTTCAAGTTCATATGGCATGGTAACAAAAATCATGAAGTCAAGCAAGAAATGGTGTGACACAAATTGTCACACCTCTAATGATCAGAGCATATCTCACAATCCAGGAATGCAAAAATCACAAACCATATACCAAAATGCTCCTCAAGGTGTCTAGATTATGCATACAAAATTTCAAGAATTTCCAATTAAGCATCATCATTTCATGATCAAAATGGTAAACAAGGTGCAACAAATGACATGTTCACATGAACCCTAACCAAAACAGAAATCCACATGTGCACAATTTCCACAAAAATCATCAAAAAACTCTAGAGATTACAAGGATCATCATGGAAAAAGCCTCACATTATTTGGACAAATATTGAATGAGTTATGAATTATTTAGTATGGTGAAAAATTAAAAAAAAGTGAAACAAGGCAAGGTGAACATGATAACATGATATGAAGAAATGCCAAAACCTAAAATGAAAAGATGCTGGAGCTGAGGATCGAACCTCCTCCAAATTCAAACAAGCGCGCGCCATAGTGAAATGCTGCGTTTCACTAATACATGTGGTGCAGCGTGATTGGCTCATGGCTCATAAACACAATTTTCATGCAAAACACACGGGAAATGGATCTACGCGCATCTGGAAAGTGTTCTTGACCACATTCAAACTGTTCTTCATACAATTCCCAGCACATGAACAATTTTCCACAGAAATCAACAAATGATATATCATTCGACTCGTCTCATCATGCACATCAATAATCTAACAACAATTTCTTCTAATTCTCACTAACAAATCCAGATCGATCAAAAGAAGATTTGAACATCAAACTTCAATTCACAATATCTCATTTGATTCTCAATGAAATTCAATTCTACGAAGTTCAGTGTGATCTACAATCAAAAATCTACAAGAAGCATAGCATGATTTCAACAATTAGAGAATTCGAATTCCAACCTTGTTTGAAGTGCAGAGTTGAAATCGTGCTCCTCAAGGCTTGGAAGATGAAAACAGATGCTCAATGATGATGCAGAAGATGGATGAATGATGTACTTTAGCTCAGCAATGCTCAGATTCGAAGAAATATCCAAATGCCATGTGAATGCTCAAGCTTCAACAGCCACGATCTTCAAGAATTTTCCACAATTCTTCTTCAACGGATCTCCAATAACACCTGTAGATGATGATCAACACAAGCACAAGCAAAAAGAATGGTGAAATTTGATGAACAAAGTGAAAAAAAGTTTGAGAGAATTTGAGAAATTTTGAGAGAATTTGAGTTTGGATCTGAAATTGTGAATTGTTAATGCAGAATTCTGTTACAATTAGTGCTTTATACCACCTGTTAATCACACTAGCTAAACATGATTAGCAAAAATGAAATGGATTAGTGAAGTTGAACATGTTATGCAAAAATGCCAAAATGCCCTTATGATCATGTGCCAATGGAACAGTGCCAAAATCCCTTGCAGCAAGTCACAATTTCTGTTTCAAGGCCAATGCAATTGGTTTGGAGTGAAAATTATGTGTACTTTTCAAATTCACCTTTTTTCCCACCAAAATTCAAATTGATTCACTTGAAAAATGGACTTTTTATGTGATGATTTTTGATGAAATGTGATGAATGATTATGATAAAGCATGTCAAATGGAGTTTGCTCAAAAAAGAATCACATGAATTGGCCTTTTGGTTCAAGAGTTATGCCTCCTTGAAGTTCAAAATTTCTTGCCAACGATTTGATCATAACTTGCCAACCATAAATGAGAAATGGATGTTCTTGGACTTTTTGGAAAGGTGAGAGCAAGATCTTCAACTTTCATGTTGGACAAAATTTCATTTGAAGCTTGTATGATGATGTAAATATGAGGAGAAGACCTTTCCATTTTTGGCAGTTTGAAATTACAGGTCACTTACTATTTTTGGAAACTTTTCATCTGACCTCAAATTCTTCAATCTTGATCTTTGATATGTCAAATGAGACTTGTATGGACATGAATGAAGCCTTTCAAACCATCTCCCACCTTCAAATCCATGAATTCAGGCACAGTTGACCACAGTTGACTTTCTAGGGTTTCAGATGAAATTCAGCTTGACTGATGACTTCTGAGCATCCGATCTTTGGCCAAACCACTTCAAAATGATCCTTGAATCATGTGAACTTGTTGAACCAACCATAGGGCTTTGCTTCAATAGGAAATGCACTTGCTTGCTTGCTTGACTGAATCTCCTGACCAGTCTTGACCTAATGATCTTGCACTTGGGCAAATGGACAATGCAATGTAATGTTGTGGCCAATGTAATGTTAATGACCTAAAATGAAAATGAATGTACAAATGGGAGGTGCAAATTTTAGGTACTACATGTACCTGTTGAAACATCACACAAATCAGTTCAAATATACAGACAAACAGACAATCATGAATATCAAACAGTCAAACCCAATGAGCAAAGGCATAAGCCAACAAGTCAAACTCAAATGAGTTAACAACCCTACAAAACACACAAGGTTATTAGTCAAAAGTAAACATCAAAGGCTCAAGTGATAGAGCCCCAACAACTATGGAACTTGAATGCTCAACCTGAAATCAAAGCTCAAACATAAGCAACTAACCACTAGGTCAAAGCCTAGGGTCAAAGGTGGAGAAAAAATTTAAAACAGAACATGAAATTTAACATGGATCAACTTCATTCAATCAAGAACACAATCCAAAAGGTCTCATCTCAATATCAATTACCAAATCCATTTCATGAACCAAATATGGCAAGGTATGCAAGTTGTGATCACATTGTGACATCAGAAGAAACAAATGCACATTAAATCAAAAATGATTCAAATAATCTTGGAAAAATTCATGAGTAAATAGGACATACAACATGATCATCACACAAAAAACTAGAGGCATTGGACATCAATAGGCATGGTAATCACATTGCATAAGTCAAGATAATCACAACAAGCACATGTGTGACACCAATTGTCACACCAACTTAGCATAAGCACAAAACAGAAATGAATTATGGTAAAAACCTCAAACCAAAGCCAAAACAACACTCAACATGTCTAGAAGTAGTGAGCAAAATTTCACATTCATTGGATAATCCACAAGCATTTCACAATCAAATGAAAATCAAGGCAATTCAAAATCTCACACATGACCATCCAGAATGAAAAAATCTCAATTAAATCAGAAATGATCTTAAAAATTCCACCAAAAATCCTGAGCAACCACAACATCCATATCAAGCATCATACAAAAAATCAAAGCAATTGGAATTCATTTGGCATGGCAAATTAATCACATAAGATGAACAAGCAAAGGTGTGACACAAATTGTCACACCAACATTCACATGATCATAAAACAGAAACCACAAATGGTAAAAATACCAAATCAACACCAAAATGTCAAGCCAAGAGTCTAGTTTCATCATGTAAAATTTCAAAAGCATTGGATTAAAAATGAGCATTCCACAAATGAAGAAGCAAGGCAAGGTCAAGATATGATACATGTTCACAAACCCTAGCACAAATTATTTTCCAGCCAAGCACAATTTTCAAACTTATGATGATAAAATACTAGACAGAAAATGTGACATAATGCAAAAAAGCACATATTTTTTGGAGCAATTTTCTATATGTTGTGAATGTTTAAAGTTGAAGAAAAAATGAAAAATGCATGTGAAGCAAGTATGGAAAGGCATGGAGGGAAAAGAGAAAATAATGTGATGCATGTGCATAATTTGCATAGCCAGGATTCGAACAGGGGAGGATTTCAAATGAAAAAGGCGTCAGGCTGCTTAAACGCAGCATTTTACTAAACGCTGACCAATCAGAACGCTGCATGGGCGAGCACATGAGCCAATCACGTGTTAACCCTAACAAACACATTGGCAACGCTTTTCTGTGGTAAGAAGAATCCAAAACCGTGGCCAAAGAACTGGAAATCATCTTCTTCACGCGTTCATGCATGAACAGTAGATGTTCATGATGTTCAAGAACATTTCTCCCAGAAATCAAAAGTGAGCATATCAATAGGTAGATCATTTATCATAGATCACGAATCAAGGCATGGCTAAGTCTAAATCACCACATACAAAGAGAATCGAAGCCATGGACATTTGCACATGAAACTTTAAATCGACCTAACTCACTCAATATTGCATGGATTTCAATGATTTAAAGCTCAAAACACTCAGCATTGCAAGATCTACGACATTAGCATGATAATTTTAAGAATTAGAGAGATCGAAATTGTGACCTCTTGATGAGCAGCTTTGAAATTCAATGGATTCAGGTCTTGCAATGCTCCAATGCTTCTCTATGATGCTTGTACAGTTGATTGGAAGAGAAATTGAGGATTAATTGTGCACGATTTCAACAAATTTTGGATTCACCATTAATGCTTCATGCTTTGAATGTGCTTCAATTCAGCTTTGTTTCAACCAGTTACACGTGCAAATCTCCTTGATAATACTCCAGGATGATGAATCAAGCAAGAGAAATGCAAGTTGTTTGGAGAAAATTGAAGAAATGGTGAGAGAAATTTTTGATGAATTTTGGTGATTCTAGATCTAAAATTGGGAATTGTGAAAAAAAGTTAGAGATTAGACTTATATATGCAATGCTAATCATGTTTAATTAAGCCTTAAACCAAATGCTAATGAAATGGATGAGTTAGGGAGTGTTTTGGAAAATTGAGTTTTTCACCCTTATGCATGAAAATGCATGGTGAACAGTACGAATTTTGATCCAATTTCACTCAAAATGCTGTTTTGAAATCATTTGTAATGGCCAAAAGTTTAAATAATCCACCAATTTTAAATTCCAATTTTTCCCTCCAAAAAATCAAGTGAAATGCAAATGATTATGTGATGACAATTGGTGTAATTCAATGTATGTTTTGGAAACTAGAGGTTAAAAGGAGAATTTAGCAAAAAGAACCACTTGAATTGGAGTTTTGGTTGAGAAGTTATGCCCATTTGAAGTTCCATGTTCACTTTGTCAAGATTGAACCATATCTCCTTAACCACACATGAGAAATTGATGATCTTTGACTTTTTGGAAATGGGAGAGAAATATCTACAACTTTCATGTTCAACAAAATTTCATTTGGAGCTTCCTTGATGATGTAATCTTGAGTTGAAAACCTTTCCATTTTTGGCAATTTCAAATTACAGGTCACTTACTATTTTTGGAAAGTTTTGTCCTGACTTTAAATTCTTCAATGTTGATGTTTGAAATGTCAAATGAGACTTGTTTGAACATGAATGAAGTATTTCTAATCACTTCTCACCTCCAAATCCAACAGTTGACTTGGCAGTTGACTTTTGCAGTTGATAGATGACTTGGTCATGCATAGAGGATTTTGAACCTCAACCACTTGATGAAATGGCTCCAAAATGAAACCCTAGATTATAAAAGCTCAACAAAACCACATGATGATCTCCATCTTATTAAAGACCTCATCTCCTTGACAAACCCTGATTGGCATAATGCATCTTATTAGGGTTGACCAGAGGTCAAAACCCTAATCCCAAGGAAACTGATCATGAATAGTGAACCATGATGATGATGATATACCATTTCAACCAAGATAATGCTCCACCTCCTTGAGGAACCAAGAAACCCTAATTGAAGCACAAACCCTTAGATGATTGGTGATCAATCCAATAAGACCCTCAGGCTTGCATCCCTTAACCTCTCCATCTTCTGAGAAAGACTTAGGAGGATGACTTGCTCATTGTTTCCACATGGTATGCAAAGATGTAATGCCTAATGTCCTACAAAATGAAATGTAATATGCTAAGATAGTCCCAAGAGAGGAGGGCAAATTTTGAGGTGTTACAGCTGCCCCTATTCAATCCACTGTGAATCTGTCGATATGAACAACCTCGGCTTTCAGACGATCAGGGTGAAGAGTGATTGAATACCAAGAACAGACGAACAATTTGCACTCTGATGGGAAATAATTAACAATGCCTGTCAGAATCGGCGAAGAAGCAATCTCAAAAGAAGAACCCGTTTGGTACGGAGAAAGTCGGCCTGAATACCGCACAGAAATTTTGACCTGGATACCAAAATAAATGGTAACACAGGGATACCATGGCCTGAACGCCGCTCGTCAGTCTGAATACTGAGCATCATAGTATGAGAGTATTGATATCGGTCTGAACACCGAGAGATTGGCCTGAATGTCGTATCGGTCTGAATACCACTTCGGTCTGGATACCGGGAGATTGGCCTGAATGCCGCAAGCTGCATCGACCTGAACGTCGGAAACTTCTTCGATCTGAAAATCGGAAGCTGGCCTGAGTGCCACAAGTACTTCGACCTGATCGTCGGAAACTTCTTCGATCTGAAAATCGGAAACTGGCCTGAGTACCACAAGTTCTTCGACCTGATCGTCGGAAACTTCTTCGATCTGAAAATCGGAAACTGGCCTGAATACCACAAGTTCTTCGACCTGATCGTCGGAAACTTCTTCGATCTGAAAATCGGAAGCTGGCCTGAGTGCCACAAGTTCTTCGACCTGATCGTCGGAAACTTCTTCGATCTGAAAATCGGAAACTGGCCTGAGTACCACCTCGGTCTGAACACCGGAAAACTGGCCTGAATGCCACAAGTTCTTCGACCTGATCATCGGAAACTTCTTCGATCTGAAAATCGGAAACTGGCCTGAGTACCACCTCGGTCTGAACACCGGAAAACTGGCCTGAATGCCACAAGTTCTTCGACCTGATCGTCGGAAACTTCTTCGATCTGAAAATCGGAAACTGGCCTGAGTACCACCTCGGTCTGAACACCGGAAAACTGGCCTGAATGCCACAAGTTCTTCGACCTGATCGTCGGAAACTTCTTCGATCTGAAAATCAGAAACTGGCCTGAGTACCACCTCGGTCTGAACACTGGAAAACTGGCCTGAATGCCATAACGGTCTGAATATCCGAAAAACTCGTCATGCCTGTCAGCATCGGCAGAAATAACGAATAGTGATAAATGAGGCGGCACACGTACCAACGACCCGTGTCGGGGATAACAAGCCATGAGCATGCTATCCTCTATTCAACCCTAGCAAACGAACACTTTGCGCTTAGCTGGGGATTATCTCTTTATCTTTTCTTTACTTTTTAGACCCCGAAACTTTCTGATTATCATTTCCATCCCTGCCCGACAGAAATCCTTCCTCCAATATCGCACTACTGGGGAACCCTGTTGGTTAAAATCATGATGCCAAACTCCTTGGAGTAACATCTTCACCTTCTAGCGAAACCACCTCTCAGACAATAACCACGACTTGAGACTAGCTTATGCTCACAATGCTGATGCATGATAAATTTTTTAGCGTAATGCTCCATAATCATGGAAATGCTACGCAGTTCATTATGAAATATTCTATGATCTCCTAAATGATGAATGCATAAAAGGTATCCCCCTCAAGGGACTCTCCTGGGGAGCTCGAGGCACTCTGCTGAGGAACTCGACAACACTTCAATCTCCACCCCGCTGGGGAATAGCACTGCTGCTGGGAAGTAATCACCCTTACCAGGGAATAAACCACCAACGCACTCTGTGGGGGAAACAACGGTCTCTGACTTGCTGGGGAATTAGCAAGCTCCGCCATGCTAGGGGGAACAACTACCCACAGACACCTCCGCTGGGAAATAGCAACCTTCAGGCCTGGCTGTTGAGGAACACCGATCTCAAACCTGCTGGGGAGATAACCATCCCGACCCTGCTAGGGAAGACTCAGACCTTGAATCTGCCGGGGAGATAACAGTTCCGCCTCTGCTTGGGGAAACAAGAAAATTCTGGCACAGAACACTTGTCAACTCGTCGAGCCCTGGTTTTCAACATCTAAACCCAATGTCAGCTTTCCACTTTTGAGAGCTCCCAGACTCGTCTGGAATTTTCTGATTCATCACCTTGTATTCCCGACTTCTCCGTACTCTACGGCGATCGAACTCCTTGGATTTATACAAACTTTCCAGCCCTCAGACTTTGAAGAGTCTTCTTGATTAATATTCAGGATCGTCGTACGTCTTTCGTCGTCTTTTCACCATTCCTTCATTCATTCGTCCCTGATTGGACTCCACGGGGATCTGTTGTCAAAAGCTTCACATCACACCTGCAAGTGAGTGAAAATATCTAACAGCTCCTGCAAAAAAGATCGTTAGACAAAAATGTGCCCCAGGCGTGCCAAGATTTCAACACCTAGGTCACTCAACCTTCCGAATAAGATTTCAAGCTTTCAATCTTATAAACATGCATTGGAAGGGACCTGTATGTCTCAAAATGCAAAGATTCTTTATCAAAATAAATAGATGTTTTTGCAATCAAAGCGGTAATGAAAACAAAAACAAAATTATTTGACTGAATATGCATTTTATTGATTGAAAAAAGTGTGGCTCGAACTGAGCAATACAAAGGAAACAATCCCTGAAAATAGGTAATTGCACACAAAAGGAAAAATCTATCCTAATGGCAATGTGAAATCGCGATCTCATCGAGTTCCAACTCGGTTACACCCCATATGTCCTCAGACTCTCCGTGCTTTCTGCCTTCTGACCAAGACGCTTCCGACTGTTCCCTACCGGGGATTATCCTGGTGCCTTAACCAAAGTACAAACGATCATGCCAGACGCAGTTGTTCGTTTCAATCCCTCTTTTGCCTGGACCGCCCTTTCGGGTTTTCAGTCCACCGGGATACCCCTTTTTGCCCAAGCCGCCCTTGTGGGGGTTTTCGACTTGCCGGGTGTACATTTTTCCTTTCTATCCCTAATTTTTGCCCGAACCTTTTCATTTTTCTTTTTTTTTTGGTTCGCCGGGATGCCCATTTTTTCCTGGACTATTTTATTCTTTTCGTCCAGCGGGTCTCTTATACGAAGTATTTTTTAACTGCGTCCGCATTCACAGGGGATGGAAAATCCTCACCATCCATGGTCGTTAACAACAAGGCTCCGCCAGAGAAAACCTTCTTAACCACGAATGGACCTTCATAATTGGGTGTCCACTTGCCCCTACGATCGTTTTGAGGAGGAAGGATCCTTTTCAGCACCATATCACCTACGTGATACACACGAGGTCGTACTTTTCGGTTAAAAGCACGCTTCATCCGCTGCTGGTATAACTGCCCATGACAAATGGCCGCCAGCCTCTTTTCCTCAATCAGGCTTAACTCCTCATACCGGGTCCTTACCCATTCAGCCTCTTGAAATTTCACGTCCATCAGGACTCTCAAAGAGGGAATCTGAACCTCAACCGGTAACACAGCTTCCATCCCATACACCAAAGAGAAAGGTGTTGCCCCAGTAGATGTACGCACCGAAGTTCGATACCCATGCAATGCAAACGGCAACATCTCATGCCAGTCTTTATAGGTCACGACCATCTTCTGCACAATCTTCTTTATATTCTTATTGGCTGCCTCAACCGCCCCATTCATCTTCGGACGATAAGGAGAAGAATTGTGATGCTCAATCTTGAATTCCCGACACAGTTCTGCCATCATCTTATTATTCAAATTAGAACCATTATCAGTAATGATTCTCTCGGGAACCCCATATCTGCAAATGATGTCTCTCTTGAGGAATCTGGCAACGACTTGCTTCGTCACATTGGCATAAGAGGCTGCTTCCACCCACTTGGTGAAGTAATGAATAGCCACTAATATGAACCGGTGCCCATTCGAAGCCGTAGGCTCAATCTTCCCAATCATATCGATGCCCCACATAGCAAACGGCCACGGAGACGACATCAAACTCAACGGCTTTGGAGGCACGTGCACCTTGTCTGCATAAATCTGGCATTTATGACACTTCCGCACGAAATTAAAACATTGGGCCTCTATCGTCATCCAATAATAACCTGCCCTCAGCAGCTTCTTCACCATTGCATTCCCACTGGCATGGGTACCGAACGACCCCTCATGAACCTCTTTCATCAATTGGCTTGCTTCTTTGTCATCAACACATCTGAGCAAGACCCAATCAAAATTCCGCTTGTACAAAACCCCATCCTTATTCAGATAGAACACCATGGCCAACCTCCGCAGAGTCTTTCGGTCCTTCTTGGATGCCCCCTCAGGATACTCTTGGGTCTCCAGATATCGCTTGATATCGTAATACCACGGCTTCTCATCATCAGGCGCTGCGTCAACAGCAAACACATAAGCCGGTCTATCCATACGTCCCACCTCAACCCTGGGGAACTGATTCCACCACTGCACCTTAATCAAGGCAGCCAGAGTAGCCAAAGCATCCGCCAACAGATTCTCTTCTCTAGGCACATGATGCAAAACCACCTTGGTGAAAAACGTCAACAATCTCCTCGTATAATCCCGGTATGGAACTAAATGAGACTGATGCGTATACCATTTTCCGTTAACTTGGTTCACAACCAAAGCTGAATCTCCATATATAACAAGGTTCTTGATTCTCAAATCAATCACCTCTTCAATCCCCAAGATACAAGCTTCATATTCAGCCACGTTGTTGGTGCACTCAAACGTTAGTCGAGCAGCAAAAGGAATATGGGATCCTTTCGGCGTAACCAAAACAACACCAACACCGCTACCATTCACTTTAACGGCCCCATCAAACATCAGAATCCATTCGGATTCAGGGTCAGGCCCCTCCTCCGGGATTGGTTCCTCACAATCTTTCGATTTGAGAAACATGATGTCCTCATCAGGGAACTCAAACTTCATCGGTTGATAATCCTCAATAGGTTGCTGGGCGAGATAATCAGACAATACACTCCCCTTGATTGCTTTCTGAGAGGTATACTGTATATCATATTCAGTCAAAATCATTTGCCACCTCGCAACCCGTCCGGTCAATGCTGGCTTCTCAAAAATATACTTGATTGGATCCATCTTGGAAATCAATAAAGTGGTATGAACCAGCATATACTGCCTCAGTCGGCGAGCAACCCAGACCAAAGCACAGCAAGTTTTCTCGAGCAGTGAATATCTTGTTTCACAGTCGGTAAACTTTTTGCTAAGGTAGTATATGGCATGCTCTTTTCGACCAGACTCGTCATGATGCCCCAGTACACACCCCATAGACCCCTCGAGGACCGTCAAGTACAGAATTAACGGTCGTCCCTCCACAGGAGGCATCAGAATCGGAGGCTCCTGCAAATATTCTTTTATCTTTTCAAATGCCGCTTGGCAATCATTATTCCACCTGACTGTTTGATCTTTTCTTAACAACTTGAATATTGGTTCACACGTGGCTGTTAGATGAGATATGAACCGTGAAATGTAGTTCAATCTACCTAAGAAACCACGAACCTCTTTCTCTGTTCTCGGTTCAGGCATTTCTCGTATGGCTTTTACTTTAGCAATATCAACCTCGATTCCTCTTTCGCTCACGATGAACCCCAGCAGTTTACCGGACCGCACCCCGAAAGTGCACTTATTCGGATTCAACCTTAGTCTGAATTGTCTCAGCCGGTCAAACAACTTGGCCAGATCTACCAAATGCCCCTCTTCTGTTTGGGACTTTGCTATCATGTCATCAACATAGCATTCGATTTCATGATGAATCATATCATGAAACAAAGTCACCATGGCTCTCTGATAAGTTGCACCGGCGTTCTTGAGACCAAATGGCATCACCTTATAGCAAAAAGTGCCCCACGGGGTGATGAACGTTGTTTTCTCCATATCATCTGGCGACATTTTGATTTGATTATAGCCAAAAAAGCCATCCATGAAGGAAAACACCGAGAATTGAGCTGTATTGTCTACCAACACATCAATGTGAGGTAATGGGAAGTCATCCTTCGGGCTAGCTCTGTTCAAATCCCGGTAGTCCACACACATTCTCACCTTCCCATCCTTCTTCGGGACCGGCACAATATTCGCAACCCAAGGCGGATAATTAGTGACAGCTAGGAAACCAGTATCCCACTGCTTCTGAACCTCCTCTTTAATTTTCATGGCCATTTCGGGTCGAGTTCTGCGCAACTTCTGCTTCACTGGAAGACAATCTGCTCTCAACGGTAACTTGTGCACAACGATATCGGTATCCAACCCTGGCATATCTTGATAAGACCAGACAAAGATGTCGACATACTCTTTCAACAATGCTACCATTCTGCTCTTGACACTCGCCTCCAAAGCAGCCCCAACTTTCACTTCCTTTCTGACCTCGTCGGTACCCAGATTCACTATCTCAACTTGCTCCTCGTGCGGCTGAATCACCTTCTCCTCTTGTTTCAACAACCTGGCTAATTCCTCCGGTAGTTCGCAATCTTCTTCGCCTTCATCTTCGGCATGATAGATCGGATTGTCGAAGTCATATGAGGGTGTAACAGGATTGTTATCAATGAGATCCGGCGAGAAATCGCATCTGCATGAATGTTGATTCATGCATTGCTTTAGAACCGGAGCGAAACAAATTGAAAAGGAAAATGAAAACATTGCCATTTTTATTTTTGTTTTTTAAACTGCAAAAATAAATGAAAAACAGGGAACACCGCTTTTACTGAAAAAACATCCATTTATTTATGATGCAAATTTTGCAAAATGAAACATGAGGTGGCCCTTACAATGAACCATTACGTTTCGGGAAAAACGTATGGCTTTCATGCAAATAAAATTGAAAACAGAAAAATATTACTCTTCAAGTAGAGTGACAGTGATGATCTTCTCAGCTTTCCAGTTCTGGACTTCCATCCCTGGTACGCACGGCTTTATCCATTGATCTATCTCGCAGTCACTGTCAACTTCTTCACCCACCATTCAGATGTGATCTGGATCCAGCATTCCAGCACTGGTGAATGTGAATGACGGACGATGTCCTCTACCTTGTCCAGACGAGCCTCGGCCCGGCTGATAACCCACTCCGAATCTGTCTTTCTTGGCGGTGATGTCCATCATCTTCCCCCAACCTGGAGCTTCCCCACTCTTCACCACCTCAGCAGCTTGCTTATACGAAGAAATGGACGGTTTCTCCTCTTCTTTAGCAAAAAGAGCATTCTCCACCTTGACGGTTTCGAATGCTTAACTTGGCGTTTCCCATATCTCACCGTCCATTTCCATGTATTTGAACGACGATAGGTGGCTGACGAAGATATCCTCCTCTCCGCAGACTGTGACGACCTGCCCGTCCCAGATATACTTCAGCTTTTGGTGCATTGTCGAAGTCACTGCCCCAGCAGCATGAATCCATGGGCGACCCAACAGGCAACTGTATGCCGGCTGAATATCCATGACATAGAATACCGACTTGAACACCTCGGGCCCAATCTTCACCGGGAGCTCTACTTCTCCAAACACAGCCTGCTTCGAACCGTCGAAAGCCCTCACTATCAGGTCAGTGGGCGTTAAAATCAAGCCTTCGCAGTCCAGCTTCGCCAGGGCTTTCTTTGGCAACACATTTAAAGAGGAGTCGGTATCCACCAACACGTGCGAGAGCACGGCCCCTTTACATTCCATAGCAATGTGTAAAGCCCGATTATGATTCCTCCCATCCACAGTCAGATCAAGATCAGTGAAACCCAGCCCATGGCTGGCATTGACATTTGACACCACCGTCTCCAACTGATTGATTGTTATCTCCTGAGGAACATAGGCTCTCTTCAGAATCTTCAATAAAGCCTCTCTATGCCCCTCGGAGCTCAGCAATAAGGACAAGATCGAGATCTTGGATGGGGTTTGTTGCAGATGGTCAACAAGTTTGTACTCTGACTTCTTGATGATTCTCAGGAATTCTTTAGCTTCATCATCAAGTTCTTTCTCCGACCCACCAGGCGCCGGTGTCACCACAGGAGTACCCTCACTTACCACTTGTTTCCTCTTGCCCTGGCTAAAGCCTCGGCCTTATCTTTCTTTTCTTTTTCTCCTTCCCCATTTCTCAAAGCATCAGGAGCAAACAACCTTCCACTGCGAGTGAAACCACTGGGTCCGACATTATCCACCTTTGAAACGGTGGTTTCACCTGCAGCCTGATCCTCCAACTTCTCCCCATTACAGTAGACTTCTCCGCCATAATGCCACGGCACGGCGTCATCTTTGTCATAAGGAATTGACCCAGGTACCGTGATAGTAACTGGAGCCGCATCGGCCAGCGTTGACAAATCGACCGGGTTGAAGTAAATAGTTATGGTGGAGACATCTTCCTTCCCCAAATCAGTCTTCTCAAATATGAGGCTTCCCTCATCCATCAGCCTCTGGATAGCCTCCCTCGATGATATACACCCATTGACAGCAATAGTGCACGCAGCACAACAGTTATCACAACCCGGGAAGACCCCATTCTTCAACAATTGTCTCTTGACCTCAGCCAACGGAGTCTTCAACTGATCCACACTCATCAGCCCGATTCTTCTACCATCTTCAGAAATTGCATTCACCCCCATTTGACCATGCGCGGGTGTTGCACCCCAAAATTTGCCCTCTATTTTTAACTCTAACCAATTTTTTGTTTCACATTCATTTGCATCATCTTCATAGCATAACATTTTTTTTCTGTCTTAATATTAGCCGGAATAATTTCTCGGAATTTACAAACAGACTGGTCAAATTAACTTTTTAACTGTGCCTAAAATTAGTCAACGAAAAAATGTCAAGTTTAAGTTTGCAAATGTCGGTAACATTAATCTGCGGTTCATGTGGTTTAATTTGACATGCTAAAAATATTTTTACGACTATTTTTGGTCATATGTTGATCAGTCTGAGCAGTTTAAACGGTCATAATTTTTATTTCAAAATCCGACCAAACGCTGTATTTTTTCGAGTCATTTATTTCGCGCTGATTATTTTGACGTGTTCATTTTATTTTTTCGAGCATTTTGGTGCCCGACTTTTTTTTTTTTTTTTTTTTTGAGTCTATTTTTTTTTATATTGGGTCTAGAATAAATAAATAGGTTAATTAGTTTTTATTTTAATTTTAACTATTTTAATTATTTAACTTTATTCAGTATTTAATTTAATATTGGGTTTCAAAATAAACTTAGGCCAATTATCATTAACCTAATTTGTTCCTATACATATTTACTAGCATGACTGATAGAAGGAGGCGGAAAGACAGAACAAAAAAGAGAAACTGAGAGTGGCTGATCTATACTATCGTACACACAGTTTGGTAATAGTTTATATATGATATATACTTTATCTATTTTGTTGATATATTTGATTATGTTTTCGGATCGGATCGTGTCAATACGCCGTTTTCACATATACGTGTATGAGGCGTGACATTTGTGTTATCCGATCCAGTTGCGATGATCGCAATTTTGCGCTAGCAACGCCGTTGTTTTTTTTAATTCATTTTTTTTTATATATATACATATATTTAGATCTGCACATTTTTTTTCATAACTAACTACCCTGATTTTTCCTAAACCCTGACAATTTCGCCACAAACTCTAAATTTCAAACCTAAAACTTTAACCGTGTTGTTTCCTCTAAACCATAAACCTTTTCTTAAACCTTAACAAACCTTATTATTATTTCCTATTTTCGCTCATATTTATGTTATTCATACACTGTAACTGCTTCGCCCTTGTAATATTTTAAGTTTTAACTTGTAATATTTTCAGTTTTACTTTTCGCCATCTTTATTATGTAACTGCACCAAAGCGTTGTAATAATTAGGGTTTTATTTTCTGCCATTGATTTTCTGCCATTTTATTTTTCTGCCATTTAAATTCCTGCCATTGATCCTATATTAACTGTGTGGTTTAGTAATGTAGGGCGTGAAAACCTACTAAATTAATTATTTAATATTTTTCTATAACCTTTATTTTTTTTTTGTAAATAAATAATAAATACTAACTATTTTAATAACTTTTTTTTATTACTTACTTATAATAATAAATCCTTATATATTTTGTAAATAAAATCTAATTGACCATTTTTCTAATTGAATAATAATAATAAACCTATTAATCTAATAATTTGATAATTTCTATAATCTTTATTTATTTTGTAAATAACTAACTTAATATTTTTCATATAACTCTTTTATTTTATAATTTGTACATTAATGTATTTTAAATTCTTTTATTATTACTAAATTATTTTAAACTCATATTTTTCTAATAACTTCTAAAAAATCTAACTTGTTTAACCTAAAATAATTTCTTTTAAAATTCTAACCTTTTTATTATCACTTCATTATTATTGTTATTTTATTATTGCTTTATTACCATTGTTTATTTAGTATTTTATTATTATTTGCTTTTATCTATTTTATTTTTGCTTCATTATTTTCCTTATTTTAATTTTGTTTTATTTATAATATTAGGAACAAATGTATAGGTTGTAAATTTATTCTTTTTCGCCTGATTATTATGTATCTGTCCCATAGCCATGTAATTGTTTAGGAATTTATTTTTCTTGCTTTTATTTTTGTAAATATTTATTGCGTGGTTAGTAATTTAGGGAGTGCAAAAAACTAACTGTAAATAATTGAACTTAGAAAATTAAATTCAAGACAAATATCTGAAAAATAACACTCACACACGTAAGTCGATCTTTGATCACCATCTGTACTTCCTAGGGTATTCCTCTTGGTTGCCTTCTTTAAATGGTCAAGTCCCTCGAAAATAGGGGTGTCTTAAGCAAAGTCCCTTCAAACAGAAAAATCATCAAGTCCCTATAAACTTAAAAGATCAAGTCCCTACGAGGTTGCCTACGATATAATGATCTTGTCCCTTCGGTAAATATGATGATAGTCCCTACGAGTTGCTAAAGACACCCCTTATGTTGCCTTCATTGACCATACGATGACCCTACGCCCGTCCCTTAAACACATCCAAGGTAATGACTACCTATTCCTTAATAATAGGGACAGTCTTACCATTGAAAGAATATACGAGAACACGAAAGACTTAATCTAGGGTAGGTATCTCATAGTTACTTGCTCACACTTTTCAAAATTACTTTTACACCTCATAATTTCTAAACTAGGCTTTGTATACACCCATACGAGGGTCATTACAAAGTACTTAAAGAAATTTTACTAATCACACACTACACTCTTGCAAACAAATAAAGTGAGCTAAGTAACTAAGAGCCCATGGATAACCATGGATATAAAGGGTGCTAATACCTTCCCTTTGTATAACCTACCCCCCGAACTCAAAATCTTTTTAAGGTCTTTCCTGTTCTTTTATATCCTTTCCTTTTGGATAAAATAAAAGTCGGTGGCGACTCTTGCTATCCGCAACATTTAACTAAAGTCAGTTCTCCCACCGTGTTACAGAACTGGCGACTTTGCTGGGGATTTAATAAAAGAGGGGTACCCTTAGGAATTAGATCACTTTAAAATTGTTTGCCTTGTTTTCTTTATACTTATCTGTTGGGTGCTCTTATGTGTGAAAGACCCTAACCCGGATCTAGTGTACCTTAGGTAAATGGCAATAGACCAAGGAAACTGTACGGCGTATATCGATATGGTTGATCTGGTGGCCATAGTTAGTGTGACTTCGTGGTTGGTGCTTATGTTCCTTAAGCAAGTTGAGGATAATATGAGGCTGTCATATGTTGTCAATACACTAACTGACTTTTAGAACCCTAGTCATCCCATCTTGGCCTTTAGAAAGTAGTGAGATAACCGGCTTTGGTGAAGACTGAAGTTGGTTGATACTCGATACTACACTCATTGAGATCCTAAACTTGGAGGGTTTTGGTTGGCAAGTAAGTTGCCTACTGAACAACCACCCTTGTGAAGGATCAATGATTTTGAGATCCCTTAGAACCTGGTTACTTTTGTAGGACAGGATGAATCAACTAAACTTCAGGGGAGGGTACTTACCTTTAAACCTCATACAAGCCTTCAAACCTAGGGCTATTGTGTGACTTGTTTGTGTGTGCCACATGTTTGTGATTGAGCATAACATCATAGCATCATCATGCATCATAAGCATAGCATTTTCACTAACCATTTCAAGGACCAAAGGATTTATCTTTGTTCTTTGTTGCAGGTCATGGCTTCTGCTCGTAGGTATACTATCCGGATCAACTTTGTAGGAATACCTCCTAAGCTTAAGGAATTGGTCTCTCAAGTTTCTGAAAACTCCCAGTTCATCAAGAGGCATGGTCACCTACTGGATCTAGTCACTTCAGGGTTCAATGAGACATGATGAGTGTCCTGTTTCAGTTCTTTGACCCTAAACATCATTGCTTCACATTTCCCGACTATCAGCTGGTTCCTACAATGGAAGAGTTCTCCAAGCTTCTGGGTATACCTATTCTTGATCAGAAACCCTTCACAGGCTTGGAAAAAGAGCCTAAACCTGAAGTCATTGCTGCAACCTTACATTTAAAGAAATCAGACATTGTCCTAGAAACAAGGAGTGGAGTTAAGGGTATTCTTGCTAAGGTATTGATGGAGAAAGCTCAAGTATTCCTGAAGGCTATGAGTTATGATGCTTTTGAGGAGATCTTAGCCCTATTGATTTATGGCTTAGTACTGTTCCCCAATCCAGACCAGTTCATAGACGTACACGCCATCAACATATTTCTGACTCGCAATCCAGTGCCTACATTACTTGGAGACATCTTACACTCTCTTCATACCCGTACTACGAAGGCACGAGGAACTCTGATGTGTTGCATACCTCTATTATCTAGGTGGTTTATTTCTCACCTTCCTCGATCAGTGATGAAGAATGAACAAGGGTTCAGGTGGTCCAAGAGGATTATGTCACTTTCTCATTCAGATCTATGGAGAATGTTACCATCATTGACCGTTGTGGGGAGTTCCCTAATGTGCCACTCCTTGGCATAAGAGGGGGCATTACCTACAACCCTTCTTTAGCTCTACGTCAGTTTGGTTACGCTCGGACTGATGGTCCTCATGACATGCTTATTCAGGGTATTGTATTCGACTACGACAACGATCTTCAAGGTTACCGTCAAAGGTTCATACGAGCATGGGGTAAAGTGAACAAGGTTGACAGCAAGACTCTGGAACCCAAGTACACTATTCCTATGGAACCATATCTCAGATGGGTACGATCTCGTGCTCAGACTCTTATGATGCCATATCCTACTATCCTGCCAGTTACCATGGAGCCTGTTGCTGAAGGAGATACTTCTTACATCATTCTTCATCCAGACATGCCCACTGACATGAAAGAGTTACAGAGGTCCTGGATCCAGTTGAAGGAGCAAAGAGATACTTTTAAGACTCATTACAAGGCAAGTCAGGAAAGAATCCTGGAGCTAACAAAACAACTTCACGAGGAGCGGAATCTCAACTCATACCTGTAGCACCTCAAATTTGCACCTATCATTGTACATACATTTCCATGTTAGGTCATAGTATATCATGGTCCACTGCATAGCATTGCATTATCTTTTGCCTCAAGTGCAAGCCAATCAGAAGAATTAGGTCAAACTGATCAGGAGATTAGTCAGTCAAGCAAGTAAGCACAATTTTCATTGAGCCAAGGCCCTAGGGTTGATCCAACATGTTCACATGACTTGGGGATCCATTTGAAGTGATTAGGTCAAGGATTGGATGTTCAGAAGTCGTCAGTCAATGCACAGTCAGCCAGAAACCCTAAAAGTCAACTGTTGGTCAACTGTCCATTTAATCAGTGATTTGATGATGGAAATTGGTTTGAGAGGTCTCATTCATGACCAAATAGGCCTCATATATCATGTCAAACGCCATCATGGAAGAATTTGAAGCCAGATCAGAAATTTCCAAAAATGGAAACTGGACCTGTAACTGAAACTTACCAAAAATGGAAAGTCTTGATCCTCAAACTTACATCATGATACAAGCTCCAAATGAATTTTTGCCCAACATGAAAGTTGAAGATCTTGTTCTCCCATTTCCAAAAAGTCCAAGAACTCTCAATTCCCATGTGTGGTTGGCAAGTTATGATCGAATCAATTTCAGAAAATCTTGAACTTCAAAAGGCCATATCTCTCAAACCATTTGGCCAATTTGGGTGGGGTTTTTTCCTACAAGTCACATTTGATCCCCTCTTTCCAAAAATATAAATTTCATGAACCAAAACCTTGCCAATCAAAATGGCATTTTTGAACCTAGCATATGTGAAATTCAAGTTTGACCAATGGTTGACTTTTTGAATTATGCATTTTTAACACTTGGGGCCAATTGGAACTTGCTTGGACTGTTATTTGCAGCATGTACAAAGGCAAATTCGTGCAAGTACCTACACCCATCACATAGCCATGCCTAATTGCTTGAAAATGGGAAGAAAAGTACAATTTGCAACCACCATATCCCACATATCCATGAGCCATGCCTTGTACCACAAAAACAGCAGAGTTTACTCATCATTTTCTGTAAAAAGAGAACACTAAGGGCAGCCACATTGAATAGCAAAAAATTTCTGTTCTCTCATTCTCTCAAGCTTCATTTTTATGCATTTTCCAAAATCTGTCCAAAAACTTCAAAAGAACTAAACCTTGCCTGGCCTAAAACACCATCCAAGCATCATTTTGAACCTGTTTCAATCATATTTCCCCAGCTGGAAGTCCCTTCTCTATCACTGTTTTCAAAGAGCATCATCCATGGCAAAGGTCGAGTGAAGTGGTTCCAAGTCGTTTCAGGCCCAAGTTCTTCCTCCATCCACCTTTTAGAAGCTCCATGAACAACTGTTTTGGGCCTTTGCAAGCAAAAAACCCCTAAATCACGACTGTCCTTAAATCTTGGTGAGTTTTCGATCTCCACTATTCTTGAAATTATGCCATGCATTAGATAGAGTATGCCATGCTGATCACCATGAAATTTAAGTCATGAAAAACCATCGAGAAATGAGAGAGAACGAAGGTTTGGAAGTTTTGAATCCATGATTAAGTTTGCTTGATTAATGCTTAACATGTTGTTTTTGGATGTTATGATTGTTGTTTGTTGATGCCTAATGATGGATATACATGATGCCATGCCTAATTTTCATTTCTGGAATGTTTTCATTTTGCTGGGAAATCGTTCATGAGGGTTAGGGTTTGTTCTTCGCGCTGCCCAGTTACCTGCGGATTTACCCGCGACCTTCATAGCACCTGCGCCTTTACCTGCGGATTCTGGGCTAGGGATTATTATGCATGGATGCGCTACAGTGCATGGCCAACAACCAATAGGAACATTTCGTTCCTTGGCCCAAAACGGCAGCGTCCCAATTAGTGGATCCTGGAATTACCAAACTGCCATTCCACATTTTAATTTTAAATCATTTCATTTTATTTCTTCAATTATTTCATCCAACTTGCAAAATTCATAACTTGTCCAATTTTGATCCAAATCTAATGGGATTTTTTGTGTTGTGTTCATCACAATCTCTAGTTTTTAATCATATTTTTTCCAGAATTTTTGGATCAATGGATTTTAATTGTTATTAGGGTTTGTGACATGTGACCAATTTTTGTACATCTTGCCAAAACATTTGTGAAATGATGATACTTTATCCAATGGCTCCCAAATGTTTTGTGCTTAAACTAGACACACTCATGGTGATTTTGGTGTATAGTTTGTGAATTTATCATTGCTGGTTTGTGAGATATGATTTTTTGAATTAGGGTGTGACAATTTGTGTCACACCATTGATGTCCAACTTGATGATTTTTGATACCATGCTTCTTGACCTCCAATTGATCTGATTTTTTGCATGAACCTACTCTTGTATGTCTAGTTTACATGTGATTTTTCTTGGAATTATTTGTGGCATTTCCTATTTGTTTGAGATTTTCTCCCCTGCTTGGTCATATGTTGACTTTTTGTGACACATGTTCCCATTTCATTTGTGAAATTCTCATACTTTATTAGATGGACATGAAATTTTACATGAGATAACTAGACATCCTCATCTTTGCCATGGTTTTGGTCCCATTCATTTATCATACACCATCTCTGATTTATGATTTTTCTAAGTTGATGCATGTTTGGTTGACTTCTTTGAGCATGTTCAAAGTTGCTTTAACTTTCTGATTTTCATTGACTGCCTTCCACTTGTCCAAATGGGATGAAATTTGACATGCTTACCATGCTGTGGGTTGTGATTGATCATGATTTATTTGGTGATTTTTGGAAATGTTTAAGATTGGTTTTGATGCAAGTCTTGCTGTTGACTTCTATGAGCTTCTAAATGCCATGTTTTGACCTAATTTGTTCATGAAATGATGATGATGATCGATATGAATGTGAACCCAATTGGTTGTGTTTCTTAATTGTTTGAACATGATTTTGGATGCTTGCCCTTTGCTGTTTTGACTTTCTCATTCTCTTTTGACCCTAGGCTTGTCCTAGTGGTCCTGTTACTCACCTTTGAGCTCATGTTTTCAGGTTGACCAGCAAATGACCAATGAGACCAATTCTTTTTGATTGAGCTTGCTTAAATATAATTGTCTAACTTGTTTGTTTTGTAGGTTGCTTGGCTCAAGCCTTAAGCCCTGTGCCTTGCACATTCATTTGCTTCTGACTAACTGTTAATGTCTGTTTCCTTTTGTTTTGTTTTGAAGTTGCATACTAATGTCTGCTTGACTATTTCAGGTGCTTTTAGTTGCTCAGTTCCTTGTGAACTTTTGCTTTGCTTTGCTTGTATAAGCAATTTGCATTGAGGTATAACTTCCTAACTTCATGTAGTCTGGAAGACCTGGCCTGTTACTTGGCCAGGCAACTGTCTGAAGTCCTCCTTAAGAGGCAATGTTTGTGACTGTTTACTTTTGTCCTTGCATAGAGTCAAAGACCTCCTAAGTGAAGAGACAATTGGCAGAACCAAGGGATAAGCAACCTATCCCCTGCTATTCAGTGTGTCATCTGCTTTGCTCACACCACTGTGTTGATGCATTACAGATACAAACCCAAGATCTTGTACAATTGTACAGTTGAGTCAGTTTTAAATGTGTAGAAGGGTTCCCACTTTCTGAACCCACACATTCTTGTCTTAAGCTCTCCCAGGCCAGGGATAAGAGCTGTGAAGTCTTATCTTCACTCACCTTTCATCTGCTTCACCTTAGTCTCTCAATGGCAAGGTTAAGAGCAACACTCACCCAGTTCCAGAGGTTTGTTTGTTGAGGTTGATATGACCCCTCGACTAAAACCTAACCCTTGTTTGAGCCACTTGCTTGTGTATAGTGTGTGCTATCTGTGCTTGTAGGATTGTTTAACTTGCTTCCTGTGCAAGTTAGGATTGTTTGACTTGCTTCCTGTGCAAGTTAGGATTGTTTGACTTGCTTCCTGTGCAAGTTATGATTGTTTGACTTGCTTCCCGTGCAAGTTAGGGTTTGTTTGGCTTGCTTCCTGTGCAAGTTAGGTGTGTGTGTGGCTTGCTTCCTGTGCAAGTCATGTTTAAGATAGGTTGGCTCCCTGTGCCAGTTAGCTAGAAACCTTAACTTAGGGATGAATTTGCATGATAACATCTAGGCTCGAGTCGTAGTCTCCCTAGTTGTGTCTCCCTCTGTTATCTGGTTAGGCTAATCCTTTATCCCTCCGTAGGGGAACTACATCGCCCTGATCTTCATACCAGATGAAGTATGTAGGCAGGAGGTTGAGCTGATCTCTCCGGGCGCCCTTTTTCTTTTTTGTGTGTGTTTGACAGTTATAGGCTCGAGTCCCCGACTCCCTATTAACTTGTTGTGTTGTTGTGTGCTTGGAAGCTGATGTAAGTCCATCGAGTGGCAGTTAGGTTCCAGTGTGCGTGTGTTTGGTTCGGATGCTGATGTAAGCCCAGCTATTGGCATTCAGGCTCCACGTTTGCCTCTTTGTGTGTGTTTTGGTTCGGATGCTGATGTAAGCCCAGCTATTGGCATTCAGGCTCCACGTTTGCCTCTTTGTGTGTGTTTTGGTTCGGATGATGATATAAGTCCAGTGATTGGCATTCAGGCTCCACGTTTGCCTTTGCCTGTGTTTTGTTTGTGTGCGTGTTAGCCGAGCTACGAATGCTCTGATTCTTCTCTCGTCCGAGAAGATACGTATGCATAGGATGCGATATCCTAGCGAGCATGTGTCGTTCCCCCGGTCCGAACTACTTCGACTCTGATGTCTATGCCTGATAGACTAAGTAGGCCCAGGATGCGACATCCTGCCGAGTCAGTTTCAGTCAGTTTCTTTTGTCTCCTTCAGCCAGTGTGTGTGAGTTTGAGCAGTGTTTAGCAACCATTTTCCTTCCTTTTGTGCGTGGATCCCGTAGAGTACTACGGATGCGTAGGGGTGCTAATACCTTCCCTTCGCATAACCGACTCCCGAACCCATTCTTTTTGGTCGCGAGACCATGTCTTTTCCAGGTTTACTTCGAGCGTTTCCTTTCCCTCTTTTGGGATAAATAACGCACGGTGGCGGCTCTGTTGTTCTTGTTTTCCCGCCGGTTTTTTCGCGTGATGCGACAGCTGGCGACTCTGCTGGGGAAAGAAAGAAGTTGACCTATGCTGGTCCATCTTCCCTAAGCGAGTCTCTCCTAGCGCTCTCTAGGTTAGGGTTTTGGTTGCTTTTGCTGTGTTGTTTATTGCATTCATTGTATATATGTGCATTTACTGTTTGCATTTATTGTTTGCATTAATGTTTGCATTCATATTCATCTGTTGGCTGTGCTGTGTCTCTCTGTTGGGGTGGGGATTACTCGAGGTAAAAGGCCCAATACCCAGGCTATGAGTGAAATCTAGGAAACCTAGGAATAGAGTGATTCATGGGAAGCGGGTGGTATGGCGCCACTTAGCGGAACATTGATATCACGAGCAGTTCAGACCCTGGTGGGATATTATCGGTGCATACATCGGGTGTGCACAGGATGATATTCTGCGAAAGGTTATTTATGCTGCGTTTCTCTCGACCTTACCCTGGCCTAGATGACACCCGTGAGCGGGGCGGGTTTGATCATTTTAACAGGTACAATTGGTGACTCCTGGTACTGATGGTGACTACGAGTTATATTTCTGGACGCCGGAGGTTTGACCCTGGTATTGATCAGAGGGTTCCGTTTATTTCGGATCCCTGGGCTGAATTTGAGGGTACTCGCTCAGATGGTGACTCAGTTCTCCAGACATGGGTTCAGATGCCAGCTCCTCAGATGACTTTGGGGTTTCAGATGGTTCCTCAGATGCCAGTTCCTGCCAGTCTTGGCTCCATCATTTGCATCATAGCATATTTATTTTCAAAAAAATAGTAATGCATGAAAAAAGTTAACTCGCATACGCATATCCTTTTCAGGATCATTCATGATAAGATAGCATCCGCATCATGCATATCATACACATCCTTGCATTGCAGACATGTTTGGAAAGACTCCTCACTTTGGTTCCTGACTGAGACAGGATTGCTGACCGTCGTCCGCACCGCTACTCAA
This sequence comes from Lathyrus oleraceus, assembly GCF_024323335.1. Lineage (NCBI taxonomy): Eukaryota > Viridiplantae > Streptophyta > Magnoliopsida > Fabales > Fabaceae > Lathyrus > Lathyrus oleraceus. The sequence continues at coordinate 297,137,195 of NC_066579.1, forward strand.
CCAGACTCAATCATCAGAGGATTATGGATCAGGTTCAAGCTGAGTTGGCTGAGATGAGGGCAAACATGGCCCAGTTCATGACCATGATGCAAGGGGTCGTTCAGGGGCAAGAGGAGCTGCGAGCCTTAGCCCAGAGACAGGAAGCCATGATTCTGCCACCCAGTCGTGCTTCACCAGAGGGGGTCCCCATTCATGAGAATGCTGTTGTCACTATTCTCGTCGATGATTATGTCGTGGGTGATGAATTGAAGGGGATCAGAATCAATGGACATCATCTTGCTACAGAAACTGTTAATGTCAGAGCAACCCGTACTCCGGTTCGCCATCGTGGCTCTTCAAGTTCGTTGAATTCTAAGAAGCCATTCTCTGGGGCACCCAAAAGGGGAGAAAGTGAAACAAATGCTGTGCACTGTCGGAGGAGCGCAAACAGAGGACAGTATCGTCAGGCTGCTGCTGTGACTATTCCAGCTACTCAACCCCAACAGCAGAGAAGGCCAACTCAGCAATATCAGCATCAACAACGTCGTCCTCAGCAGCAGGCTTCCCAACAAGCCAGTACGAGTAATGAGAGGAAGAAGATCATTTTTGATCCAATCCCCATGTCCTACGCCGAATTGTATCCCTCTCTGTTAGAGCGGAACTTGATTACTCCCAGAGACCCGCCGCCCATACCCGTCAACCCTCGGTGGTGGTATAGGCCTGAACAGCATTGTGTGTATCATTCGGGTGCTCCTGGTCATGATGTGGATAGTTGCTTTCAGTTGAAGATAAAGGTTCAAGACCTTGTCAGATCAGGAATTCTGAGCTTTGAGGACTTGGGTCCCCGTGATAATCAAGCTTGAAGATAGCAAGTCCTGGGCTGGCGCCGACTTTTTCTTCAGAAGGTTGTTCAGAAAACAGAAGCTGCTGATGCAAAGGATACTGACAGTTGTCATCCTCGGTGGGATCTATCACAATTGGGTCACTGTGGGCTTTCCTACAGTTGTTCATAAGTCAGAGTAACAATCACTTTGTTTAAAAACCCTTCTCCCATGCCAAAAGGAGAAGTGATGACATTGTTGGCAACAGTTTGTGCAATGATATTTTCATTCAAATAATTCATGTTAAACATTTGTTTTTCCATTTGTTTTTCCCTTTTCGCTTTTTGCATGAAATTGGTGATCACAAAAAAACCCTAAAAAACAAGAATAAAAGCAATCTTCTCATCTGCATAACCATTGTCTTGTTTGATTTTCAAAGAGCTTTTCATATCAAAATCTTTATGCAGGTTGTTTCTCAAACCCATTGAACATAGTGATCGGACGTCATCTCCCAATTTTGAATTCCCTGTATTCGAAGCGGACGAAGATGATGTTGAAGGGATTCCTGACGAGATTTCCCGACCTCTTGAGCAAGAAAAGAAGATCACTCAGCTGCATCTCGAGAATCAGCGGAACAGCCAACTGGGGCATTATCAAAAAAGGAAAAAAAAAGAGAAAAAAGAAAGAGGAGGGTGCAAAACCAAATCAAAAGAAAGAAAAAGAAAGAAACAAAGAAAATAGCACCCTCAAAGTCCCAAGTTGGCTGATGCTGAATTCGATCGAAAAGAAGAGATCAACTGCCATGTGTCATGGTCAGTCATATCAGCAGAGAGTGAAGAAAGCATTCGACAAAAAGGTCAAGCCTCGTGTGTTCCGAGAAGGTGACCTTGTGCTCAAGAAAGTCTTGTCTTTCGTGCCCGATTCCAGGGGCAAGTGAACCCCAAGCTATGAAAGTCCATGTGTTGTCAAGAGAGCCTTTTCAGGCAGTGCTTTAACACTTACATCAATGGATGAAGAAGTTCACTCGTCCCGTGAATTCCGATGCAGTCAAGAAATACTTCGCCTAAAACAAAAAACAAAAAAAAAAGCAAAAGCTCGATAAGTCGAACACCCCAAAGGGCGACTTAGTCGAAAAGGAGCGTCTCGGTGGATTGAAAACCCGAAAGGGCGATCCAGGCAAAAGTTAGAGACATTGAAAAAGAATTTGCATCCCGCTAGATTGAACACCTCACACTGGGGCAATCTAGGCAAAAATTAGGGATTTGGCAAGTAACTGCATCTTGACGAGACTGTGCTCTATATCTGTCATCCGTCAGGGATTCTCGATTCATCATCGACTGAAGCTCTGAATACATCGAAAATTCAGAATGGTAGAGGAAAGGTCATTATGTTCAATGTAGCCCTCTCCAATATATATCACCGATTTCAAATTTGTACAGATCTATGGAGTCTCGCCCCTTGCAGACTACCATTCCATCACATCAATTTGAGCTTTTATCCAATTATTTGCACTCTTATTTGTTTCAATTCAACAAATGTTTTGCATGTTTTAATTGATAAAGTATCATTGTTTTCAAAATAAACAATTTTTCAAAAAAATTGTTCTTAAACAAAGTGAACATTCACAATGATGAAAGGATACCTAGGAGACCCACAGTGCTCTCCCGGGGTGGTATGATTACCAACAGGTAAGACAATTGTTCGTATCCCGAGCATGACTGTATCTTCGTCCCGCAGAACCTCGTATGGTCTCTCCCCAGGGAATTTGCCCGATGCAGTGTCGTTTGAAGTTGTTCATCTTCATATTCCCGGCAGTACATATTCTTCCTCCAAATCCCTGTTAGCCCTATCGTGGGGCATCCCCAGCAAGTTTGCTGTTTCGGACATTATTGTGGGGCAGCTCCCCTAGCAGAGTGTTTACTGAAGACTTCAACTTTCGCCTCTCCAGCAGAGCAGTCTTCCTCTCTCCCCCAACATGGGTGTTTTTCTTTGAAGATTCAGTACCTGGTGGATCGACATCCCCGTAATCCGACATTCCCTCAGATAGATCCCTCAGCGGAGTTGTTTGCACGAGGAGCTTTGTCAATGCTTTTGTATTTCTCATCAGAAATCTGGTTGCTTCTCGGTATCTCTGATTTTCATCACGAGTTGTTGTGGCGCGTACGCCTGTATGTTGAACTCTGTTCACTGGTTGTGACCGACGATTCCTCCAGAAGCCTCTCGTGGCTCTTCCTCCCCTGCAGGATAAGTGTTCCCTGATATCCCAGTCCCCAGTGGATTTTCTTTGCTCTTTGGTGGCTTTGGTTTTCTCTCCGGACGGTTGATTCCCGGACCTGTGGTTTGAGCATGTCTGTTTGTCAGCATTCATCATACGTTTTAGGTAGAATGCATACATGCATAATCATAGCATTTGGATACTCATGTTGCAGCTGTCGCCGGGTATCTGTTGATTGTTGCCTCCTGCTATTTGGTGATACAGATCTCTCCAGTAGATTTTCCTAGCAGATATGGGTGTGTCTGATCTCTCCATGTAGAGCCAACCCCTTAAGCAGAAAGTGTTTATCCTTTCCTGCCATTTCCCCACTGAGATACATCCTCGTGGATGACGGTTGCTTCCGTTCCCTCCCTACACGGGATGGGTTTTCCCTATTGAGTTCTTTCCTCATTAGGATGAGTCTTGTTTCAGTCTGCCTTTTGGATCAATCCTAAATTGACTTCCAGTTGGCTGTCTCCTGTACTTCCCTGGGGCATAAATGAATAGTCGCTCACTAACCGGCACTCATTCATCTTATCCTCAGCAGAATTTGTTGGCTTCTACCTACAACCCGGTAGTTGTAAGTCCTATCTTTGTGGTTTTCTACCTACTAGCTGGTAGTTGTAAAATCCCACTTTCATCCCCTTGTTGGAGTTAACCCTTTGTGCTCATCCTATCGATGACTGGCTACTTTTCCGTGGTTTTCTGCCTACAAACCGGTAGATGTAATCCCCTCCTTGCAGTTATCAGTATCCGGTTCGTGATATTGACATTCTTTCCCCTCTGGATACTTGCCTTGATCAAGCAGTATTGTCCCCAGTGGGTCTTCCCCTTCTTTTTGGATACTTGCTCCGAATAAGCAACTTTATCCTCTTTTGATTGGTCATCTTTTGTATACCTAGTCTGGTACCCAGATGCCTGTCTTTTCGGTCGATTATTCATTTAACAACCTACAACCCGGCTATGGATAATCTTCCATGCGAGGGTATTATCTACGTTTTGACGGCTATAGATAATATGTCTTATGTTTTTTCCGGTATTCAGACCGAAGAAGTTTCCGACGATCAGGTCAATGTACTTATGTCTTTCCGGTATTCAGACCGAAGGAGTTTCCGACGATCAGGTCGATGTACTCATGGCACTCAGGCCAATTTTCCGGTATTCAGACCGAAGGAGTTTCCGACGATCAGGTCGATGTACTCATGGCACTCAGGCCAATTTTCCGGTATTCAGACCGAAGGAGTTTCCGACGATCAGGTCGATGTACTCTTGGCACTCAGGCCAATTTTCCGGTATTCAGACCGAAGGAGTTTCCGACGATCAGGTCGATGTACTCATGGCACTCAGGCCAACTTTCCGGTATTCAGACCAAAGTGGCGTTCAGGCCAATTTCCGATTTTCAAATCGAAGAAGTATTCCTCCTCTCTGTTGGTGTCGATAAACGTCGAGTTTTTCCCGATCATTCGTTGATGATTTGGTTGTGTCCTTCTTCCCTAGTGAAGTATTCTCCTCTCCGTTGGTGTCGATAAACGTCGAGTTTTTTCCGGGTCATCCGCTGATGATTTGGTTGTGTTCACTCTCCCCAGTAGAGTTTCCTCCTCTCCGTTGGTGTCGATAAACGTCGAGTTTTTCCTATTCGTCCTATGACGTCTAGTTGTACCTGTCCCCACGTGGATTTACCTCTCCGTTGGTCTTGGTAAACGTTGAGTTTTTTCCCATTTCGTCCGTTGACGTATGGTTGTATCCCTCCCAGTCATTCATTAATGTCTGGTTACCTCTCCGTTGGTCCCGATAAACGTCGAGTTTTTCCTAGTTGTCCGTTGGCATCTAGTTGTGATTGTTGTTCCCATTCACCATCGTTGTGATGTCTGGATGTGGCCGTACCCTTTGAAAACAAAACCAAAAAATATGTACCCAGTAATAAATATCAAATCCCAGTGGACGTTTCCATTGGTGGATCCCGGTATTGTGCAAATTCTACGGTTCTTAGTATTCAATCCCTGTTTACCCTGAAAGTCTGACAGCCGCTGCTATCATCCGTTCGGGTTCCCAGCTGATTGAATAGGGGCAGCTGTAGCACCTCAAATTTGCACCTATCATTGTACATACATTTCCATGTTAGGTCATAGTATATCATGGTCCACTGCATAGCATTGCATTGTCTTTTGCCTCAAGTGCAAGCCAATCAGAAGAATTAGGTCAAACTGATCAGGAGATCAGTCAGTCAAGCAAGCAAGCACAATTTTCATTGAGCCAAGGCCCTAGGGTTGATCCAACATGTTCACATGACTTGGGGATCCATTTGAAGTGATTAGGTCAAGGATTGGATGTTCAGAAGTCATCAGTCAATGCACAGTCAGCCAGAAACCCTAAAAGTCAACTGTTGGTCAACTGTCCATTTAATCAGTGATTTGATGATGGAAATTGGTTTGAGAGGTCTCATTCATGACCAAATAGGCCTCATATATCATGTCAAACACCATCATGGAAGAATTTGAAGCCAGATCAGAAATTTCCAAAAATGGAAACTGGACCTGTAACTGAAACTTACCAAAAATGGAAAGTCTTGATCCTCAAACTTACATCATGATACAAGCTCCAAATGAATTTTTGCCCAACATGAAAGTTGAAGATCTTGTTCTCCCATTTCCAAAAAGTCCAAGAACTCTCAATTCCCATGTGTGGTTGGCAAGTTATGATCGAATCGATTTCAGAAAATCTTGAACTTCAAAAGGCCATATCTCTCAAACCATTTGGCCAATTTGGGTGGGGTTTTTTCCTACAAGTCACATTTGATCCCCTCTTTCCAAAAATATAAATTTCATGAACCAAAACCTTGCCAATCAAAATGGCATTTTTGAACCTAGCATATGTGAAATTCAAGTTTGACCAATGGTTGACTTTTTGAATTATGCATTTTTAACACTTGGGGCCAATTGGAACTTGCTTGGACTGTTATTTGCAGCATGTACAAAGGCAAATTCGTGCATGTACCTACACCCATCACATAGCCATGCCTAATTGCTTGAAAATGGGAAGAAAAGTACAATTTGCAACCACCATATCCCACATATCCATGAGCCATGCCTTGTACCACAAAAACAGCAGAGTTTACTCATCATTTTCTGTAAAAAGAGAACACTAAGGGCAGCCACATTGAATAGCAAAAAATTTCTGTTCTCTCATTCTCTCAAGCTTCATTTTTATGCATTTTCCAAAATCTGTCCAAAAACTTCAAAAGAACTAAACCTTGCCTGGCCTAAAACACCATCCAAGCATCATTTTGAACCTGTTTCAATCATATTTCCCCAGCTGGAAGTCCCTTCTCTATCACTGTTTTCAAAGAGCATCATCCATGGCAAAGGTCGAGTGAAGTGGTTCCAAGTCGTTTCAGGCCCAAGTTCTTCCTCCATCCACCTTTTAGAAGCTCCATGAACAACTGTTTTGGGCCTTTGCAAGCAAAAAACCCCTAAATCACGACTGTCCTTAAATCTTGGTGAGTTTTCGATCTCCACTATTCTTGAAATTATGCCATGCATTAGATAGAGTATGCCATGCTGATCACCATGAAATTTAAGTCATGAAAAACCATCGAGAAATGAGAGAGAACGAAGGTTTGGAAGTTTTGAATCCATGATTAAGTTTGCTTGATTAATGCTTAACATGTTGTTTTTGGATGTTATGATTGTTGTTTGTTGATGCCTAATGATGGATATACATGATGCCATGCCTAATTTTCATTTCTGGAATGTTTTCATTTTGCTGGGAAATCGTTCATGAGGGTTAGGGTTTGTTCTTCGCGCTGCCCAGTTACCTGCGGATTTACCCGCGACCTTCATAGCACCTGCGCCTTTACCTGCGGATTCTGGGCTAGGGATTATTATGCATGGATGCGCTACAGTGCATGGCCAACAACCAATAGGAACATTTCGTTCCTTGGCCCAAAACGGCAGCGTCCCAATTAGTGGATCCTGGAATTACCAAACTGCCATTCCACATTTTAATTTTAAATCATTTCATTTTATTTCTTCAATTATTTCATCCAACTTGCAAAATTCATAACTTGTCCAATTTTGATCCAAATCTAATGGATTTTTTGTGTTGTGTTCATCACAATCTCTAGTTTTTAATCATATTTTTTCCAGAATTTTTGGATCAATGGATTTTAATTGTTATTAGGGTTTGTGACATGTGACCAATTTTTGTACATCTTGCCAAAACATTTGTGAAATGATGATACTTTATCCAATGGCTCCCAAATTTTTTGTGCTTAAACTAGACACACTCATGGTGATTTTGGTGTATAGTTTGTGAATTTATCATTGCTGGTTTGTGAGATATGATTTTTTTAATTAGGGTGTGACAATTTGTGTCACACCATTGATGTCCAACTTGATGATTTTTGATACCATGCTTCTTGACCTCCAATTGATCTGATTTTTTGCATGAACCTACTCTTGTATGTCTAGTTTACATGTGATTTTTCTTGGAATTATTTGTGGCATTTCCTATTTGTTTGAGATTTTCTCCCCTGCTTGGTCATATGTTGACTTTTTGTGACACATGTTCCCATTTCATTTGTGAAATTCTCATACTTTATTAGATGGACATGAAATTTTACATGAGATAACTAGACATCCTCATATTTGCCATGGTTTTGGTCCCATTCATTTATCATACACCATCTCTGATTTATGATTTTTCTAAGTTGATGCATGTTTGGTTGACTTCTTTGAGCATGTTCAAAGTTGCTTTAACTTTCTGATTTTCATTGACTGCCTTCCACTTGTCCAAATGGGATGAAATTTGACATGCTTACCATGCTGTGGGTTGTGATTGATCATGATTTATTTGGTGATTTTTGGAAATGTTTAAGATTGGTTTTGATGCAAGTCTTGCTGTTGACTTCTATGAGCTTCTAAATGCCATGTTTTGACCTAATTTGTTCATGAAATGATGATGATGATCGATATGAATGTGAACCCAATTGGTTGTGTTTCTTAATTGTTTGAACATGATTTTGGATGCTTGCCCTTTGCTGTTTTGACTTTCTCATTCTCTTTTGACCCTAGGCTTGTCCTAGTGGTCCTGTTACTCACCTTTGAGCTCATGTTTTCAGGTTGACCAGCAAATGACCAATGAGACCAATTCTTTTTGATTGAGCTTGCTTAAATATAATTGTCTAACTTGTTTGTTTTGTAGGTTGCTTGGCTCAAGCCTTAAGCCCTGTGCCTTGCACATTCATTTGCTTCTGACTAACTGTTAATGTCTGTTTCCTTTTGTTTTGTTTTGAAGTTGCATACTAATGTCTGCTTGACTATTTCAGGTGCTTTTAGTTGCTCAGTTCCTTGTGAACTTTTGCTTTGCTTTGCTTGTATAAGCAATTTGCATTGAGGTATAACTTCCTAACTTCATGTAGTCTGGAAGACCTGGCCTGTTACTTGGCCAGGCAACTGTCTGAAGTCCTCCTTAAGAGGCAATGTTTGTGACTGTTTACTTTTGTCCTTGCATAGAGTCAAAGACCTCCTAAGTGAAGAGGCAATTGGCAGAACCAAGGGATAAGCAACCTATCCCCTGCTATTCAGTGTGTCATCTGCTTTGCTCACACCACTGTGTTGATGCATTGCAGATACAAACCCAAGATCTTGTACAATTGTACAGTTGAGTCAGTTTTAAATGTGTAAAAGGGTTCCCACTTTCTGAACCCACACATTCTTGTCTTAAGCTCTCCCAGGCCAGGGATAAGAGCTGTGAAGTCTTATCTTCACTCACCTTTCATCTGCTTCACCTTAGTCTCTCAATGGCAAGGTTAAGAGCAACACTCACCCAGTTCCAGAGGTTTGTTTGTTGAGGTTGATATGACCCCTCGACTAAAACCTAACCCTTGTTTGAGCCACTTGCTTGTGTATAGTGTGTGCTATCTGTGCTTGTAGGATTGTTTGACTTGCTTCCTGTGCAAGTTAGGATTGTTTGACTTGCTTCCTGTGCAAGTTAGGATTGTTTGACTTGCTTCCTGTGCAAGTTAGGATTGTTTGACTTGCTTCCCGTGCAAGTTAGGGTTTGTTTGGCTTGCTTCCTGTGCAAGTTAGGTGTGTGTGTGGCTTGCTTCCTGTGCAAGTCATGTTTAAGATAGGTTGGCTCCCTGTGCCAGTTAGCTAGAAACCTTAACTTAGGGATGAATTTGCATGATAACATCTAGGCTCGAGTCGTAGTCTCCCTAGTTGTGTCTCCCTCTGTTATCTGGTTAGGCTAATCCTTTATCCCTCCGTAGGGGAACTACATCGCCCTGATCTTCATACCAGATGAAGTATGTAGGCAGGAGGTTGAGCTGATCTCTCCGGGCGCCCTTTTTCTTTTTTGTGTGTGTTTGACAGTTATAGGCTCGAGTCCCCGACTCCCTATTAACTTGTTGTGTTGTTGTGTGCTTGGAAGCTGATGTAAGTCCATCGAGTGGCAGTTAGGTTCCAGTGTGCGTGTGTTTGGTTCGGATGCTGATGTAAGCCCAGCTATTGGCATTCAGGCTCCACGTTTGCCTCTTTGTGTGTGTTTTGGTTCGGATGCTGATGTAAGCCCAGCTATTGGCATTCAGGCTCCACGTTTGCCTCTTTGTGTGTGTTTTGGTTCGGATGATGATATAAGTCCAGTGATTGGCATTCAGGCTCCACGTTTGCCTTTGCCTGTGTTTTGTTTGTGTGCGTGTTAGCCGAGCTACGAATGCTCTGATTCTTCTCTCGTCCGAGAAGATACGTATGCATAGGATGCGATATCCTAGCGAGCATGTGTCGTTCCCCCGGTCCGAACTACTTCGACTCTGATGTCTATGCCTGATAGACTAAGTAGGCCCAGGATGCGACATCCTGCCGAGTCAGTTTCAGTCAGTTTCTTTTGTCTCCTTCAGCCAGTGTGTGTGAGTTTGAGCAGTGTTTAGCAACCATTTTCCTTCCTTTTGTGCGTGGATCCCGTAGAGTACTACGGATGCGTAGGGGTGCTAATACCTTCCCTTCGCATAACCGACTCCCGAACCCATTCTTTTTGGTCGCGAGACCATGTCTTTTCCAGGTTTACTTCGAGCGTTTCCTTTCCCTCTTTTGGGATAAATAACGCACGGTGGCGGCTCTGTTGTTCTTGTTTTCCCGCCGGTTTTTCGCGTGATGCGACAGCTGGCGACTCTGCTGGGGAAAGAAAGAAGTTGACCTATGCTGGTCCATCTTCCCTAAGCGAGTCTCTCCTAGCGCTCTCTAGGTTAGGGTTTTGGTTGCTTTTGCTGTGTTGTTTATTGCATTCATTGTATATATGTGCATTTACTGTTTGCATTTATTGTTTGCATTAATGTTTGCATTCATATTCATCTGTTGGCTATGCTGTGTCTCTCTGTTGGGGTGGGGATTACTCGAGGTAAAAGGCCCAATACCCAGGCTATGAGTGAAATCTAGGAAACCTAGGAATAGAGTGATTCATGGGAAGCGGGTGGTATGGCGCCACTTAGCGGAACATTGATATCACGAGCAGTTCAGACCCTGGTGGGATATTATCGGTGCATACATCGGGTGTGCACAGGATGATATTCTGCGAAAGGTTATTTATGCTGCGTTTCTCTCGACCTTACCCTGGCCTAGATGACACCCGTGAGCGGGGCGGTTTGATCATTTTAACAGGTACAATTGGTGACTCCTGGTACTGATGGTGACTACGAGTTATATTTCTGGACGCCGGAGGTTTGACCCTGGTATTGATCAGAGGGTTCCGTTTATTTCGGATCCCTGGGCTGAATTTGAGGGTACTCGCTCAGATGGTGACTCAGTTCTCCAGACATGGGTTCAGATGCCAGCTCCTCAGATGACTTTGGGGTTTCAGATGGTTCCTCAGATGCCAGTTCCTGCCAGTCTTGGCTCCATCATTTGCATCATAGCATATTTATTTTCAAAAAAATAGTAATGCATGAAAAAAGTTAACTCGCATACGCATATCCTTTTCAGGATCATTCATGATAAGATAGCATCCGCATCATGCATATCATACACATCCTTGCATTGCAGACATGTTTGGAAAGACTCCTCACTTTGGTTCCTGACTGAGACAGGATTGCTGACCGTCGTCCGCACCGCTACTCAACCAGACTCAATCATCAGAGGATTATGGATCAGGTTCAAGCTGAGTTGGCTGAGATGAGGGCAAACATGGCCCAGTTCATGACCATGATGCAAGGGGTCGTTCAGGGGCAAGAGGAGCTGCGAGCCTTAGCCCAGAGACAGGAAGCCATGATTCTGCCACCCAGTCGTGCTTCACCAGAGGGGGTCCCCGTTCATGAGAATGCTGTTGTCACTATTCTCGTCGATGATTATGTCGTGGGTGATGAATTGAAGGGGATCAGAATCAATGGACATCATCTTGCTACAGAAACTGTTAATGTCAGAGCAACCCGTACTCCGGTTCGCCATCGTGGCTCTTCAAGTTCGTTGAATTCTAAGAAGCCATTCTCTGGGGCACCCAAAAGGGGAGAAAGTGAAACAAATGTTGTGCACTGTCGGAGGAGCGCAAACAGAGGACAGTATCGTCAGGCTGCTGCTGTGACTATTCCAGCTACTCAACCCCAACAGCAGAGAAGGCCAACTCAGCAATATCAGCATCAACAACGTCGTCCTCAGCAGCAGGCTTCCCAACAAGCCAGTACGAGTAATGAGAGGAAGAAGATCATTTTTGATCCAATCCCCATGTCCTACGCCGAATTGTATCCCTCTCTGTTAGAGCGGAACTTGATTACTCCCAGAGACCCGCCGCCCATACCCGTCAACCCTCGGTGGTGGTATAGGCCTGAACAGCATTGTGTGTATCATTCGGGTGCTCCTGGTCATGATGTGGATAGTTGCTTTCAGTTGAAGATAAAGGTTCAAGACCTTGTCAGATCAGGAATTCTGAGCTTTGAGGACTTGGGTCCCCGTGATAATCAAGCTTGAAGATAGCAAGTCCTGGGCTGGCGCCGACTTTTTCTTCAGAAGGGTTGTTCAGAAAACAGAAGCTGCTGATGCAAAGGATACTGACAGTTGTCATCCTCGGTGGGATCTATCACAATTGGGTCACTGTGGGCTTTCCTACAGTTGTTCATAAGTCAGAGTAACAATCACTTTGTTTAAAAACCCTTCTCCCATGCCAAAAGGAGAAGTGATGACATTGTTGGCAACAGTTTGTGCAATGATATTTTCATTCAAATAATTCATGTTAAACATTTGTTTTTTCCATTTGTTTTTTCCCTTTTCGCTTTTTGCATGAAATTGGTGATCACAAAAAAACCCTAAAAAACAAGAATAAAAGCAATCTTCTCATCTGCATAACCATTGTCTTGTTTGATTTTCAAAGAGCTTTTCATATCAAAATCTTTATGCAGGTTGTTTCTCAAACCCATTGAACATAGTGATCGGACGTCATCTCCCAATTTTGAATTCCCTGTATTCGAAGCGGACGAAGATGATGTTGAAGGGATTCCTGACGAGATTTCCCGACCTCTTGAGCAAGAAAAGAAGATCACTCAGCTGCATCTCGAGAATCAGCGGAACAGCCAACTGGGGCATTATCAAAAAAAGGAAAAAAAAAAGAGAAAAAAGAAAGAGGAGGGTGCAAAACCAAATCAAAAGAAAGAAAAAGAAAGAAACAAAGAAAATAGCACCCTCAAAGTCCCAAGTTGGCTGATGCTGAATTCGATCGAAAAGAAGAGATCAACTGCCATGTGTCATGGTCAGTCATATCAGCAGAGAGTGAAGAAAGCATTCGACAAAAAGGTCAAGCCTCGTGTGTTCCGAGAAGGTGACCTTGTGCTCAAGAAAGTCTTGTCTTTCGTGCCCGATTCCAGGGGCAAGTGAACCCCAAGCTATGAAAGTCCATGTGTTGTCAAGAGAGCCTTTTCAGGCAGTGCTTTAACACTTACATCAATGGATGAAGAAGTTCACTCGTCCCGTGAATTCCGATGCAGTCAAGAAATACTTCGCCTAAAACAAAAAACAAAAAAAAAAAAAGCAAAAGCTCGATAAGTCGAACACCCCAAAGGGCGACTTAGTCGAAAAGGAGCGTCTCGGTGGATTGAAAACCCGAAAGGGCGATCCAGGCAAAAGTTAGAGACATTGAAAAAGAATTTGCATCCCGCTAGATTGAACACCTCACACTGGGGCAATCTAGGCAAAAATTAGGGATTTGGCAAGTAACTGCATCTTGACGAGACTGTGCTCTATATCTGTCATCCGTCAGGGATTCTCGATTCATCATCGACTGAAGCTCTGAATACATCGAAAATTCAGAATGGTAGAGGAAAGGTCATTATGTTCAATGTAGCCCTCTCCAATATATATCACCGATTTCAAATTTGTACAGATCTATGGAGTCTCGCCCCTTGCAGACTACCATTCCATCACATCAATTTGAGCTTTTATCCAATTATTTGCACTCTTATTTGTTTCAATTCAACAAATGTTTTGCATGTTTTAATTGATAAAGTATCATTGTTTTCAAAATAAACAAATTTTTCAAAAAAATTGTTCTTAAACAAAGTGAACATTCACAATGATGAAAGGATACCTAGGAGACCCACAGTGCTCTCCCGGGGGTGGTATGATTACCAACAGGTAAGACAATTGTTCGTATCCCGAGCATGACTGTATCTTCGTCCCGCAGAACCTCGTATGGTCTCTCCCCAGGGAATTTGCCCGATGCAGTGTCGTTTGAAGTTGTTCATCTTCATATTCCCGGCAGTACATATTCTTCCTCCAAATCCCTGTTAGCCCTATCGTGGGGCATCCCCAGCAAGTTTGCTGTTTCGGACATTATTGTGGGGCAGCTCCCCTAGCAGAGTGTTTACTGAAGACTTCAACTTTCGCCTCTCCAGCAGAGCAGTCTTCCTCTCTCCCCCAACATGGGTGTTTTTCTTTGAAGATTCAGTACCTGGTGGATCGACATCCCCGTAATCCGACATTCCCTCAGATAGATCCCTCAGCGGAGTTGTTTGCACGAGGAGCTTTGTCAATGCTTTTGTATTTCTCATCAGAAATCTGGTTGCTTCTCGGTATCTCTGATTTTCATCACGAGTTGTTGTGGCGCGTACGCCTGTATGTTGAACTCTGTTCTCTGGTTGTGACCGACGATTCCTCCAGAAGCCTCTCGTGGCTCTTCCTCCCCTGCAGGATAAGTGTTCCCTGATATCCCAGTCCCCAGTGGATTTTCTTTGCTCTTTGGTGGCTTTGGTTTTCTCTCCGGACGGTTGATTCCCGGACCTGTGGTTTGAGCATGTCTGTTTGTCAGCATTCATCATACGTTTTAGGTAGAATGCATACATGCATAATCATAGCATTTGGATACTCATGTTGCAGCTGTCGCCGGGTATCTGTTGATTGTTGCCTCCTGCTATTTGGTGATACAGATCTCTCCAGTAGATTTTCCTAGCAGATATGGGTGTGTCTGATCTCTCCATGTAGAGCCAACCCCTTAAGCAGAAAGTGTTTATCCTTTCCTGCCATTTCCCCACTGAGATACATCCTCGTGGATGACGGTTGCTTCCGTTCCCTCCCTACACGGGATGGGTTTTCCCTATTGAGTTCTTTCCTCATTAGGATGAGTCTTGTTTCAGTCTGCCTTTTGGATCAATCCTAAATTGACTTCCAGTTGGCTGTCTCCTGTACTTCCCTGGGGCATAAATGAATAGTCGCTCACTAACCGGCACTCATTCATCTTATCCTCAGCAGAATTTGTTGGCTTCTACCTACAACCCGGTAGTTGTAAGTCCTATCTTTGTGGTTTTCTACCTACTAGCTGGTAGTTGTAAAATCCCACTTTCATCCCCTTGTTGGAGTTAACCCTTTGTGCTCATCCTATCGATGACTGGCTACTTTTCCGTGGTTTTCTGCCTACAAACCGGTAGATGTAATCCCCTCCTTGCAGTTATCAGTATCCGGTTCGTGATATTGACATTCTTTCCCCTCTGGATACTTGCCTTGATCAAGCAGTATTGTCCCCAGTGGGTCTTCCCCTTCTTTTTGGATACTTGCTCCGAATAAGCAACTTTATCCTCTTTTGATTGGTCATCTTTTGTATACCTAGTCTGGTACCCAGATGCCTGTCTTTTCGGTCGATTATTCATTTAACAACCTACAACCCGGCTATGGATAATCTTCCATGCGAGGGTATTATCTACGTTTTGACGGCTATAGATAATATGTCTTATGTTTTTTCCGGTATTCAGACCGAAGAAGTTTCCGACGATCAGGTCGATGTACTTATGTCTTTCCGGTATTCAGACCGAAGGAGTTTCCGACGATCAGGTCGATGTACTCATGGCACTCAGGCCAATTTTCCGGTATTCAGACCGAAGGAGTTTCCGACGATCAGGTCGATGTACTCATGGCACTCAGGCCAATTTTCCGGTATTCAGACCGAAGGAGTTTCCGACGATCAGTTCGATGTACTCTTGGCACTCAGGCCAATTTTCCGGTATTCAGACCGGAGTTTTCGACGATCAGGTCGATGTACTCATGGCACTCAGGCCAACTTTCCGGTATTCAGACCAAAGTGGCGTTCAGGCCAATTTCCGATTTTCAAATCGAAGAAGTATTCCTCCTCTCTGTTGGTGTCGATAAACGTCGAGTTTTTCCTGATCATTCGTTGATGATTTGGTTGTGTCCTTCTTCCCTAGTGAAGTATTCTCCTCTCCGTTGGTGTCGATAAACGTCGAGTTTTTTCCGGGTCATCCGCTGATGATTTGGTTGTGTTCACTCTCCCCAGTAGAGTTTCCTCCTCTCCGTTGGTGTCGATAAACGTCGAGTTTTTCCTATTCGTCCTATGACGTCTAGTTGTACCTGTCCCCACGTGGATTTACCTCTCCGTTGGTCTTGGTAAACGTTGAGTTTTTTCCCATTTCGTCCGTTGACGTATGGTTGTATCCCTCCCAGTCATTCATTAATGTCTGGTTACCTCTCCGTTGGTCCCGATAAACGTCGAGTTTTTCCTAGTTGTCCGTTGGCATCTAGTTGTGATTGTTGTTCCCATTCACCATCGTTGTGATGTCTGGATGTGGTCGTACCCTTTGAAAACAAAACCAAAAAATATGTACCCAGTAATAAATATCAAATCCCAGTGGACGTTTCCATTGGTGGATCCCGGTATTGTGCAAATTCTACGGTTCTTAGTATTCAATCCCTGTTTACCCTGAAAGTCTGACAGCCGCTGCTATCATCCGTTCGGGTTCCCAGCTGATTAAATAGGGGCAGCTGTAGCACCTCAAATTTGCACCTATCATTGTACATACATTTCCATGTTAGGTCATAGTATATCATGGTCCACTGCATAGCATTGCATTGTCTTTTGCCTCAAGTGCAAGCCAATCAGAAGAATTAGGTCAAACTGATCAGGAGATCAGTCAGTCAAGCAAGCAAGCACAATTTTCATTGAGCCAAGGCCCTAGGGTTGATCCAACATGTTCACATGACTTGGGGATCCATTTGAAGTGATTAGGTCAAGGATTGGATGTTCAGAAGTCATCAGTCAATGCACAGTCAGCCAGAAACCCTAAAAGTCAACTGTTGGTCAACTGTCCATTTAATCAGTGATTTGATGATGGAAATTGGTTTGAGAGGTCTCATTCATGACCAAATAGGCCTCATATATCATGTCAAACACCATCATGGAAGAATTTGAAGCCAGATCAGAAATTTCCAAAAATGGAAACTGGACCTGTAACTGAAACTTACCAAAAATGGAAAGTCTTGATCCTCAAACTTACATCATGATACAAGCTCCAAATGAATTTTTGCCCAACATGAAAGTTGAAGATCTTGTTCTCCCATTTCCAAAAAGTCCAAGAACTCTCAATTCCCATGTGTGGTTGGCAAGTTATGATCGAATCGATTTCAGAAAATCTTGAACTTCAAAAGGCCATATCTCTCAAACCATTTGGCCAATTTGGGTGGGGTTTTTTCCTACAAGTCACATTTGATCCCCTCTTTCCAAAATATAAATTTCATGAACCAAAACCTTGCCAATCAAAATGGCATTTTTGAACCTAGCATATGTGAAATTCAAGTTTGACCAATGGTTGACTTTTTGAATTATGCATTTTTAACACTTGGGGCCAATTGGAACTTGCTTGGACTGTTATTTGCAGCATGTACAAAGGCAAATTCGTGCAAGTACCTACACCCATCACATAGCCATGCCTAATTGCTTGAAAATGGGAAGAAAAGTACAATTTGCAACCACCATATCCCACATATCCATGAGCCATGCCTTGTACCACAAAAACAGCAGAGTTTACTCATCATTTTCTGTAAAAAGAGAACACTAAGGGCAGCCACATTGAATAGCAAAAAATTTCTGTTCTCTCATTCTCTCAAGCTTCATTTTTATGCATTTTCCAAAATCTGTCCAAAAACTTCAAAAGAACTAAACCTTGCCTGGCCTAAAACACCATCCAAGCATCATTTTGAACCTGTTTCAATCATATTTCCCCAGCTGGAAGTCCCTTCTCTATCACTGTTTTCAAAGAGCATCATCCATGGCAAAGGTCGAGTGAAGTGGTTCCAAGTCGTTTCAGGCCCAAGTTCTTCCTCCATCCACCTTTTAGAAGCTCCATGAACAACTGTTTTGGGCCTTTGCAAGCAAAAAACCCCTAAATCACGACTGTCCTTAAATCTTGGTGAGTTTTCGATCTCCACTATTCTTGAAATTATGCCATGCATTAGATAGAGTATGCCATGCTGATCACCATGAAATTTAAGTCATGAAAAACCATCGAGAAATGAGAGAGAACGAAGGTTTGGAAGTTTTGAATCCATGATTAAGTTTGCTTGATTAATGCTTAACATGTTGTTTTTGGATGTTATGATTGTTGTTTGTTGATGCCTAATGATGGATATACATGATGCCATGCCTAATTTTCATTTCTGGAATGTTTTCATTTTGCTGGGAAATCGTTCATGAGGGTTAGGGTTTGTTCTTCGCGCTGCCCAGTTACCTGCGGATTTACCCGCGACCTTCATAGCACCTGCGCCTTTACCTGCGGATTCTGGGCTAGGGATTATTATGCATGGATGCGCTACAGTGCATGGCCAACAACCAATAGGAACATTTCGTTCCTTGGCCCAAAACGGCAGCGTCCCAATTAGTGGATCCTGGAATTACCAAACTGCCATTCCACATTTTAATTTTAAATCATTTCATTTTATTTCTTCAATTATTTCATCCAACTTGCAAAATTCATAACTTGTCCAATTTTGATCCAAATCTAATGGGATTTTTTGTGTTGTGTTCATCACAATCTCTAGTTTTTAATCATATTTTTTCCAGAATTTTTGGATCAATGGATTTTAATTGTTATTAGGGTTTGTGACATGTGACCATTTTTGTACATCTTGCCAAAACATTTGTGAAATGATGATACTTTATCCAATGGCTCCCAAATTTTTTGTGCTTAAACTAGACACACTCATGGTGATTTTGGTGTATAGTTTGTGAATTTATCATTGCTGGTTTGTGAGATATGATTTTTTGAATTAGGGTGTGACAATTTGTGTCACACCATTGATGTCCAACTTGATGATTTTTGATACCATGCTTCTTGACCTCCAATTGATCTGATTTTTTGCATGAACCTACTCTTGTATGTCTAGTTTACATGTGATTTTTCTTGGAATTATTTGTGGCATTTCCTATTTGTTTGAGATTTTCTCCCCTGCTTGGTCATATGTTGACTTTTTGTGACACATGTTCCCATTTCATTTGTGAAATTCTCATACTTTATTAGATGGACATGAAATTTACATGAGATAACTAGACATCCTCATCTTTGCCATGGTTTTGGTCCCATTCATTTATCATACACCATCTCTGATTTATGATTTTTCTAAGTTGATGCATGTTTGGTTGACTTCTTTGAGCATGTTCAAAGTTGCTTTAACTTTCTGATTTTCATTGACTGCCTTCCACTTGTCCAAATGGGATGAAATTTGACATGCTTACCATGCTGTGGGTTGTGATTGATCATGATTTATTTGGTGATTTTTGGAAATGTTTAAGATTGGTTTTGATGCAAGTCTTGCTGTTGACTTCTATGAGCTTCTAAATGCCATGTTTTGACCTAATTTGTTCATGAAATGATGATGATGATCGATATGAATGTGAACCCAATTGGTTGTGTTTCTTAATTGTTTGAACATGATTTTGGATGCTTGCCCTTTGCTGTTTTGACTTTCTCATTCTCTTTTGACCCTAGGCTTGTCCTAGTGGTCCTGTTACTCACCTTTGAGCTCATGTTTTCAGGTTGACCAGCAAATGACCAATGAGACCAATTCTTTTTGATTGAGCTTGCTTAAATATAATTGTCTAACTTGTTTGTTTTGTAGGTTGCTTGGCTCAAGCCTTAAGCCCTGTGCCTTGCACATTCATTTGCTTCTGACTAACTGTTAATGTCTGTTTCCTTTTGTTTTGTTTTGAAGTTGCATACTAATGTCTGCTTGACTATTTCAGGTGCTTTTAGTTGCTCAGTTCCTTGTGAACTTTTGCTTTGCTTTGCTTGTATAAGCAATTTGCATTGAGGTATAACTTCCTAACTTCATGTAGTCTGGAAGACCTGGCCTGTTACTTGGCCAGGCAACTGTCTGAAGTCCTCCTTAAGAGGCAATGTTTGTGACTGTTTACTTTTGTCCTTGCATAGAGTCAAAGACCTCCTAAGTGAAGAGGCAATTGGCAGAACCAAGGGATAAGCAACCTATCCCCTGCTATTCAGTGTGTCATCTGCTTTGCTCACACCACTGTGTTGATGCATTGCAGATACAACCCCAAGATCTTGTACAATTGTACAGTTGAGTCAGTTTTAAATGTGTAGAAGGGTTCCCACTTTCTGAACCCACACATTCTTGTCTTAAGCTCTCCCAGGCCAGGGATAAGAGCTGTGAAGTCTTATCTTCACTCACCTTTCATCTGCTTCACCTTAGTCTCTCAATGGCAAGGTTAAGAGCAACACTCACCCAGTTCCAGAGGTTTGTTTGTTGAGGTTGATATGACCCCTCGACTAAAACCTAACCCTTGTTTGAGCCACTTGCTTGTGTATAGTGTGTGCTATCTGTGCTTGTAGGATTGTTTGACTTGCTTCCTGTGCAAGTTAGGATTGTTTGACTTGCTTCCTGTGCAAGTTAGGATTGTTTGACTTGCTTCCTGTGCAAGTTAGGATTGTTTGACTTGCTTCCCGTGCAAGTTAGGGTTTGTTTGGCTTGCTTCCTGTGCAAGTTAGGTGTGTGTGTGGCTTGCTTCCTGTGCAAGTCATGTTTAAGATAGGTTGGCTCCCTGTGCCAGTTAGCTAGAAACCTTAACTTAGGGATGAATTTGCATGATAACATCTAGGCTCGAGTCGTAGTCTCCCTAGTTGTGTCTCCCTCTGTTATCTGGTTAGGCTAATCCTTTATCCCTCCGTAGGGGAACTACATCGCCCTGATCTTCATACCAGATGAAGTATGTAGGCAGGAGGTTGAGCTGATCTCTCCGGGCGCCCTTTTTCTTTTTTGTGTGTGTTTGACAGTTATAGGCTCGAGTCCCCGACTCCCTATTAACTTGTTGTGTTGTTGTGTGCTTGGAAGCTGATGTAAGTCCATCGAGTGGCAGTTAGGTTCCAGTGTGCGTGTGTTTGGTTCGGATGCTGATGTAAGCCCAGCTATTGGCATTCAGGCTCCACGTTTGCCTCTTTGTGTGTGTTTTGGTTCGGATGCTGATGTAAGCCCAGCTATTGGCATTCAGGCTCCACGTTTGCCTCTTTGTGTGTGTTTTGGTTCGGATGCTGATATAAGTCCAGTGATTGGCATTCAGGCTCCACGTTTGCCTTTGCCTGTGTTTTGTTTGTGTGCGTGTTAGCCGAGCTACGAATGCTCTGATTCTTCTCTCATCCGAGAAGATACATATGCATAGGATGCGATATCCTAGCGAGCATGTGTCGTTCCCCCGGTCCGAACTACTTCGACTCTGATGTCTATGCCTGATAGACTAAGTAGGCCCAGGATGCGACATCCTGCCGAGTCAGTTTCAGTCAGTTTCTTTTGTCTCCTTCAGCCAGTGTGTGTGAGTTTGAGCAGTGTTTAGCAACCATTTTCCTTCCTTTTGTGCGTGGATCCCGTAGAGTACTACGGATGCGTAGGGGTGCTAATACCTTCCCTTCGCATAACCGACTCCCGAACCCATTCTTTTTGGTCGCGAGACCATGTCTTTTCCAGGTTTACTTCGAGCGTTTCCTTTCCCTCTTTTGGGATAAATAACGCACGGTGGCGGCTCTGTTGTTCTTGTTTTCCCGCCGGTTTTTCGCGTGATGCGACAATACCTCAACACAAAGAGGAAACGTCCATGGGAGACTTAAAACCCCATTTTTTGTATTCATTTCATTTTTATTGTAAGCCCAAGGGGCAAACAAGTTTATTACTAATAAAAGTTTACTTTTTGGTGGTTTAAACAAATTTAAATCCTACGGTCCTTGAAAATATTGCATAAGCATCTACATACCATATTATTACATCACAGGTTTCTTATGAACAGGTATCTTATCTTCTCGCTGTTTATTTCAGCAGAAATGGCTCTTGAATAGACTGTCAAGATCACTTCCAAGGGTCCTATCAAAATTACTGCTGAAGGCCTGGTGAAGACTGTTGCTGAAGTTAGAGTGCCTCCCATGATTATTACCACTCCTGGCCCTATTCCTTATACTTCTGATAAAGCTATACCCTGGAATTACGGTTCTGATGTTTATATCCATGGTGTTAAGCAGGAACCTTTGACTGATACACCTGTTACTGATGATAACCTTGATGTTGATAATATTGCTGGATCTAGTAAGATCACCAGAAGTGGAAGAATTTTCTCTCCTCCAGCTACCTCAAAAAATACAGTTCTTCCAACTACTACCTCCACTTCTGAGCCAAGTACTGATGCTCGAGGCAAAGGTCCTGTGGTTGAACCTGTGCAAGCTGAAGCACCGACTGCTGAAAATCTCTTTAAACAGATGGAAGAAGTGCTGAAGATCATTCGTAAGAGTGATTATGATATTGTTGACCAGTTGGGGCATACTCCCTCCAAAATTTCCATGTTGTCTTTGTTGCTGTGTTCTGAGGCTCATGCTAAAGCCTTGATCAAATTCTTAAGGACTGCTCATGTACCAAATGAAATTTCTGTGGATCAATTTGAAAATTGTGTGGCACATCTGACTTATGATAATGGGTTAGGTTTTTCTGATGCTGACTTGACTCCTGCCAAAAGAAACCATAACAAAGCTTTACATATCTCCATTGAATGTAGGGGCACTACCTTGTCTCATGTGTTGATAGACAATGGCTCTTCATTGAATGTACTTCCCAAAGAGGTTCTGAACAAGCTCAATCCTGAAGATGCTGTGTTAAGATCAAGTAATATAGTGGTGAGAGCCTTTGATGGTTCAAGAAGAGTGGTGCATGGAGAAATAGATCTCCCGATCAAAGTAGGCTCTCAAGTCTTCGATTCTGCCTTCTATGTAATGGATATTCGTCCTGCGTACTCTTGTTTGCTTGGGCGCCCCTGGATCCACGGGGCAGGTGCTGTGACCTCCACTCTACATCAGAAGTTGAGATATCCAGTGAAGGGAAAGATCGTAACTATTTATGGAGAGGAAGAATATATGGTCAGTCATGTGAATACATTTAAGTATGTTGAAGTGGAAGGTGAATATGTTGAGACTCCTTGCCAGACATTTGAAGTAGTTCCTTGGGCCGTTCCCGCTACTGAAGCTCCTCCCGTGGTTAAAAGAGTTCCTGTGGTTACCAGAGTACCTCCTACAATGGCTTCCCTCAAAGATGCTAGAGCTGTGGTTGAAGAAGGTGGTTGCACTATTTGGGGTCAGCTTCCCGACATTCCTTACAAGTCTGACAAGTTTGGTTTGGGTTTCACTGCAGAGTCCCAGAAGGCTGTTCATCGTGCTCGTGCTGTTCGTATCACCAATCCAGGGAACATGAAAGATCAAATCAATGTTGTGGGTGACTATAATGAAGACTACAATCTGGATAACTGGATTTTTCCTACTGTGGGTGATGGGCTCAACAATTGGAAGACTGAAGACGTTATTCCTATCTCCTTTAGTCAGGAGTAAATACTATTACTGTGTTGTTTGAACAATTAAACTTTTAAGCCTTGTGCCTTACCCGGGGCACAATGGTATGCTTGTTTCGGGATGTCATTTCATTTGCATACTTCATTCAATAAAAATCAATGGACGTTTCGTTTTCGTAAATATTGGGCTCTTTGTTTTTCTTTTATTTTATTTTCATCAGCTATGTATTCTTACACACACCCACATCACTAAAATGCAGATCCTCATCCACTCTGGATCCTGTTGATAACAGTTCTACTATTGCCAATTATAATTTCGAGAATCCGATCTATCAAGCTGAAGATGGAAAGGATGAAGATTGTGAAGTACTTGTAGAGCTTGCTAGGTTATTACAACAAGAAGAGAAAGTTACACAGCCGCATGAGGAATCAATTGAGGTTGTAAATCTGGGTACTGAAGTAGACAAGAAAGAAGTCAAAATAGGAGCAGGCTTGGAAAACAGTGTCAAAGAAAGATTGAGTCGGATGTTACGTAACTATGTAGAGGTTTTCGCTGGAAAAATCAAGAGATGATATGGAATGATGAATGTCAAGAAGCTTTTGACAAAATCAAGAAGTATCTCCAAGAACCTATAAATTTGATGCCACCAGTTGAAGGAAGACCTCTAATCATGTATTTGACCGTGTTAGAAAATTCAATAGGGTGTGTGTTGGGGCAACATGACGAGTCTGGTCGAAAAGAGCATGCAATATACTACCTTAGCAAAAGGTACCGACTGTGAAACAAGATACTCCCAGCTCGAGAAAGCTTGCTATGCTTTGGCTTAGGCTGCTCGCCGACTAAGACAGTATATGTTGAATCATACCACTTTATTGATTTCTAAGATGGATCTTATCAAACATAAATCTGAGAAACCTGCTCTCTCCGGAAGAACAACAAGATGATTGCTGAACTCTGCACGCAGTTCAAAATAAAACACCATAACTCTTCTCCGTACCGGCCAAAGATGAATGGCGCCGTGGAGGCTGCTAATAAGAATATTAAGAAGATCATACAAAAGATGACAGTAACATACAAAGACTGGCATGAGATGTTACCCTTTGCTCTTCATGGTTATCGCACTTCAGTACGCACTTTGATAGGGGCAACTCCTTTCTCTTTGGTCTACGGAATGGAAGCCGTGTTACCAGTGAAGATCTATTCCCTAATCCAGGATATTTCCAGAAGAGATAATCATCACGAAGATTTATTTCTACTGGTCTATTCAACAATTCAAAACAGTTCAGAGACGATCTATACGAAGGTCTAGTGCTGATACTTAATTCAGAAAGAAATCGCCACGAAGATTTGGTTCTGACACTTAAATTAAAAGTATGTTCTTAGATACGATTCAGAGACGGCCTATACGAAGACCTAGTACTGATATCCAGTATCAACATCAAGATATTATCACCTCCTGATATTATGGATGACATCTATAAGCCCATCTCCAGTTCTTCCAAGTGGCATCTTCAAGCCCACTTAAGCATATACAACCAGTCATCAGTGTTACTTTACGCACCGGCGAGTGAAAATTTTTGGGCTTTTGTGTTCAATCCCCTTCAACCTTCCAAGTCACGAATGGCACACAGGCCAATCTAACTCCTCAGGTTTCAGAAAATTGAACAGGGGAAGCTGTTGCACCCCAAAATTTGCCCTCTATTTTTAACTCTAATCAATTTTTTGTTTCACATTCATTTGCATCATCTTCATAGCATAACATTTTTTTTCTGTCTTAATATTAGCCGGAATAATTTCTCGGAATTTACAAACAGACTGGTCAAATTAACTTTTTAACTGTGCCTAAAATTAGTCAACGAAAAAATGTCAAGTTTAAGTTTGCAAATGTCGGTAACATTAATCTGCGGTTCACGTGGTTTAATTTGACATGCTAAAAATATTTTTACGACTATTTTTGGTCATATGTTGATCAGTCTAAGCAGTTTAAACGGTCATAATTTTTATTTCAAAATCCGACCAAACGCTGTATTTTTCCGAGTCATTTATTTCGCGCTGATTATTTTGACGTGTTCATTTTATTTTTTCGAGCATTTTGGTGCCCGACTTTTATTTATTTTTTTATTTATTTTTTATTTTTTGAGTCTATTTATTTTTATATTGGGTCTAGAATAAATAAATAGGTTAATTAGTTTTTATTTTAATTTTAACTATTTTAATTATTTAACTTTATTTAGTTTTTAATTTAATATTGGGTTTCAAAATAAACTTAGGCCCATTATCATTAACCTAATTTGTTCCTATATATATTTACTAGCATGACTGATAGAAGGAGGCGGAAAGACAGAACAAAAAAGAGAAACTGAGAGTGGTTGATCTATACTATCGTACACACAGTTTGGTAATAGTTTATATATGATATATACTTTATCTATTTTGTTGATATATTTGATTATGTTTTCGGATCGGATCGTGTCAATACGCCGTTTTCACATATACGTGTATGAGGCGTGACATTTGTGTTATCCGATCCAGTTGCGATGATCGCAATTTTGCGCTAGCAACGCCGTTGTTTTTTTTAATTCATTTTTTTTATATATATACATATATTTAGATCTGCACATTTTTTTTCATAACTAACTACCCTGATTTTTCCTAAACCCTGACAATTTCGCCACAAACTCTAAATTTCAAACCTAAAACTTTAACCGTGTTGTTTCCTCTAAACCATAAACCTTTTCTTAAACCTTAACAAACCTTATTATTATTTCCTATTTTCGCTCATATTTATGTTATTCATACACTGTAACTGCTTCGCCCTTGTAATATTTTAAGTTTTAACTTGTAATATTTTCAGTTTTACTTTTCGCTATCTTTATTATGTAACTGCACCAAAGCGTTGTAATAATTAGGGTTTTATTTTCTGCCATTGATTTTCTGTCATTTTATTTTTCTGCCATTTATTTTTCTGTCATTTAAATTCCTGCCATTGATCCTATATTAACTGCGTGGTTTAGTAATGTAGGGCGTGAAAACCTACTAAATTAATTATTTAATATTTTTCTATAACCTTTATTTATTTATTTTTTTGTAAATAAATAATAAATACTAACTATTTTAATAACTTTTTTTTATTACTTACTTATAATAATAAATCCTTATATATTTTGTAAATAAAATCTAATTGACCATTTTTCTAATTGAATAATAATAATAAACCTATTAATCTAATAATTTGATATTTTCTATAATCTTTATTTATTTTGTAAATAACTAACTTAATATTTTTCATATAACTCTTTTATTTTATAATTTGTACATTAATGTATTTTAAATTCTTTTATTATTACTAATTTATTTTAAACTCATATTTTTCTAATAACTTCTGAAAAATCTAACTTGTTTAACCTAAAATAATTTCTTTTAAAATTCTAACCTTTTTATTATCACTTCATTATTATTGTTATTTTATTATTGCTTTATTACCATTGTTTATTTAGTATTTTATTATTATTTGCTTTTATCTATTCTATTTTTGCTTCATTATTTTCCTTATTTTAATTTTGTTTTATTTATAATATTAGGAACAAATGTATAGGTTGTAAATTTATTCTTTCTCGCCTGATTATTATGTATCTGTCCCATAGCCATGTAATAGTTTAGGAATTTATTTTTCTTGCTTTTATTTTTGTAAATATTTATTGCGTGGTTAGTAATTTAGGGAGTGCAAAAAACTAACTGTAAATAATTGAACTTAGAAAATTAAATTCAAGACAAATATCTGAAAAATAACACTCACACACGTAAGTCGATCTTTGATCGCCATCTGTACTTCCTAGGGTATTCCTCTTGGTTGCCTTCTTTAAATGGTCAAGTCCCTCGAAAATAGGGGTGTCTTAAGCAAAGTCCCTTCAAACAGAAAAATCATCAAGTCCCTATAAACTTAAAAGATCAAGTCCCTACGAGGTTGCCTACGATATAATGATCTTGTCCCTTCGGTAAATATGATGATAGTCCCTACGAGTTGCTAAAGACACCCCTTATGTTGCCTTCATTGACCATACGATGACCCTACGCCCGTCCCTTAAACACATCCAAGGTAATGACTACCTATTCCTTAATAATAGGGACAGTCTTACCATTGAAAGAATATACGAGAACACGAAAGACTTAATCTAGGGTAGGTATCTCATAGTTACTTGCTCACACTTTTCAAAATTACTTTTACACCTCACAATTTCTAAACTAGGCTTTGTATACACCCATACGAGGGTCATTACAAAGTACTTAAAGAAATTTTACTAATCACACACTACACTCTTGCAAACAAACAAAGTGAGCTAAGTAACTAAGAGCCCATGGATAACCATGGATATAAAGGGTGCTAATACCTTCCCTTTGTATAACCTACCCCCCGAACTCAAAATCTTTTTAAGGTCTTTCCTGTTCTTTTATGTCCTTTCCTTTTGGATAAAATAAAAGTCGGTGGCGACTCTTGCTATCCGCAACATTTAACTAAAGTCAGTTCTCCCACCGTGTTACAGCGGGCATGGGATTAGCATTCACATTTGGAGATGGTGCAAAGTTGATAGCTTTAGAATCCACCAAGTCCTGGACCACATGCTTAAAAGCTTTGCAATTTTCTACATTGTGTCGAGGGGCACCCGAGTGAAATTCACATTTGGCGTTCTCATCAAAACTGGGAGGCCTCTGATCAGGTCTCAACGGAGCCAACGTCCTCAGCTGGACCAACCCCAAATCCTTCAACTTTTTCAGCAAGAATGAATAGGTCACAGGTGGTCTATCGAATTGACGATCATTCATTCGCCCTCGCACCTGATACCCAGCCCTCTGCGGTCTCTGTTGAAATGGTTGCCGTTGTTGTTGTGGTTGTTGTTGATTATCAGTAGGAATGGTTACCGCAGCAGTGTGCTAGTAGTAACGATCCCTACTCTGCCCTTTTTGGGTATATACAGCACTGGTGTCACCCTCCTTCTTCCTCTGACCATTTCCGAAGGGCTTCTTCGATCCAGATGACGAAGCACTACCCTGTATCTTCCCCAATTTCAACCAACTTTCAATTCTTTCTCCGGCCACCACAATATCGGCAAAGTTAGTAACCGGGCAACCAACCATCCTTTCTGCAAATGTCCCCTGAAGGGTACCCATAAACAGATCTGACATTTCTCGGTCTACCAACGGAGGTTGGACCCTGGCAGCCAGCTCCCTCCATCTCTGCGCATATTCTTTAAACCCCTCATTAGGCTTCTGAGACATACCCTGCAGTTGGGTACGGCTGGGAGCCATATCAGCGTTGAACTGGTACTGTTTAAAGAATGCATCTCCAAGATCTTGCCAGCTTTTGATATCCGAAGATTTCAATTTGGTGTACCACTCCAAAGACCCTCCAGACAGACTGTCCTGGAAGAAGTACATCCACAGCTTCTGGTCCATTGTATAAGCAGAAATCTTGCGGACAAACGCCTGGAGGTGAGTTTCCGGGCAAGAACTCCCATTATACTTGTCAAATGCAGGCGCTTTGAACTTCTGTGGGATTACAATCCCCTCAACAAGCCCCATATTCGACATATTGACAAACCCCGGAGTAGCATGGCTTTCCAAGGCCCTTATTTTCTCTGCCAGCACCTGAATCTCTTTATTTGGCGGTTGGGCACCATACTGACCAAATGGCTCATTCAACATGGAGAATTGATCTGCTTCTCTGTCCTCCTCTCTATCCTCCTCAGCCCCAAAGAAAGGAGGAAACAGACTGTCCTTCATATTGTTGCCCATCGGACCTGGTCTACCGCTCGTGGCAGCACCAAAACCACCCCCATTGTTGATCACCACGCCAGCAGTTGTCTTTTTTCCGAGATCTCCTCCATCCCTGGAACCACCAAGGCCATGGTTAGAGACACCCTCCAAATCGACACCACTGTTAGCAGCCGAAGCCCGCTCGAGCTTCTCCACTTTATCAGCAAGTGCTTTCTGGCCCACAGCAAACCCTTGCATGACATTGATCAATTCGTTCATTTTCTCCTTCAGCTCGAGAAAATCTGCATTAGGTAGATCCATCAGCCTTGGTGTGTTGCGTCTGGTAAAGTATCTGTGTGGACGGATTGTGTGCAAGGGAATAACTCTACGAGCACGAGCAATGATTCCTGAAACAACCAAGCACGTTAGAAACTGACACCTGCAAAATAGAAGCCAAGTTATTATGATTCATGCATGAATGCAATGTCTATCCACATGAGGAACAATCTGTCTTTCGATCCTGGCTTCATCGAGACAGATAATAATCCGGCAGCAATATTTTGATATTCATCGATTGATTTCATCATATAGAGTAGAGATATATGATTTAGCAAAGATACCCCCCAACCATGTGTGTGCTGTGTGAGTGAATACAGGAAAGCAAATAAAGCTTGAAGATCAATCACTGAATGAAAATAACCATTGTATACCAAAAGTGCACCATACGTGCGAGAGTCATACATCAAGTCTGATACAAGTCAAATACAATTCTCCAGAATCAGAAAGAAAATACAAACAAGTGAATTCCGTCAACAGGCCTGACGGTAATCCAACCCAAATAAGAAAGGTCTAATCTGACGAAGGTCCCACAGACGACCCTACATCATCAACCATCTTGGTAAACTTCACCGCGAACCTAAGCTCAGTGTTCTCCTGTTGCAATCTCCCTATCTCCTTCTGGTGAATCTTCATCTGTCTAAAGTAATGATCCCTCTTCGTAAGATAATGATCTCTCTCAGCAACGATCTTCGCTTTCTCAGCTTCCCATTCTGTAGCAAGGACTTTGGCTCTGACATCTCTCTGATTCTTCACAAGAATTTGCCTCCTCTTCTCATCATCAATGACCTTCAAAGCTCTAGCTAGCTTCTCCTTGGTAAGGTCATGCTCCTTTGTAGACGACTCCAACGCTTGGCTGACCTTGCCATAATAAGCGGTGTCTATCTCAAAGCGCTTCACTTCCATGGCATGTCTCTTATCCTGGTCTTCTATTCTCCCTTTGATTTCCTGATTAGCCATCTGAATTCTAGCAACACTCATCTCCAACTCAGTCTTCTCTGCTTGCAGTTGATCTCTGGCTTTCTTCATCTCCAGGAACTCTTCCATGCTGACAGAAGAACGTGGCCCCTCAATCGTAGGACACCAAGGATCACCTCCAGGAAATGGTAGATGCGTGAGCTCAATCCTCTTCCTAAGCCAATCATCAAATGGAGGAAAAGACCTACTATTGACCCTACCAAAAGGAACCTTGCCCTTTCTCTGAATGTCACGCCACTCATCAGACACTTGCCTCAACTTTGGCTGATTACCCTCAATTGGGAAGTAAAAAGACTCCTGAGTCTCTCGCCCGAGAGGAGGACCCTCCACAGCAAACCCCATCTGTCTCCTAAGAAGCACCGGGTTGTAATTAATGGAACCTTGAACTCCTATAAGAGGTACATTGGGAAGACTTCCACAACTGTAAATGAAATCTCGTCCAGCCATACCATTGTGAGTCCAAGCTATGTCCTTGGCTCGCAAACCCATCAACCTGAATGACCACTTGACAGTAGGATCAAGAAAAGCAAAGGCACCTCTGGAAGGCAAATACCCCATAAACCACTTGTACAGCAGCTGAGCACTACATCTGATCAATCCCCCATGCCGCTTCTCGTTCTGATTATGGACCGAGTAGTACACATCCCCAACCAGAGTAGGAATGGGATTCCTCTGCATAAACACCCGGATGGCATTAATGCCCACAAAGTTCTTCTGATTAGGAAACAGGATGGTCCCATAAATGCTTACAGCGATCAAGGCACAGACGGTCCTCCAATTACCCACAACAGCATGCTCCTTGGCTTTAGCCTCCAAGAAACTCAGATGAAAACCGAGTAACTTTCCTTTTTCCTTCAAACCCCCCTTGGTCACCTCCGGGCTCAAATAAAGAGCACGAGAACTCTCAACAGCATCAGGTTCCCCCCTAGTGACATAGAATGGAATCTGATCTCTGATCTGGATACCCAGGATGCTAGCATAGTCTTCCATCAAAGGTCCCAACAGGTAATCCGGGAAAACGAAGCATCTCAAACCAGGGTCATAAAACTGGAGAAGAGTATGGATGGCGCTCCTATCACTGTCTGTGAGCCTGAAAACCAACTTCAGAATACCACCATAATGCTCACGGAACAACCCCACATGGTCAGGTGTAATCAATGCTATCATATCCTTCAACACACCAATCTCTGGGTCGAAGAAACTGTAGACA
Organism: Lathyrus oleraceus; assembly: GCF_024323335.1. Lineage (NCBI taxonomy): Eukaryota > Viridiplantae > Streptophyta > Magnoliopsida > Fabales > Fabaceae > Lathyrus > Lathyrus oleraceus. The sequence continues at coordinate 297,168,610 of NC_066579.1, forward strand.
ACATCGTCTTTCAAGCCAGTCCTCATATCTGGAACAAAGAAGTCTCTCAACCAGGATCTCGATCAAGAATGTCCCCTGCATATGGATAAACATGTGTTAGATGCAGATAAATGCAAAATGTGAATGATGCTGATGTATGAATGCAATGCACTGTGCCATCCTCCAAGTCATCTGAACATCTGTACTGAGTTGCGGCCTCTGAACTGATCACAACCATCTGAAGGAATATGTAACCACAAATCCCCCTTAGTGTTCCGAAATAAACGAAACTGAGGATACATCACCATCATCATCAGAAAGTCCTCTGAACAGATAACCACCAGATCCTCTGAACCAGCCCAGGGAATCCTGAAATAAACGGATCCCCACAGATAAATACCACGGACGGAACTCCGGCGTCTCAGAAATAAATCCATAAATCCGACTTATAAATAGGACTCTGATCAATAACTGAACCCTTAGTCACCATCAAAGTCACCATCAGAACATGCATCTGTAAGAATCAACCCTCCCCTCACAGGTGAATTCTAATCAGGTCGTCCTAAGGCGGATAATGGTCTCGACAATCGGGCAAAGATACTCAACGGGTTTGCCCTTTCGGGTGTACCGTTGTAGCTCTCTTAAAATCGTCTAAACCAAAGATCCGAGAAAGATCGGTCACCGAAGTCAACAGCTCAGATGAGGTGACTCAACCAGGGTGGATACTCCACAAAGGGAGAGCATTCTCAACTGAACCTCGTCCGGCTTGTGGTATGTCACGTCGCCCAAAACATGTTGACCTAACATGAGAGGCAACATGAGACCATGCTAATCCTAGGTGTATACTCGGGCCTGGGTTTTAGCCCCACTCAGAACACCCACCCCAAAAATTAGAGGAACCACCTGTACAGAAGACAGCACAATGATAGTATGATGCATGCAAACATTTATGAAAATAATCACAGTACAATAATCATAAATGCAATAAATAGAACAACACAAGCAACCTAAACTATCCTAGAGAGCGCTAGGAGTGACTCGCTTAGGGAAGATGGACCAGCAAGAGGTCAACTTCTATGTCCCCAGCAGAGTCGCCAGCTGTCGCATCCGCGAAAAACAACCGGCGGGAAAAACAAAACAAACAGAGCCGCCACCGTGCGTTATTTATCCCAAAAGAGGGAAAGGAAACGCTCGAAGTAAACCTGGAAAAGACATGGTCTTGCGACCAAAGAGAGATGGGATCGGGAGTCGGTTATGCGAAGGGAAGGTATTAGCACCCCTACGCATCCGTCGTACTCGACGGGATCCACGCTCAAAAGGATAGGATAAAGGTTGCTAAACACTGCTCAAAAGAATGCACACACACACTGGAATAAGACACAGGTGGAAGAAGAGGGGAACGGGCTCGCTAGGATATCGCATCCTATGCCTACGTATCTCATATGGAATGAGAATCAGAGCTACCGTAGTTCGGCTCACGGACGCCGAAACAAAACACACACACAAGAAACCGACTGCCAATCGCTGGGCTTACGTCAGACTCCACACAAACAGGCAAACATGGAAACCGAATGCCAATCGCTGGACTTACATCAGACTCCGAACCAACAAACACACACTGGAAACCAACTGCCAATCGCTGGACTTACGTCAGACTCCACACCCACACACCAATAGGATACAGAATGCCAATCGCTGGTCTTACATCCATCTCCTAACACACACAAGAAGGTTAACCAACAGACAAGTTAATAGGGAGTCTGGCACTCGAGCCTAATAACTGTCAAGCAGACACACACAAAAAGAAAAAAGGGTGCCCGGAGAGATCTCGTACGATCTCCTGCCTACGTACCTCATCTGGTATGAGGATCAGGGCAACGTAGTTCCCCTGAACAGGTGTCGCATTACGCGAAAAACCGGCGGGAAAACAAGAACAACAGAGCCGCCACCGTGCGTTATTTATCCCAAAAGAGGGAAAGGAAACGCTCAGAGTAAACCTGGAAAAAGCATGGTCTCGCGACCAAAGAGAATGGGATCGGGAGTCGGTTATGCGAAGGGAAGGTATTAGCACCCCTACGCATCCGTCGTACTCGACGGGATCCACGCACAATAGGAAGGAAAATGGTTGCTAAAAATACTGCTCAAACACACACGGATACTGGCTGAAAGAGACACAGGAAAACAAACAAAACTGACTCGGCAGGATATCGCATCCTGGGCCTACTTAGTCTATCAGGCATAGACATCAGAGTCAAAGTAGTTCGGACTAGGGAAAAGACACATGCTCGCTAGGATGTCGCATCCTATGCATACGTATCTCCTTTGGACGAAGGAGAATCAGAGCATTCGTAGCTCGGCTAACACGCACACAAACAAACACAGGCAAAGGCAAACGTGGAGCCTGAATGCCAATCACTGGGCTTACATCAGCATCCGAACCAAAACACACACAAGGAGGCAAACGTGGAGCCTGAATGCCAATCACTGGGCTTACATCAGCATCCGAACCAAAATCACGCTAACACTGGAACCCGAATGCCACTCGATGGACTTACATCAGCTTCCAAGCACACAACAAGAAGAAGGGTCTCGATTGCAACCAGGGCAAGAGAAAGGGAAGGTCTCAATCGCAACGAGGGCGAGAGAAAAGAATTAGTGTTAGTCGTTAGTCAAACTCGACAAGACATCGCATCTCGTGCCTACGTATCTCATCTGGACATGAGAATCAGAGTTGCCGTAGTTCGGCTAAACTATTCCTGTTGGTTTGTGTTTTTTAAGTGGACAACGTCACTACGCAATCTACCGGATGCTCGACCTTTGGAGACTTACTCACCTGTAGTAGAAGGAGTTGACGTATCCTTAAGAGGGGATAATGTTTGTTTGTGTTTTAGGAAAGCTCAAGCAAGAAAGGAAGTCCTATACGAAGGAACCGTGCTACCTTAATTGACATGCAAACGAGACTACGCGGAGTCTAGCAAACCTAGGGGATACAATCACACCACACAAACATATACAGCATGAAATAAACACACCAACAAGGGGCTCAAACATCAGGGTTAGGCTTTAGTCGAGGGGTCATATCAACCTCAACAAACAAGCCTCTGTATCGGGGTCAGGTTAGCTCTTAACCTTGCCATTGAGGGGCTAAGGTGAAGCTAGATGAAAGGTGATGAGGGGTGTGCCTCATTGCTTCTATCTCAAGTCAAAGAGAGCATCAGACAAGGGAGCGTGGGTCCAGAATGGGGGGACCCTTCTACGCTCAGGACATAGACTCGACTGTACAATGTACAAGATCTTGGGCTTGGATCTCAATGCTACAACCATGTAATGGGAGCAAGGAGAAGACTCACCGAATAGTGGGGGATAGATTGCTTATCCCTACCTTCCACCAATTGCCTCAAATGAGGACTTTTCCTGCTTGGGACAAATATAAACATACACAAGCATTGCCTCTTAAGGAGGACTTCAGACAGTTTGCTCAGCCCGGTAACAGCCGGGTCTCCAGACTACATGAAGAAGAAAGTTCTATACCTCAATGCCAATTGCTTATAAGCAAAGCAATGCAAGTTCTTAAGAGAACTGAGCAACTAAGTGTACCTGTACAAAAGTCAAACAGAATCAGCATCCCATTCATAATCAGACAACAATATAATGATCAATTAACAATCCCAATCAAACAATGGTGTGCATAGCACAAGTCCATGTGGACCAACATCCTACAAAACAGCCACATTAGTTTATAGGTCAAGCAACATATCCCAAATGTGAAACAATTCCTTCAATCGTTAACTCTTTAACCTGAAAAGCCAAAACAACTTCAAATGTAAGTGACAAGACCACTAGGACTAGCCTAGGGTCCAAAAGAAGGAAAAATCCTAAAACAGCAACCAATTCATGATCAAAGTCAAGCTTTTTCAATAACAAAGGGATCCCAATTGGTCCCACACCCTAACTATGCACACATTTTAATCTATGCAACATGTAAGGCAAAGTGAGCAATGGTGAACCACATATGAGCAACCAGCAAAATCACATCACAAAAAATACCAAAACAGCATGGAAAATTCCACAAAAATTATATCCTAAACAGAGGACATTCAACAAGCTACAGGTCAATTTTCAAGCAATTTGGACTAATGTAACTAGGGGAATTAATTCAACATGACAAGGCATGCAAAAACACAATCAAATGAGGCCCAATAATATGCATCAACTTCAATCTAATGGTAAACAGTGACATTACATGGGAAATTAGTAGGACCAAAGCCAAATGAAAGCTACACATGTCAGGAACTATTCTACCAAATTTCATGGTCATATCATTCATCATGCTCATTCTATGCACAAAATAAGGCAAACTAGTTCAAAGGAAGCCCTAAGCCTACAAACAGAATTATTGCATTCAAATCCACATCAACACAATCCCAAAAATTCTCAAATAAATTACACCTAAACAGGACTTAATCCAGGTATGGCACACCAAATTTCAGCTTAATTGGGCAAATGGAACCATGTCAATGAAAATCAACAAAAACAGGCACAATTATAGGCTCCAAATCACAACATCAACACATGCTCCCACTTCAAAAATTCATAATTCAATGAAAACAAAAAAGAAATGGATGAGACCAAAACAGGGAGGTCCTAACATGTGTCTACTACAAGCATGCCAAATTTCATGAATATCCAATACACTAGGAGTGTTTCACAATGAATCTACCAACCTATGTCACATGGATTTGCAAATTCAACCACCAGAAATGAAAAATCATGATCAATTAGAAAACACAATGAACAATTCCACAAAAATTCACAAAGGAACCTAACATGTTAATGAACATCCCTACCAAATTTCAATCAATTCTAACAAGGATAGGTCATGCTAAAAAATCCAACAAACTGGCATCAAGAGGTGTGACACCAATTGTCACACCTAAGTTCAAAAAAATGTAACTCACAGGCCAGGCACCAAAAAATCAAGAAATTTATATGGAAATGATCATCAATCAGTCAAGATTCAACACAAAAGTTTTCAGCCATTTATCATACAATATGAGAATTTCATGATCAAAATGGTGTAAGGTGTCACAAAATGCACATATGGAAGAAACCCTAGGTCAAAATGCAAAATAATCCAAGCACAACTTTGACCAATAGGTCAAAAATCATCTACAGTCAAACACCAAGTCAACAAAATTATTTTCACAATTTTCTGATTTTTCTATGGTTTTATATGATTTTTCTAAGGTCACATGTATTTTTTTATGATTTTTAAGAATTAATTGAAATTAATTAAATTAAATTAGAAATGGCATTCTCGTAATTAAATGCGCGGGGGAGGGAAACACATTTTTTGAATTTTCAAACCAAAATTTGGATTGAACAGTGTTTTCTTCATCGTTTTCGCACAGCTTTTCCAGAAAACTCAACCATGGCTCAAGAACACGCGTTTCGCAAATCAGCACCAAAACGCACGAGAATACATCCATTCAAACCGTTGCAACACGTAGATCACAAATACACATTCCAATCAACCTAAAACTTCCTACATCTCAAGAATCGAGTGATCTAGGGTTTTAGATTCAAACTTCGAGTTACGATTTCTCATGCTACAGTCGATCATTTACAATTCTAAACATATCACCGTGATCTACACAACACGTACTACAACACGCATACAATCATGGATCAAATGGTGAGATTCGAATCTGGAGATACCTGGAACTTGCAGTGATGAAATCGGCGGAATTTGCGTGTGTCTTGCTGAAACAGAAACGGCCTGGACTTGAGGAAATATGGTGCAAAGCTTCAACTCGCTCAATTGTACTCCTAATGCTCGAAATCCACAATCACCATGTGAGGACCTTGAATGTGCAGCTGCAAATCGTGGATCCTTCGAAGCCAATTCCCCCAAACAGTCGAAGATGAGGTTGAATGGAAGTTGCAGCACCAAGAATTGCTCAAATTGATGAAGAAATGAGAGAGATTCGGTTCAATATGCAATGATGTGTTCTTGAGGAAAATTCAGAAAAATGGAGAGAATTTTGATCTAGATCTGTGAAAAATGGATTCTGTTATGTTTAGGAATGGATTAGGCTTTTATATGTTAGCTTAATCATGATTAATCAATGTAATTAATCAAATTGGCATTGTAAGCAAAAATGCATTTTCCTTCAAAATGGCCAAAAATGCCCTTCCTTCAAATCAGTCCAAATAGCAGCTCAACTTTGGTTCCAACAAGTCCAAAATGTCATGTGTAATGTGTAGAAACAAGTTTCATTTCAATTGGATGCCTATTTTGCAATTTCACCATGTGATGGAAAATGTCCAATTTATGCACTTTCATTCTTCAAGCCAAAACTCAAATTATGAGGCCTAGCCATGAAATGAGGATTCAAACACACTCCAAATGCCATTCCTGAGGTGTTACAAAAGGTCCCATCTCAAAATTCCAAATATTTTGACATTTGGACGATTTTGCCCCTGAGCCAATTTAACAGTCCAGTTGAAAAGTGACTTTTTGCCTTGGCCATTTTTGGAAAAATCCAATGATGCACCCTTGAAGTACATGTCAAATGGAGTTTGTGCATATAAAGAACTTGCAATTTAGACCAACCATGTGGTAGTTATGGCCTCCTGATTACGGGTCTTTTCTGAAATTCGCTGAGCCATATTTTGCAAACCACACATTGGATTTTTGAGTTCTTGGACTTTTTGGAAAGGTGAGATCAAGATCTTCAACTTTCATGTTGGACAAATTTTGATTTGAAGCTTTTATGATGAAGTTATCTTGAGGAGAAAAACTTTCCATTTTGGGCAGCTGAGGTTACAGGTCCACTTGCCATTTTGGGAAACTGTCTGCCTGAGCTCAATTCCTTCAACCTTGGTCTTTGTCATGTCAAAGGAGACTCATATGGACATGAATGAGGTCTTTCAAACCATTTCCCACCTTCCGATCCATAAAATCAGGCACAGTTGACCACAGTTGACCACAGTTGACTTTCTAGGGTTTCTGGTTGACTGAACAATGACTGGTGACTTCTGAGCATCCAATCTTTGGCCAAACCACTTCAAAATGATCTTTGGACCATATGAGCTTGAAAAATCAACCCTAGGGCTTTGTCTCAATGAAAATGGCACTTGCTTGCTTGATTGACTGATTCTCCTGATAAATTTGACCTGATTCATCAGCTGAGCTTGCACTTGAGCCAATGGACAATGCAATGTTATGCAGTGGCCTATGTTATGTTATGACCTAATATGAAATGAAATGTACAAAATGGTAGGGTGCAAATTTGAGGTGCTACAGCTGCCCCTATTCAATCAACTGGGAACCCGAATGGATGAGAGCAATGGCTGTCAGACTTTCAGGGTAAACAGGGATTGAATACCAAGTACCGTAGAATTTGCACACTGCTGGGATTTGTCTTCTTTTCGTTTCAGAGGTACAACCACATCCAGACATCGACACACGACGAATGGGAACAGAAATCATCTCAACTAGATGCCAACGGACAACTAGGAAAAACTCAACGTTTACCAAAACCAACGGAGAGGTAAATCAACTCTACTGGGGATAACTAGGAAAGGATACAACCATACGTCAGCGGACGCAATGGGAAAGACTCAACGTTTACCAAAACCAACGGAGAGGTAACCAGACATCATCGGATGAAAGGCGGGGATAGTGATACAACCATGCGTCAGCGGACGAAATGGGAAAGACTCAACGTTTACCAAGACCAACGGAGAGGTAACCAGACATCATAGGATGAATGGGAAGAGATATACAACCATACGTCAGCGGACGTAATGGGGAAAACTCAACGTTTACCAAGACCAACGGAGAGGTAACCAGACATCATAGGATGCATGGGAAGACTCGACCAGACGTCATAGGACGAAAGGGAGAAGCTCGACGTTTATCGACACCAACGGAGAAGGAGAAAACTCAGCCAGACGTCATAGGACGAAAGGGAGACTCAACCAGACGTCATCGGACGAAAGGGAGAAGGAGAAAACTCAGCCAGACGTCATCGGACGAAAGGGAGGAGGAGAAAACTCAGCCAGACGTCATCGGACGAAAGGGAGAAGGAGAAAACTCAGCCAGACGTCATAGGACGAAAGGGAGAAGGAGAAAACTCAGCCAGACGTCATAGGACGAAAGGGAGACTCAACCAGACGTCATCGGACGAAAGGGAGAAGGAGAAAACTCAGCCAGACGTCATAGGACGAAAGGGAGACTCAACCAGACGTCATCGGACGAAAGGGAGAAGGAGAAAACTCAGCCAGACGTCATAGGACGAAAGGGAGACTCAACCAGACGTCATCGGACGAAAGGGAGAAGGAGAAAACTCAGCCAGACGTCATAGGACGAAAGGGAGACTCAACGTTTATCGACACCAACGGAGAAGGAGGAAACTCAGCCAAGACGTCATAGGACGAAAGGGAGACTCAACGTTTATCGACACCAACGGAGAAGGAGAAAACTCAGCCAGACGTCATAGGACGAAAGGGAGACTCAACGTTTATCGACACCAACGGAGAAGGAGAAAACTCAGCCAGACGTCATAGGACGAAAGGGAGACTCAACCAGACGTCATCGGACGAAAGGGAGGCTCAACCAGACGTCATCGGACGAAAGGGAGAAGGAGAAAACTCAGCCAAGACGTCATAGGACGAAAGGGAGAAGGAGAAAGCCACTTCACGAGGGAAAGGCACCACAACCGGAAACCGAATAGGACGTCTACTGGGAATTCTGGTTGGGAAGTCAACCAGACATTAATGAATGACTGGGAATGAGGTATACAATCAGACGTTCATGGACGAATGAGAAAAACTCGACGTTTATCGAAACCAACGGAGAGGTAAATCCACTTGGGGAAAGGTACAACTAGACGTCATAGGACGAATAGGAAAAACTCGACGTTTATCGACACCAACGGAGAGGAGGAAACTCTGAGGGGAATCATCTGGTATTACCAAATGATCTGCGGGGAACCATCAACTATACGTCATAGGACGCACAGGAAAAACTCGACGTTTATCGACACCAACGGAGAGGAGAAACTTCACTAGGGAAGGGACGACGTTACGAACATCGAAAGATGATGTTTACTGACATCAAAGAAGACCAGACACTACGCATGACTGGGAAATCACCGAAAGAGGGTGTTTACCGACACCAAGGAAATAACACACGCGGGTGCTAACGGGATACTGACATCTACAAGATGACAGGGCAAGGCTGATCACTTGCAGGGGATCTCACTGGGGATCAAGGTCACGACAGCGAGCCAACAGGAAGGAACACCAAGGATACCGGGTTGTAGGTACGAGACGGGTGACCGACCAAACGTGAATTGGTTTATGTTCCAAAACACTTAACATCCTGAAGAGGGCTTAGAAAAGCAGTCTTGTTAGAGGATGGACATTCGATTCCATAGGGAATACGAATCTTACTCGACTGGGGAGGACGACTTCGACCCAAGAGCGCATGAGACATATTATCTATAGCCGTCGGAACGTAGATAACATACTCGCATGGAAGATTGTCCATAACCGGGTTGGTTGTTAGATGGATAAACGACCGAAAAGAAAGGCATCGTGTACCAGGAACAGGTATGCAAAGATGACCAATCAAAAGAGGATAAAGTTGCTGACTCGGAGCAAATACCCGAAAGGAAGGGGGAGACCCACTGGGGACAATACTGCTTGATCAAGGCAAGTATCCAGAGGGGAAAAGAATATCAATACCGTAAACCGGATACTGATAACTGCAAAGAGGGGATTACATCTACCGGTTTGTAGGCAGAAAACCACAGAAAGGTAACCAGTCATCATCGGGATGAGCACAAAGGGTTAACTCCACCAAGGGGCGAACGTGGGATTTTACAACTACCAGCTTGTAGGTAGAAAACCACAAAGATAGGACTTACAACTACCGGCTTGTAGGTAGAGGCCAACAAACAGAATGAACCACAAAGATTACCTCTGATAGGGGAGGAAAGTGGGATTTTACAACTACCGGCTTGTAGGTAGAAAACCACAAAGATAGGACTTACAACTACCGGTTTGTAGGTAGAAGCCAACAAACAAATTCCGCCATGGGATGAAAGTGGGATTTTACAACTACCGGCTAGTGGGTAGAAAACCACAAAGATAGGACTTACAACTACCGGTTCGTAGGTAGAGGCCAAAAATTCCGCTGAGGATAAGATGAATGAGTGCCGGTTAGTGAGCAACTATTCATTTATGCCCCAGGGAAGTACAAGAAACAGTCAACGGGGAGCCAATTTAGGATCGATCCAAAAAGGCAGACTGAATCAAGACTCATCCTAACGAGGAAAAAACTCGATAGGGAAACCCGTCCCGTGAGGGAGGGAACGGAAGCAACCGTCATCCACGAGGATGTATCTCAGTGGGGAAATGGCAGGAAAGGATGGACACTTTCTGCTTAAGGGGTAGACTCTACATGGAGAGATCAGACACACCCACATCTACTAGGGAAAAAGATCCAAGCCGGCAAGATGCTACCAATTGGGGAGTAACAATGCTGGGGATACCCACTCGACTAAAGAGTCACTTGTTGGGGAAACACCTCTCTCCACCCTGCTGGGGAACCCAGCTCTGAAGCCGATCCAATGGCGCGATGCAAAACTCATTCCAACAACCCATTCTCGGTCAATTCACCACGACCTCGGGCTAAAGGATATGTTTGCAATGCAGATGCATGAGTTTTTTTTGTTTTACACAATGCCCCATGATAATGGAAATGCTATGCACTAATGATGCAATATGCTATGTTTATCTACATGATGAATGCATACACACGTCTCCTCTAGAGACAACACCGGAGAACTCTAGGAACTATGCTGAGGATCCTATCACCACATCAATTTCCACCCTGCTGGGGAAAGACAATCCTCGCTGGGGATGAACTCCATCGAACCCGAACTTGCTTGGCGATTACCCTGCTAGGGGAGGCAACCCATGCTTGTTTCTACTGGGGACGATTTCACCGGACTCGATCCGCTTGGGGACCTTGCTGGGGGAGAACCATCAACACAAACTCTGCCGAGAAGACAGCTTCAGACTTGGAAAACAATCACAACTCCGCTGGGGATACGGTAACCTTCAGGCTTGCTGAGGAGTCACTGATCTCGAACCTGCTAGGGAGATGACACTCTCAAACCCATTGGGGAAATACAGCCTATCGGACACGGGCCGCCCTTCGATTCGTCGAACACTGGTGTTCACCATCCTACCACAGTGTTGACTTTCCACTTTAGAGAACTCCCAGGCTCATCTGGACTTTTCTGATCCATCCCACGAGGATCGAATTCCTGGGATCCATACAAACTTTCCAGTCTTTAGACTTTGAAGAGTCTTCTTGATTAACCCTCCAGGATCGTCGTCGTAATCCTTCACCATCCTTTCATCGTTCGTCTATCCCTTGCCCCTGGTTGGACTCGGTGGGGATCTTTTGTCAAAAGGCTTCCTATCACTACTTGCCAGCGAATGAAGATATCTAACAGCACCTGCACAAGAGATTGTTAGATAAAAGCGTGCCCCAGGCGTGCCAACACTTCAACATCTTGGTCACTCAAACTTCCGAATAAGATTTCCAGATTTCAATCTTATAAGCATGCATCGGAAGGGACCTCTATGTTTCAAAATGCAAGTATTCTTTATCAAAACGAACGGATGTTTTCATAATCAAAGCGGTAATGAAAACAAAAACAAAACTATTTGACTGAACACACACTTTATTGACTGAAACAAAAAAATGGCTCAGAATTGAGCAACCCACAGGAGGCAAACCCTGGAAAGAGGTGATTGCGCATAAAAGGAGAAAATCTATCCTATTGGCAATGTGAAACCATGATCTCATCGGGTTCCAACTCGGTTATACCCCATATGTCCTCAAGACTTTCCTCACCTTCTGTCTTCTGAACAAGATGCTTCCGATCGATCTCTGTCGGAGACTAGCCAAGTCATATCTCAAGCGCAAACGATCATGCTGGACGCAGTTGTTCGTTTCAATCCCTCTTTTGCCTTGACCGCCCTTTCAGGTTTCGGTCCACCGGGATACCCATTTTTGCCCAAGTCGCCCTTGTGGGGTTTTCGACTTGCCGGGTGTACAGTTCTTTCCTTTTATTATCCCTAACTTTTGCCCGAACCTTTTCTCTTTTTTTCTTGGTTCGCCGGGATGCCCCTTTTTGCCTGGACTCTTTCTTTTTTGTCCAGCGGGTCAATTTTCTTCACGAAGTATTTTCTAACTGCGTCCGCACTCACAGGGAATGGAAAATCTTCATCATTCGTGGTCATCGATCACAAGGCTCTGTCAGAGGAGACCTTTTCGACCCCGAACGGACATTCATAACTGTTTATCCACTTGCCCCACGATCGTCTTGAGGAGGAAGGATCCTTTTCAACACCACATCTCTTCCATGCTACCCACGAGGTCTCACTTCTTAGTTAACAACACGCTTCATTCACTGGGTACAATTGCCCCATGACAAGTAACTGTCGAACTCTTTTCTCAATCAGGCTCAACACGTTATACCGGGTCCTTATCCACTCGCCCTTTTCTAACTTCTCATCCATATGGACTCTCCACAATGAGATCTAGCCTTCAGCAGGCAATATCGCTTCCATCCCATACTGAATGAGGAAGGCGCTGCCCCAGTAGATGCACGTACCAAAGTACGACACTCAGAATACCAACTTCGTACTCAGCCACCATCGTTGGTGCGTTCAAATGTTATCGGGGAAGCACTAGCTCATTCACTTTAAACTCTCCCCATCAGACATCAGAACCCGTTCGGATTCAGGGTCAGGCCCCTCCTCCGGGATCGGTCACTCTCAATCTTTCGATTTGAGTACCTCGAGATATCCTCATCAGGGACTTCAAACTTCCTTGGTTGAGAATCATCGATGGGTTGTTGGGCGAGATAACCATACAATACCCTCTTCTCGATTGCTTTCTAGGAGGTATACCGAATATCGTATTCAGTCGACACCATTTGCCCTCTCGCAACCCGTCCGTTCAACGCTATCTCCTCAAGCACATACTTGATCAGATCCATTTTGGACATCCACAAGGTGGTATGAACCAGCATACTGTCTTAGTCGGCGAGCAGCCTATGCCAAAGTACATCAAATTTCTCGAACAGTGAGTGTATTGTTTCACAGTCGATAAACTTTTTGCTTAGGTAAATTGCATGCTCTTTTCGACAAGACTAAGTCATGCTGACCCAATACGCCTCATAGACCCCTTAAAGGTTGTCAAGTACCCGGTTAACAGTTGTTTCTTCCAAGGAAGGTATCAGAATCAGAGGTTCCTGCTACTCATTTTTCTTTCCATGCCTCTTGGCGATCATCATTCCACCTGACCATTTGATTTCTTTTTTTTTCGGTTCAGGCGTTTCTAGTATTGTTTTTTCTTTTCTTTTCTTTTTTCTTTTTTCTTTTAGCAGGATCGACCTCAATTCCTCTTTCGTTCACAACATGCCTCGGCAGCTTGCTGGACAACACTCCCTAAGTGCACTGATTCGAACTCAACAGTATGAGTTATCTCAAACCGGTCAAACAACTTGATCCACCGGATGCCCCTCTTCTGCTTGGGACTTTGTCATCATGTCATCAACATGGCATTCGCTTTCACGACGAGTCATATCATGAAACAAAGTCACCGTAGCCCTTTGATCCGTGGCGCCGGTTTTCTTCTTCACTAGAGGATAGTCTTCTTTCGATGGTAGCTCGTGCCCCACAACATGGGTATTCCCCCCTGGTGTACCTTGATGCAACCAGGTGAAGATATTAACCTGTTCTTTCAACAGGGTTACCATTCTGTTCTCGACTCGCCTCTGAAGCGGCCTCAACTTTCATTTCCCTTCTGACCTCGGCGGTACTTGGGATTACCATCTTGAATCGCTCCTCGTGTGGTTGAATCACCTTCTCCTCTTGTTTCAACAACCTAGCTAATTCCAGCAGATCACAATCTTCTTCGCCTTTTTCTTCGGCATGATAGCTTGGATTGTCGAAGTCATATAGAGGTGTAACCAAATTGTTATCGATGAGATCAGGAGGGTAATCACTTTTGTGGTCGGAACCAAATGAATCAAAAGGAAAGGAAATAAAAACATTGCCATTTTTATTTTATTTTTTAAACTGCAAAAAGTGAAAAACAGGGAGCACCGCTTTTGATCACAAAAACATCCATTTATTACTGATGCAAAATGTTGCAAAATGAAACACATGAGATGACCCTTACAATAGACCATTACGTTTCGGGCAAAACGTATGGCTTTCATGCAAACAAAATTAAAAAACAGAAATACTACACTTCTGGATGAGTGACAGTGATGTTTTTGGTGGCCTTCCAATTGCCTGGTACGCACGACTTTATCCACAGCTCGAGCTCGCGGTCGCGGTCGATCTCTTCACTCACTGAACAAGCATGATCAGAATTCAGCATTCCTGCACTGACGAAGATGTACGGTGGACGACGTCCTCTGTTTGGTCTAGACGACTCTTGATCTGGCCGATAACCGATCCCAAACATGTCTGCCTTTACCGGTGTTGAGTGGATCCATCAGTTTGGATTTGTTGCCCCTAGCAGGAAATTTGAACAGACGAGCTATGCGCACCGGTTGACACCTACAAAACAGCAAATGGGTTAGTATGACTCACACATGCAGCGTCTACCCGTACCAGGAATATTTGTCCTTTGATTTTGGTTTCATAGAGACAGAGAATTTTTCATTAATAACAATCCGACATCTGGATGTCTCTCAACCAGAATCTTAATCAAAAATAATGGACCATGAGTACGGATGGACATGAGTTGAATGCAGATGAATGCGAAATGAGACCGATGCAAATGCATGAATGCAGGTCACTGTGCCACCAAGCCATCTGAAGACCCATTCTCTGAACCAGTCACAGACAACTGAGTCACCATAAATCCGACTTGGGGAGTTCCGAAATAAACGGAACTGGAGATTACATCATTATCATCACAGGAACATCCACTGAACGGACGATAATCAGATCCTCTGAACGAGTACTCTCAAATTCAACCCGGGGATCCGAAATAAACGGAACCCGCTGATAAACCACGGACAGAACTCCGGCGTCCCAGAAATAAATGTCCATGATTCACAGTCACCATCAGTACCAAGAGTCACCAACAAATCACCAATCAACCAGCAACTGTACCTGTAATGATCAAACCCTCCCCACTCACGGGTGTTATCTAGGCCAGGGTAAAGTCGAGAGAAACGCAGCATAAATAACCTTTCGCAGAATATCATCCTGTGCACACCCGATGTATGCACCAATAATATCCTACCAGGGTCTGAACTGCTCGTGATATCAATGTTCCGCTAAGTGGCGTCATACCACCCGCTTCCCATGAATCACTCTATTCCTAGGTTTCCTAGATTTCACTCATAGCCTGGGTATTGGGCCTTTTACCTCGAGTAACTCCCATCCCCAAACAGAGAAACACAGCCAGCACAGCATATGAATAAGAATGAATGCAAACATAAATGCAAACAATAAATGCAAACAGTAAATGAATGAATGCAATAAATAACAGCAGATAGCCACCAAAACCCTAACCTAGAGAGCGCTAGGAGAGACTCGCTTAGGGAAGAAGGACCAGCACAGGTCAACTTCTCTAATATCCCCAGCAGAGTCGCCAGCTGTCGCATTACGCGAAAAACCGGCGGGAAAACAAGAACAACAGAGCCGCCACCGTGCGTTATTTATCCCAAAAGAGGGAAAGGAAACGCTCAGAGTAAACCTGGAAAAAGCATGGTCTCGCGACCAAAGAGAATGGGATCGGGAGTCGGTTATGCGAAGGGAAGGTATTAGCACCCCTACGCATCCGTCGTACTCGACGGGATCCACGCACAATAGGAAGGAAAATGGTTGCTAAAAATACTGCTCAAACACACACGGATACTGGCTGAAAGAGACACAGGAAAACAAACAAAACTGACTCGGCAGGATATCGCATCCTGGGCCTACTTAGTCTATCAGGCATAGACATCAGAGTCAAAGTAGTTCGGACTAGGGAAACGACACATGCTCGCTAGGATGTCGCATCCTATGCATACGTATCTCCTTTGGACGAAGGAGAATCAGAGCATTCGTAGCTCGGCTAACACGCACACAAACAAACACAGGCAAAGGCAAACGTGGAGCCTGAATGCCAATCACTGGGCTTACATCAGCATCCGAACCAAAACACACACAAGGAGGCAAACGTGGAGCCTGAATGCCAATCACTGGGCTTACATCAGCATCCGAACCAAAATCACGCTAACACTGGAACCCGAATGCCACTCGATGGACTTACATCAGCTTCCAAGCACACAACAAGAAGAAGGGTCTCGATTGCAACCAGGGCAAGAGAAAGGGAAGGTCTCAATCGCAACGAGGGCGAGAGAAAAGAATTAGTGTTAGTCGTTAGTCAAACTCGACAAGACATCGCATCTCGTGCCTACGTATCTCATCTGGACATGAGAATCAGAGTTGCCGTAGTTCGGCTAAACTATTCCTGTTGGTTTGTGTTTTTTAAGTGGACAACGTCACTACGCAATCTACCGGATGCTCGACCTTTGGAGACTTACTCACCTGTAGTAGAAGGAGTTGACGTATCCTTAAGAGGGGATAATGTTTGTTTGTGTTTTAGGAAAGCTCAAGCAAGAAAGGAAGTCCTATACGAAGGAACCGTGCTACCTTAATTGACATGCAAACGAGACTACGCGGAGTCTAGCAAACCTAGGGGATACAATCACACCACACAAACATATACAGCATGAAATAAACACACCAACAAGGGGCTCAAACATCAGGGTTAGGCTTTAGTCGAGGGGTCATATCAACCTCAACAAACAAGCCTCTGTATCGGGGTCAGGTTAGCTCTTAACCTTGCCATTGAGGGGCTAAGGTGAAGCTAGATGAAAGGTGATGAGGGGTGTGCCTCATTGCTTCTATCTCAAGTCAGAGAGAGCATCAGACAAGGGAGCGTGGGTCCAGAATGGGGGGACCCTTCTACGCTCAGGACATAGACTCGACTGTACAATGTACAAGATCTTGGGCTTGGATCTCAATGCTACAACCATGTAATGGGAGCAAGGAGAAGACTCACCGAATAGTGGGGGATAGATTGCTTATCCCTACCTTCCACCAATTGCCTCAAATGAGGACTTTTCCTGCTTGGGACAAATATAAACATACACAAGCATTGCCTCTTAAGGAGGACTTCAGACAGTTTGCCCAGCCCGGTAACAGCCGGGTCTCCAGACTACATGAAGAAGAAAGTTCTATACCTCAATGCCAATTGCTTATAAGCAAAGCAATGCAAGTTCTTAAGAGAACTGAGCAACTAAGTGTACCTGTACAAAAGTCAAACAGAATCAGCATCCCATTCATAATCAGACAACAATATAATGATCAATTAACAATCCCAATCAAACAATGGTGTGCATAGCACAAGTCCATGTGGACCAACATCCTACAAAACAGCCACATTAGTTTATAGGTCAAGCAACATATCCCAAATGTGAAACAATTCCTTCAATCGTTAACTCTTTAACCTGAAAAGCCAAAAACAACTTCAAATGTAAGTGACAAGACCACTAGGACTAGCCTAGGGTCCAAAAGAAGGAAAAATCCTAAAACAGCAACCAATTCATGATCAAAGTCAAGCTTTTTCAATAACAAAGGGATCCCAATTGGTCCCACACCCTAACTATGCACACATTTTAATCTATGCAACATGTAAGGCAAAGTGAGCAATGGTGAACCACATATGAGCAACCAGCAAAATCACATCACAAAAAATACCAAAACAGCATGGAAAATTCCACAAAAATTATATCCTAAACAGAGGACATTCAACAAGCTACAGGTCAATTTTCAAGCAATTTGGACTAATGTAACTAGGGGAATTAATTCAACATGACAAGGCATGCAAAAACACAATCAAATGAGGCCCAATAATATGCATCAACTTCAATCTAATGGTAAACAGTGACATTACATGGGAAATTAGTAGGACCAAAGCCAAATGAAAGCTACACATGTCAGGAACTATTCTACCAAATTTCATGGTCATATCATTCATCATGCTCATTCTATGCACAAAATAAGGCAAACTAGTTCAAAGGAAGCCCTAAGCCTACAAACAGAATTATTGCATTCAAATCCACATCAACACAATCCCAAAAATTCTCAAATAAATTACACCTAAACAGGACTTAATCCAGGTATGGCACACCAAATTTCAGCTTAATTGGGCAAATGGAACCATGTCAATGAAAATCAACAAAAACAGGCACAATTATAGGCTCCAAATCACAACATCAACACATGCTCCCACTTCAAAAATTCATAATTCAATGAAAACAAAAAAGAAATGGATGAGACCAAAACAGGGAGGTCCTAACATGTGTCTACTACAAGCATGCCAAATTTCATGAATATCCAATACACTAGGAGTGTTTCACAATGAATCTACCAACCTATGTCACATGGATTTGCAAATTCAACCACCAGAAATGAAAAATCATGATCAATTAGAAAACACAATGAACAATTCCACAAAAATTCACAAAGGAACCTAACATGTTAATGAACATCCCTACCAAATTTCAATCAATTCTAACAAGGATAGGTCATGCTAAAAAATCCAACAAACTGGCATCAAGAGGTGTGACACCAATTGTCACACCTAAGTTCAAAAAAATGTAACTCACAGGCCAGGCACCAAAAAATCAAGAAATTTATATGGAAATGATCATCAATCAGTCAAGATTCAACACAAAAGTTTTCAGCCATTTATCATACAATATGAGAATTTCATGATCAAAATGGTGTAAGGTGTCACAAAATGCACATATGGAAGAAACCCTAGGTCAAAATGCAAAATAATCCAAGCACAACTTTGACCAATAGGTCAAAAATCATCTACAGTCAAACACCAAGTCAACAAAATTATTTTCACAATTTTCTGATTTTTCTATGGTTTTATATGATTTTTCTAAGGTCACATGTATTTTTTTATGATTTTTTAAGAATTAATTGAAATTAATTAAATTAAATTAGAAATGGAATTCTCGTAATTAAATGCGCGGGGGAGGGAAACACATTTTTTGAATTTTCAAACCAAAATTTGGATTGAACAGTGTTTTCTTCATCGTTTTCGCACAGCTTTTCCAGAAAACTCAACCATGGCTCAAGAACACGCGTTTCGCAAATCAGCACCAAAACGCACGAGAATACATCCATTCAAACCGTTGCAACACGTAGATCACAAATACACATTCCAATCAACCTAAAACTTCCTACATCTCAAGAATCGAGTGATCTAGGGTTTTAGATTCAAACTTCGAGTTACGATTTCTCATGCTACAGTCGATCATTTACAATTCTAAACATATCACCGTGATCTACACAACACGTACTACAACACGCATACAATCATGGATCAAATGGTGAGATTCGAATCTGGAGATACCTGGAACTTGCAGTGATGAAATCGGCGGAATTTGCGTGTGTCTTGCTGAAACAGAAACGGCCTGGACTTGAGGAAATATGGTGCAAAGCTTCAACTCGCTCAATTGTACTCCTAATGCTCGAAATCCACAATCACCATGTGAGGACCTTGAATGTGCAGCTGCAAATCGTGGATCCTTCGAAGCCAATTCCCCCAAACAGTCGAAGATGAGGTTGAATGGAAGTTGCAGCACCAAGAATTGCTCAAATTGATGAAGAAATGAGAGAGATTCGGTTCAATATGCAATGATGTGTTCTTGAGGAAAATTCAGAAAAATGGAGAGAATTTTGATCTAGATCTGTGAAAAATGGATTCTGTTATGTTTAGGAATGGATTAGGCTTTTATATGTTAGCTTAATCATGATTAATCAATGTAATTAATCAAATTGGCATTGTAAGCAAAAATGCATTTTCCTTCAAAATGGCCAAAAATGCCCTTCCTTCAAATCAGTCCAAATAGCAGCTCAACTTTGGTTCCAACAAGTCCAAAATGTCATGTGTAATGTGTAGAAACAAGTTTCATTTCAATTGGATGCCTATTTTGCAATTTCACCATGTGATGGAAAATGTCCAATTTATGCACTTTCATTCTTCAAGCCAAAACTCAAATTATGAGGCCTAGCCATGAAATGAGGATTCAAACACACTCCAAATGCCATTCCTGAGGTGTTACAAAAGGTCCCATCTCAAAATTCCAAATATTTTGACATTTGGACGATTTTGCCCCTGAGCCAATTTAACAGTCCAGTTGAAAAGTGACTTTTTGCCTTGGCCATTTTTGGAAAAATCCAATGATGCACCCTTGAAGTACATGTCAAATGGAGTTTGTGCATATAAAGAACTTGCAATTTAGACCAACCATGTGGTAGTTATGGCCTCCTGATTACGGGTCTTTTCTGAAATTCGCTGAGCCATATTTTGCAAACCACACATTGGATTTTTGAGTTCTTGGACTTTTTGGAAAGGTGAGATCAAGATCTTCAACTTTCATGTTGTACAAATTTTGATTTGAAGCTTTTATGATGAAGTTATCTTGAGGAGAAAAACTTTCCATTTTGGGCAGCTGAGGTTACAGGTCCACTTGCCATTTTGGGAAACTGTCTGCCTGAGCTCAATTCCTTCAACCTTGGTCTTTGTCATGTCAAAGGAGACTCATATGGACATGAATGAGGTCTTTCAAACCATTTCCCACCTTCCGATCCATAAAATCAGGCACAGTTGACCACAGTTGACCACAGTTGACTTTCTAGGGTTTCTGGTTGACTGAACAATGACTGGTGACTTCTGAGCATCCAATCTTTGGCCAAACCACTTCAAAATGATCTTTGGACCATATGAGCTTGAAAAATCAACCCTAGGGCTTTGTCTCAATGAAAATGGCACTTGCTTGCTTGATTGACTGATTCTCCTGATAAATTTGACCTGATTCATCAGCTGAGCTTGCACTTGAGCCAATGGACAATGCAATGTTATGCAGTGGCCTATGTTATGTTATGACCTAATATGAAATGAAATGTACAAAATGGTAGGGTGCAAATTTGAGGTGCTACAACAGGGGAGAAACTTTCTCCTAACCAGAGACTGGGAAATGACAAACTAGAAGGGAGACTGACTCGAGCCTAATAGTTATCATGCAATCCACAATGGTCCTAGGTTGAGGTTTCTATCTAACTTGCACAGGCAGCAAGCTATCCTAAACAGCACAAGCAAAGTCATACAAACACAAGAGCAAGCACACACACTATATGCAATCAATTGGGCTCACACAAGGTTAAGCTTTAGTCAAGGGGTCATGTCAACCTTGACAAACAAGCCACTGTAACAGGGTGATGTTAGCTCTTAACCCTAACATTGAGAGTTAGGGTGAAGCAGATGAAATGGGAAGTGAGGGTAAGACCCCACAACTCTTATCCCTGGCCTGGGAGAGCTTCAGACAAGTGAAAGTGCGGGAGTTCAGAAAGTTGGAACTCTTCTCCACATATGACTGACACAACAGAGATCTTGGGTTAGTATCCACAATGCATCAACACATGGTGTGAGCAAAGTGGATGACACACTGAATAGCAGGAGATGGATTACACATCTCTTCTATCTGCCAATTGCCTTATCAAAGGACTTTTCCTGCTTGGCACAAAAATAAACATTCACAAGCATTGCCTCTTAAGGAGGACTTCAGACAGGTGCCTGCCCCCATAACAGGACAGGTCTTCCAGACTACATGAAGTCAGAGAGTTATACCTCAATGGTTAAGCAACCAAGCAAAAGCAAGTTCAAATTGAACTTAAGCAACTTATGTACCTGTTGAAACATCACACAAATCAGTTCAACTATACAGACAAACAGACAATCATGAATATCAAACAGTCAAACCCAATGAGCAAAGGCATAAGCCAACAAGTCAAACTCAAATGAGTTAACAACCCTACAAAACACACAAGGTTAGTAGTCAAAAGTAAACATCAAAGGCTCAAGTGATAGAGCTCCAACAACTATGGAACTTGAATGCTCAACCTGAAATCAAAGCTCAAACATAAGCAACTAACCACTAGGTCAAAGCCTAGGGTCAAAGGTGGAGAAAAAATTTAAAACAGAACATGAAATTTAACATGGATCAACTTCATTCAACCAAGAACACAATCCAAAAGGTCTCATATCAATATCAATTACCAAATCCATTTCATGAACCAAATATGGCAAGGTATGCAAGTTGTGATCATATTGTGACATCAGAAGAAACAAATGCACATTAAATCAAAAATGATTCAAATAATCTTGGCAAAATTCATGAGTAAACAGGACATACAACATGATCATCACACAAAAAACTAGAGGCATTGGACATCAATAGGAATGGTAATCACATTGCATAAGTCAAGATAATCACAACAAGCACATGTGTGACACCAATTGTTACACCAACTTAGCATAAGCACAAAACAGAACTGAATCGTGGTAAAAACCTCAAACCAAAGCCAAAAAAGCACTCAACATGTCTAGAAGTAGTGTGCAAAATTTCACATTCATTGGATAATCCACAAGCATTTCACAATCAAATGAAAATCAAGGCAATTCAAAAGCTCACACATGACCATCCAGAATGAAAAAATCTCAATTAAATCAGAAATGATCTTAAAAATTCCACCAAAAATCCTGAGCAACCACAACATCCATATCAAGCATCATACAAAAAATAAAAGCAATTGGAATTCATTTGGCATGGCAAATTAATCACATAAGATGAACAAGCAAAGGTGTGACACAAATTGTCACACCAACATTCACATGATCATAAAACAGAAACCACAAATGGTAAAAATACCAAATCAACACCAAAATGTCAAGCCAAGAGTCTAGTTTCATCATGTAAAATTTCAAAAGCATTGGATTAAAAATGAGCATTCCACAAATGAAGAAGCAAGGCAAGGTCAATATATGATACATGTTCACAAACCTTACCACAAATTATTTTCCAGCCAAGCACAATTTTCAAACTTATAATGATAAAATACTAGACAAAAAATGTGACATAATGCAAAAAACCACATATTTTTTGGAGCAATTTTCTATTTGTTGTGAATTTTTAAAGTTGAAGAAAAAATGAAAAATGCATGTGAAGCAAGTATGGAAAGGCATGGAGGGAAAAAAGAAAATAATGTGATGCATGTGAACAATTTGCATAGCCAGGATTCGAACAGGGGAGGATTTCAAATGAAAAAGGCGCCAGGCTGCTTAAACGCAGCGTTTTACTAAACACTGACCAATCAGAACGCTGCATGGGCGAGCGCATGAGCCAATCACGTGTTAACCCTAACAAACACATTGGCAACGCTTTTCTGTGGTAAGAAGAATCCAAAACCGTGGCCAAAGAACTGGAAATCATCTTCTTCACGCGTTCATGCATGAACAGTAGATGTTCATGATGTTCAAGAACATTTCTCCCAGAAATTAAAAGTGAGCATAGCAATAGGTAGATCATTTATCATAGATCACGAATCAAGGCATGGCTAAGTCTAAATCACCACATACAAAGAGAATCGAAGCCATGAACATTTGCACATGAAACTTTAAATCGACCTAACTCACTCAATATTGCATGGATTTCAATGATTTAAAGCTCAAAACACTCAGCATTGCAAGATCTACGACATTAGCATGATAATTTTAAGAATTAGAGAGATCGAAATTGTGACCTCTTGATGAGCAGCTTTGAAATTCAATGGATTCAGGCCTTGCAATGCTCCAATGCTTCTCTATGATGCTTGTACAGTTGATTGGAAGAGAAATTGAGGATTAATTGTGCACGATTTCAACAAATTTTGGATTCACCATTAATGCTTCATGCTTTGAATGTGCTTCAATTCAGCTTTGTTTCAACCAGTTACACGTGCAAATCTCCTTGATAATACTCCAGGATGATGAATCAAGCAAGAGAAATGCAAGTTGTTTGGAGAAAATTGAAGAAATGGTGAGAGAAAATTTTGATGAATTTTGGTGATTCTAGATCTAAAATTGGGAATTGTGAAAAACAGTTAGAGATTAGACTTATATATGCAATGCTAATCATGTTTAATTAAGCCTTAAACCAAATGCTAATGAAATGGATGAGTTAGGGAGTGTTTTGGCAAATTGAGTTTTTCACCCTTATGCATGAAAATGCATGGTGAACTGTACGAATTTTGATCAAATTTCACTCAAAATGCTGTTTTGAAATCATTTGTAATGGCCAAAAGTTCAAATAATCCACCAATTTTAAATTCCAATTTTTCCCTCCAAAAAATCAAGTGAAATGCAAATGATTATGTGATGACAATTGGTGTAATGCAATGTATGTTTTGGAAACTAGAGGTTAAAAGGAGAATTTAGCAAAAAGAACCACTTGAATTGGAGTTTTGGTTGAGAAGTTATGCCCATTTGAAGTTCCATGTTCACTTTGTCAAGACTGAACCATATCTCCTTAACCACACATGAGAAATTGATGATCTTGGACTTTTTGGAAATGGGAGAGAAAGATATACAACTTTCATGTTCAACAAAATTTCATTTGGAGCTTCCTTGATGATGTAATCTTGAGTTGAAAACCTTTCCATTTTTGGCAATTTCAAATTACAAGTCACTTACTATTTTTGGAAAGTTTTGTCCTGACTTTAAATTCTTCAATGTTGATGTTTGAAATGTCAAATGATACTTGTTTGAACATGAATTAAGTATTTCTAATCACTTCCCACCTCCAAATCCAACAGTTGACTTGGCAGTTGACTTTTTGCAGTTGATAGATGACTTGGTCATGCACAGAGGATTTTGAACCTCAACCACTTGATGAAATAGCTCCAAAATGAAACCCTAGCTTATACAAGCTCAACAAAACCACATGATGATCTCCATCTTATTAAAGACCTCATCTCCTTAACAAACCCTGATTGGCATAATGCATCTGATTAGGGTTGACCATAGGTCAAAACCCTAATCCCAAGGAAACTGATCATGAATAGTGAACCATGATGATGATGATGTACCATTTCAACCAAGATAATGCTCCACCTCCTTGAGGAACCAAGAAACCCTAATTGAAGCACAAACACTCAGATGATTGGTGATCAATCCAATAAGACCCTCAGGCTTGCATCCCTTAACCTCTCCATCTTCTGAGAAAGACTTAGGAGGATGACTTGCTCATTGTTTCCACATGGTATGCAAAGATGTAATGCCTAATGTCCTACAAAATGAAATGCAATATGCTAAGCTAGTCCCAAGATAGGAGGGAAAATTTTGAGGTGTTACACATCGCCATCTACCTTGTAAGTCGATTGCTTCTAGCATCGCCATCTACCCTTACCTGTGGTTCCTCTCCTTGCTCCATCCGTCGATCCTTGTTCCGTTTAGGTAGCACCCATTAGGTAGAACCCTTTGTATGATAACATAGGTAGCATTCCCGTATCCTTTGTATGATAACATAGGTAGCATTCCTTTTTTCTTTTGTATGATAACATAGGTAGAATTCCCTTATTCTTTGCATACTAACATTAGGTAGATATTCCTATTTGTAAATCCTAACACATAAGTCTATATTGCATGACAACTCTAGGGCAGAGCTTCCCCATTTTTTTTAGACCTTCCGTGCGTCTCCGATCCTGTGGCATGTCACTCCGTTCTATTGCAAAGAGGTAACTGCCTAAGACTCGATTCAGCGAGCTGCGACACCTACTGCTAGGACGTGAACACATTGCCCACTCTCCTTTGACACAACTGGTGTCCTCCTTTGTAAGTCCATGTTCAGATGGCAATCCTTAACCCCTATGTAGCCGAACTACGGCAACTCTGATTCTCATGTTCAGATGAGATACGTAGGCACGAGATGCGATGTCTTGCCGAGTTTTGACTGACGACTAACAACTAATCCTTGCTTGCTTTCGCCTTTATTGCGATTCTTTTCTCTCGCCCTCGTTGCGATCTAGACCTTTCTATTCTCTTGCCCTCGTTGCGATCGAGATTTTCCCTTTCTCTTGCCCTAGTTGCAATCGAGACCCTTTGTTCCCGTAGTTAGCTGAACTACGTTTTGCTCTGATTCTCATTCTCGATGAGATACATAGGCATAAGACGCGATGTCTTAGCGAGCACACTTCTCTTAAACCCATAGGTACCCAAGCTACGAAGACTCTGATTCTCATATTCAGATGAGATACGTATGCAGTGGATGCGACATCCGTGCGAGTCATTTTCTTTTGACCCTCTTTTAGTAAATAGTACATTAGATAAACATACACCCTTTAGACAAGAACAACAAGAGTGGATCCCTTAGAGTACTACGGATGCGTAGGGGTGCTAATACCTTCCCTTCGCATAATTGACTCCCGAACCCAAGATTTGGTTGCGAGACCTTGTCTTTTCCTTCTTTTCTTCAGGTTTTCTTCGAGCGTTTCCTTTCCCTTATTTGGGATAAATAATGCACGGTGGCGACTCTTTTGTCATTTCTTTTCTCACCGGTTGTTTTTTCGCATTCTATTCTTTTTTAGGTTGCGACAGCTGGCGACTCTGCTGGGGAACCAGTTTCCCTAAGCGAGTCCCTCCTAGCTTTTGTAGGTTTCTTGTTTGTTGGGTGTTTATTCTTTTGTACAGTTATTTATTTACCTGCTTTACCTTATTGCATTCATGTACATATGTTTGCTGTATCTGTGGGTTCTTTGGGTTGGTTGTTTGTTGGGGTGGGATGTTTTATGAGAGATAAGCCCACTACCCAGGCTTGAGCGTACACACAGGTTTTAGAGTGGATAGTCATGAGGCTTGCGTAGCATGTTGCTACGTTAAGTCGTTCATGAAAACCCACACCCAGACGAGGTTTCTTTTTGATATATTCTGTCCTATGGGTGTTCCATAACGACAGATATTCCTCTAGAAATCGTCAACTCTGGTGACCATTTCCCGAGAACTCATTCGAGGCCTCTCCTCCGAGACGTGATTATGTTAGCTCTGGTGGGCGCATTCTCGCTGCTCAATCCGAGGACCCCGAGACTTGGAACTTGCTTTAGGATGTCCTGTTGAGGGGAGTCAGTGGAGGTCTTTTGTCTCGTAATAATGCCAAACCTTCAGTGGTAAACGTATTATTCGACTGAAGGGCAAGAAGCTGACGAACTTCTGTTCTTAGAACCTACTAGTGAGGGGCGGGCTAAATTCAGGAAACCTTAACCTTCGACCAACCCAGTTTTTTGGAGCAGAGCTTTGATCTCGTATTATATTCCTCAGTGGGTTTCTCTTCAGACAGTGCAACCCGACAAACGTTCAAGCAGAGACAGCAGTCCTGATTTCCATGTCACTGCATTGCATCACATCATTTTGCATTCATATCATTTAACACATGTTTATTTATTCTAGGGGTTTATATCTTCTTCTTGATTCCGGTCGGGGTTTTCTGGTTCTCCTGAGATGGACATTGGCAGAAAAAGACACGTCGCCTACAAGTTTCCTATGGTTTATTTGGAGCATATCCAACAGCTGATGAAGTTAATGGATCATGATTCTCTAGAAAGATTCCGGAAGGATTACAGGCTGATTCTAAGTTTCGTCACGGCTCTCTCCAAAGATCAACACGATGCTCTCTTTACACTGCTGCAGTTCTATGACCCTCCATTGAGGTGTTTCACATTCCCGGATTATATCTTGGTCCCTACTTTGGAGGAGGTTGCTAATTTTCTCAGAGTTCCTATCAAGCCGCAGTTTCTATTCTACAGTTATGAGTTTCAGCCCGATCTCAGCATGGTTGCTTCAGCCACATATTTGGGGAAATTAATCTTGAAGGCTAATATGTGTCATAAGGGAGGAGTCAGTGGTTTTCATTTGAGTTTCTTAGTGGGAGAAGCCAAGAAGAAGCTTGAAGATGGTGATCAGAGGGGTTTCAATGTTGTGTTGGCTCTTTGTGTGTATGGGATTGTCCTGTTCCCTAATGTTGCAAAATTTGTGGACATAGACGCAATACGCCTCTTCGTGTTGGGAAATCCAGTGCCGACCTTGCTATGAGATTTCTTTCATTGCATCACCGGAATGAGAATAGAAAAGGAGGATTGGTGAATTGTGGTGCGCCTTTGTTTTATAAGTGGTTCAGTTCTCACCTACCTAAGTCAGGAGCGTTCGTTGATCTCAAGGACTCGTTAAGTTGGTCGAGGAGACTGATGGGGATAAGAGCTAAAGATATTTCTTGGTGGTCAGACCAGAACTTGCTTCGGGCGGATATTGTTCACAGTTGTGGGAACTTCCCGAATGTACCGTTGGTAGGAAGAAGACGAGGTATCAACTATAATCCTTCTCTAGCAGTTAGACAGTTTGGATATGCTTTAAAAACTCCATCTTTGGAAAAGGATGTGGAAGAATCTCTGTTTTTCCATTCTTCATCTGATCTGACTGTATCCCATAAGGCAGTTGAGGCCTGGCTCAAGGTGATTAAGAGAGGAAGAACTGTGCTTGGAAAAGGAGATTGCAAGACTTACCCTTAGTATGAAGATTGGCTTCAGAGAAGAGTTGAAGAGTTTGGTCTGCCGTTTCCTATTGAAGAACCTTTGTATCCACCAACTCCTGAGCAGTCAATGATGGTGAGCCGAGAGGAGTATGACAAGTTGAAGAATGCCATGGAGGAACTTCAAACTTCAAACTCGGAGTGGAGTGTGAAATTGCAAGACTGTATGCGCTTGTACCATGAGGTGGAATATCAGAAGAGGGAAGCTGTCAGATTACAAGAGGAAGCAGAGAAGAAATTATTTGTGGAGGTGGACCTCTTCAGGAAGACAGATAAAGCCTTAGGGTCATCCAGTTCCTAGTTGAGGCGAGTCAAGCAGCAGTTAACAGATGCCCATGGTAAGTTAGCTGGGTGGCAAGAGCAATGGGATGCATTTTCAGCTTCTAGGAAGGCGAAAGAGGAGGAGATGGTGGCTCAATTGACTGGTCAGTTGGAGAAGTTGAAGACTCAGCTGAAGGAGAAGAACAATGAGCTTCTGTGCGCCCGTTCAACCAATGGTTACATCACAGATTAACTCGACAAGGCTCAAGAGCAGATTGAAGAACTCAAGGTGCTGGCAGGTTTGAAGAAATCCAGACATGAAGAGGTGTTCGGAGAGGATGATGGGAATTACTACATAGAGCACATCAACGAATTAGATGAGATTATTCACAAGAGGAATCTGCTTATCTGGCGTTTGACAGAATTTCCAGATCATCCTGACACGGTGGCACTACTGGCTGAAGTGAGGAGCAGTCCTTATGGGTTGTATATAGGAGGTTGATTCCTGAGTTTTGTTCCTCTTTATTTATCGTGTTCTTTGTCTCTTTGTAGTGATGATCCACAGGCTTGTTGTGGAGATCCTCTTGTGATGTACTGTTGGCTAAGGCCCTCCTCTTTGAACTCATTTATATGATGGTTTTGCATCTTGGTCCTCCGAAGTTTATCCATGGCTCGATCTTCTCGTGAGACTGGAATCAAGGGGTTAGAATACCCTTTGGAATCGATAAACATGTCATTGCATTTACATATTCATTTGCATGTCTTGCATAACAGGTACCGCAACGGTGTTCTCATCTATTTGGTGTTCCACTAGCAGGATAGCTGATTCAAGCATTCACCGGTACGGTACCCGCAGAAACCAACAAAGAGCTATGGAGGGCCTACAAGCAGAACTCGCCGAGATGAGGATCCGCATGACTCAGTTTATGGATGTGGTTCAAGGGGTGGCTCAAGGACAGCAAGAGCTCAGGCAGATGATGCAGAGGAATCCCGCCACTACTCAACCAGAAACGGTAACTGATCCTCCAGTTGGAAAAGTTAACGGACCCAGCGGACCAGGGCCTATCCCGATCCCACGTGCTAACCCTGATCAACAACCCATTCATGATAATCAGGAGGATCAGTTCACTTTGATGCAGGAGGACTTTGGCAAGGGCCATGACATGGACCCCATGTTTAGAAGATTGGAGGAGAGATTGAAGGCGGTGGAAGGACAAAATGCTATGGGGGTAGATGTTGCTGACTTGGGGCTGGTCCCAGGTGTGAGGGTGCCACCAAAATTCAGAGTCCCAGTGTTTGACAAATACAATGGCAACTCTTGCCCGAAGACCCATGTGCAAGCCTACTTCCGTAAGATGGTTGCATACTCCGATGATGAGAAGCTGCTCATGTACTTTTTCCAGGACAGCCTAGCTGGGGCATCCCTGGAATGGTATATGAGGCTGGACAGAGCCCACATCCATTGCTGGAGGGACTTGGCTGAGGCCTTTGTAAAGCAGTATCAATACAACACAGATATGGCGCCTGACAGAACCTAACTTCAGAATTTGTCTCTCAAGAGCAATGAATGCTTTAGAGAATATGCTCAACGCTGGAGAGAGACAGCTTCCGGTGTTCAGCCTCCTATGTTGGAGAAGGAGATGGCCAACATGTTCATGAACACTTTGCCCAGATCTTACTTGGAGCGTCTGATGGGTTGCAACGCCTCCAACTTTGCTGATGTAGTCTCTACCGGTGAGAGGGTGAAGAACTACTTGAAGACATGCAAGATCCAGAGTGGGGTTGGATCATCATCATGGGTGAAGAAGCCGTTTATTAGGGGGCAGAAACTGAGAGAGGGGGATGCGAATTATTTGTCTTCATATCAGAGCAGGGGGTATCAGAAGAAACAGTTTTCAGAACTACCATCAGCAACCTTATGTTGCGGCTGTGACCATTCCGACTGCAGCACCAGTACAACAACAACAACCACAGCGTCAACATAATCCATACCAACAACAGCAACAGGGTAACAGACCCGCCTACCAACAGAGGCAAAAGGCGATGGATAGGCGTTTCGACACTCTTCCAATGTCGTACGCTCAGTTGCTTCCTAGCCTTCAACAACTACAACTCGTGCAGTTACGCACTCTGGCTCCTCCTGCTGGCAGGCTTCCAGTGGGTTATGACGCCAACGCTAGGTGTAATTTCCATTCTGGGGCACCTGGCCACAATATTGAGAACTGCAAAGCTTTTAAGCACGTAGTTCAGGACCTCATTGATTCGAAGGCCATCAACTTTACGCCGACTCCTAATGTCGTAAACAATCCCATGCCGTAGCATGGTGGTGCAAATGTTAATATGGTGGAAGGAGAAGCCAAATCCGTCAAGGATGTGTTGAATTTGAAGACTCCACTGTTGGAGATTAAAGACTACTTGCTGAAGGCCGATGTTTTCCCCGGTTGTGGGAGCGGTTGTGTGGGTTGTGCTGCGCAGAGCGGAGGTTGTTTGAAACTGCAGCAAGGTATCCAGGTCTTGCTCGACGATGGTATCCTCCAGGCTGAAGACTTGTCTGTCCAAGAATCTGTTGAAGGGGTTGCTGAAGAGGTGTTTGAAGATGCTACTGATGAATTCACAAATGTTGTTTCTGATGATATTGTAATTCCGGTTGATGTATTTAATTTTTTTGATGTTGTCGCTGATATCCCAAACAATGTGTTTGCTTCTGATGTAATTGAACTTGATTCCGATGTTTCGGATGTTTATGTTTCAATGAATGAGATTTCTGAGTACGACTGTGATGATGCTACTATCACCATTTCTATCCAACTGCTCAGATCAGTGTGCCAGAAACGCAACCGGTGCCACCAGTGCGACCATCCACTATGACCATCACTACCCCTGGTCCTTTACCTTTCACCAGCGAAAGGGCCATTCCTTGGCATTATGGGGGGAGTGTGTACATGCACGATCATGGAGTGGAGCAGCCACTGAAAATAGAGGAGAAGTCTAAATCTGAAGTTGAGATAAAAGATCCCGCAATGGACAACATCGGTGGAATCGGGTGATTCACCAGGAGTGGTAGACTGTTCTCACCACCGATTACCCAAGCTGATAGTGCTGACGCTGCGGCAAAGGCCAAAGGCAAACAAGTTGTGAATGAGGGTACCTCTGCATCACAGGCTGACTCTGAGCCTACTTTTACGAAGGACGTGGACGGGCTCTTGAGAATCATAAAGAAAAGCGACTACAAGGTAGTTGATCAGCTGATTCATACGCCGTCCAAGATATCTATTCTCTCACTCCTACTGTGTTCGGAGGCACACATGGAGGCACTTCTGAAGGTTCTTAATGCTGCATACGTGCCTCAGGAGATCTCAGTAAACCAACTAGAATGGATCGTTGCCAATGTTCATGCAAGCAACGGGTTGGGTTTTACTGATTCTGACTTGACACCAGTTGGACGCAATCATAACAAGGCTTTGCACATTTCGATGGAATGCAAAGACACTGTGTTATCTCATGTTCTGGTGGATACAGGTTCCTCTCTCAATGTGCAACCCAAGAGAGCCCTGTCAAGGTTAGAAGTAGAAGGTCTGGTCTTGAAACCTTCCGATCTCGTTGTGAGAGCCTTCGATGGTTCTAAGAGGTCGGTGTTCGGGGAGGTAGAATTGCCGATTCAGATTGGATCACAAACCTTCAACACCGTCTTCTATGTGATGGATATCAGTCCCTCGTACAGTTGCCTGCTGGGTCGTCCTTGGATCCACAATGTTGGGGCAGTCTCCTCAACTTTGCATCAGAAGATTAAATTCCCGGTCAACGGAAGAATTATCACTGTCTGTGGTGAGGAGGACATTTTGGTCAGTAACCTGTCTACATTCAAGTATGTAGAGGTAGAAGGTGAAATTCATGAGACCCTATGTCAGGCCTTTGAGGCAGTTCAAATCAAGGATGCAGCTCTGGTAGAAGAGGTTAAAGCAGGTGCCTCTATCTCATCCTTCAAGCAGGCACAGGCCTTGGTAGACTCAGGTGTTGCTCCCGATTGGGGACGTCTGTTGGAGTTACCGATGAAAGAAGATAAGTTTGGGATTGGGTATCAGCCAGCTCTGACTTCTACAACTTCAACGCCTCAGACTCGTCAGGGGCCAATTACTTTCTCCAGCGCTGGCATCATTCAGTATGGTCAGATCTTTGCAATCAACGAAGAAGATGGGGATAGTGATTGCGACATTGACAATTGGGTGCGTCCGAGGGTCCCAGCCTCCCGGGTGAAGTCATCAACAATTGGTCTTCTGAGGAGATTATTCAAGTCACTCTTCTTGAAGAGTAATTTTTCCTTGTTTATTCATGCATGTCCAAGTCTTACGTTTCGCCCAGGGTGTAATGACTCATTGTAGGGCTCATCTATGTGAATACCTGCATTTTTTTATCATAAATAAAGGACGTCTTTTTGCATTCAAATATTTTGTTCGCTGTTTTTCTATTTTTGCAGTTTTCAAATATCAAAAATCAAAAAAAATATTTTGGCAATGTTTTGTTTAGTTTTCACTTTTTCCACACTCATAAGCACATACCATCACTCATGCAGATGCACGTCACCGGATCCTATTGATAACTGTTCTGATATGACTCGCTTTGACTTTGAAAATCCAATCTTTCAAGCTGAAGAAGAGGGTGATGAAGACTATGAACTCCCTGAAGAACTTTCCAGGTTGTTAAAACAGGAGGAAAGGATCATTCAACCGCATCAAGAGTCTACTGAAGTGATCAATCTCGGCACCGAGGACGTCAAGAGAGAAATCAAGATAGGGGCTGCTTTGGAAGATGATGTGAAGAAGGGGCTGATTGAACTGCTGCAAGAGTATGTTAACGTCTTCGCTTGGTCTTATCAGGATATTCCGGGGCTTGACACGGACATTGTGGTACACCGTTTGCCTCTCAAAGAGGATTGTCCTCCGGTCAAGCAAAAGCTCAGAAGAACAAGACCAGAAATGGTTGTCAAGATAAAGGAAGAAGTGAAAAAACAGTTGGATGCAGGATTTCTAGCGGTTACCAACTATCTGCCGTGGGTTGCAAATATCGTTCCCGTACCTAAGAAGGATGGAAAGGTACGGATGTGTGTTGACTACCGGGATCTGAACAGAGCTAGTCCCAAAGATGACTTCCCATTACCTCACATCGACGTTTTGGTGGATAACACGGCTCAGTTCTCGGTATTCTCCTTCATGGATGGCTTTTCTGGCTATAATCAAATTAAGATGACACCAGAAGACATGGAGAAGACAACTTTCATAACCCCATGGGGCACCTTCTGCTACAAGGTGATGTCGTTTGGTCTGAAAAATGTTGGGGCAACATATCAACGGGCTATGGTAACTCTTTTCCATGATATGATCCATCATGAAATCGAGGTTTATGTGGATGATATGATTGCCAAATCTCAGACAGAAGAAGAACATTTGGTGAATCTGCAGAAATTGTTTGAGCGGCTGAGGAAATTCAAGCTGAGGCTTAATCCGAGCAAGTGTACTTTCGGGGTGAGATCTGGAAAACTACTGGGTTTCATTGTTAGTGAAAAAGGGATTGAGGTGGATCCTGACAAAGTGAAAGCGATACAGGAAATGCCTGAGCCAAGAACAGAGAAACAAGTCTATGGTTTCTTAGGAAGGTTGAACTACATTGCAAGGTTCATCTCTCACCTAACAGCCACGTGTGAGCCAATTTTCAAATTGCTAAGAAAAGATCAGGCTATCAGGTGGAATGATGATTGTCAGGGCGCTTTCGAGAAGATAAAGGAGTATTTGCAGAATCCTTCAGTCCTTATGCCTCCAGTCCCAGGGAGACCGCTGATTATGTACTTGAAAATACTTGACAATTCCATGGGTTGTGTTCTTGGTCAACACGACGAGACAGGTAGGAAAGATGATGCCATCTACTACCTGAGTAAAAAATTCACAAATTGCGAGCCGAGATACTCAATGCTTGAGAAGACATGTTGTGCACTTGCATGGGTTGCTAAGCGATTGAGACAATACATGCTGACTCACACAACCTTATTGATCTCCAAGATGGATCCAGTCAAGTATATATTCGAGAAGCCAGCTCTCACCGGAAGGGTTGCTCGTTGGAAAATGGTACTGACAGAGTACGACATCCAGTATACATCCCAGAAAGTCATCAAGGGGAGTATTCAGACTATCTTGCTCAGCAGCCGATTGATGATTATGAGCCGATGAAATTTGATTTTCCAGATGAAGATATCATGTTCCTCAAGATGAAAGACTGTGAAGAGCCAGTTGTTGATGAGGGACCTGATCCAGATGAAAAGTGGACGTTAACATTCGATGGGGCCGTCAATGCCAAAGGAAGTGGAATTGGTGTTGTCATTACCACTCCGAAAGGTGCCCACATGCCTTTCACCGCTCGTCTGACTTTCGAGTGCACCAATAATGAAGCTGAGTATGAGGCCTGTATCTTAGGAATTGAGCAAGCCATTGATTCGAGAATCAAGACTCTGGACATCTTCGGAGATTCAGCTTTGGTGATCAATCAAGTGAATGGTGATTGGAACACTCTCCAGCCTAATCTGGTCCCCTACAGAGATTACACGAGAAGACTGTTGACTTTCTTCACAACAGTAAAGCTGTATCATATACCTCGTGATGAGAACCAGATGGCAGATGCTCTTGCTACTCTATCCTCCATGATCAAGGTGATCCGGTGGAACCATGCTCCCAGGATCGATGTTATGCGCCTTGACAGGGCCGCGTATGTGTTTGCTGCTGAATTGATAGTTGATGACAAGCTTTGGTACCACGACATCAAGTGCTTTATGAAGAATCAAGAGTACCCTGCAAGGGCATCCAACAATGACAGAAAGATCTTGAGAAGATTGGCGGGCAGTTTCTTCTTGAACAAAGACGATGTGTTGTATAAAAGGAACTTCGACATGGTTTTGCTCAGATGCGTGGATTGACACGAAGCGGACATGTTAATGCAGGAAGTTCATGAAGGCTCCTTCGGTACTCATGCCGGCGAACATGCAATGGCTAAGAAGTTGTTGAGAGCGGGTTGTTACTGGATGACCATGGAATCTGATTGTTTCAAATATGCTCGGAAGTGTCATAAATGCCAGATTTATGCTGATAAGGTGCATATGCCACCAAATCCTCTGAATGTGATGTCTTCTTCGTGGCCGTTTGCTATGTGGGGCATTGATATGATTGGAAAGATTGAGCCGACTGCTTCCAATGGGCATCGCTTCATCCTTGTTGCCATCGATTATTTCACCAAGTGGGTCGAAGCAACGTCATTTGCGAAGGTCACCAGACATGTGGTTGCCCAGTTCATTAAGAAAGAAATCATTTGTCGTTATGGGGTTCCCGAAAGAATCATCACTGATAATGGCTCTAATCTCAATAACAAAATGATGAAGGAGTTGTGCCAGAACTTTAACATTCAACATCATAATTCTTCCCCTTATCGTCCTAAGATGAACGGTGCTGTTGAGGCAGCAAATAAGAACATAAAGAAGATTGTGCAGAAGATGGTCGTTACGTACAGAGATTGGCATGAGATGCTACCCTTTGCCTTGCATGGGTACCGTACTTCAGTACGTACATCGATCGGGGCAACCCCTTACTCCTTTGTGTATGGTATGGAAGCAGTCCTACCTGTTAAAGTGGAGATTCCTTCTCTAAGAGTCCTGTTGGATGTCAAGTTAGACGAAGCTGAATGGATTTAAACAAGGTTCAACGAGTTGAGTCTTATCAAAGAGAAGCGAATGGCAGCCATTTGTCATAGGCAGTTGTATCAGAGTCGGATGAAGAGAGCCTTTGATCAGAAAGTGCATCCTCGATGCTTCTAAGTCGGAGATTCAGTGTTGAAAAGGATCCTTCCTCCTCAGACAGATTACATGGGCAAGTGGACTCCTAACTATGAGGGACCATATATTGTCACCAAGATTTTTGATGGTGGAGCCTTAATGCTTACAACTATGGATGGTGAAGACTTCACTTCCCCTGTGAACTCAGACGCAGTCAAAAAATACTTCGCATAAAACAGACCCGCTGGACAATAAAAAGTATAGTCCAAGCAAAAAATGGGCATCCCAGCGAACCAAGAAAATAAAAAGGGTTCGGGCAAAAGTTAGGGATTAAAAATGAAAAGATTGTACACCCGGTAAGTTGAAAACCTGAAAAGGCAACTTAGGCAAAAATGGGTATCCCGGTGGATTGAAAACCCAAAAGGGCGATCCAGGCAAAAGTTAGGGATTAAGCGAATGACTACGTTCTGAGTAGTTCTGAATCTCATCTTGTGTCGATAACTGGAGACTTTCGAAGGATAGGAAACAGTCCTATCACCTTTTTCATAAAGTTCTGAATCTCATCTTTTACAGGTACATGCTTGACAAACATTTAAAATTGCTGCAAATTTTAAGTGCTTTGGATCGTCTATTCAGAACAGGTACACTCGAGGCATTTCCTTAAGGTTCCTAGAAGATGATCGCGAATGTTTTACTTCAACAGTTGGAGTTTGGTATCTTATCCCTGCAGAGCTGATCCGAGCATTGGATTCTTCAATCCCCAGCAGCTCCTCGCTACTGTACTCCCCCCAAGCATGTGTTTCAGACTATACACTCCCCAGTAGAGTTGACAGTGCCAAACTGTATATCCCCAACGGAGTTGACAATGCCAGACTATATCTTCCCAGCAGAAGCAGCTGCTCCTCAGAGTTCGACGCCAGGTCGATAATCTCGATGCCAGATCGAGGATCTCGACGCTAGACCCATGGTCTCTTTCCTTGAAGCAGAATCTCGGTACCGTATCGGTGTTTGCTTCCCCTGCTGAGTCGTCTCTCTCGCAGATTTTGGTTGCCAGAACCACCGTCGCATTCCTCAGCAGTAAGCTTTCAGTGTCATTCTCTCTCTAGTCAGAGTCTCGGTATTTCGTTATTGCTTGAACATCGTGTGGCGGGTCATTTCCCCACAAAGTTCATTGTGCTAGGCATCTCCAACAACATTGCCAGGGTCCAAAAGATCATGATCATCTCCCCAGCAGATTTCCTTGCCTCGGCTTGGCATTCTCCCCAGCATTTTGCATCCCTGCATGTAGAATCATATTGCATTGTATCCTCCCAAATCGCGTAGCATTTCCATTTTCATGGAGCATTACGCCATTGAAAAATTCAAACATACGCATGTAAAACATAAAACATCCTCTGTATCCCAAGTGATAAGCCAGAAGTTGTTTCCAGTACTCAGACTAAAGATTATTCATGACTTATCTTTATTATTCCCAGCAAGGGTCGTTGGCCCACGTGCCGCCTCAAGTATCATTTTCCCTATTTCTGCCGATGCTGACAGGCATGAAAGTTTTTCCGGTATTCAGACCGAAGTGGCATTCAGACCATTTTTCCGATGTTCAGATCGAAGAAGTTTCCGACGTTCAAGTCGATGCAACTTGTGGCATTCAGGCTAAGTTTCCGGTATTAAGACCGAAGTGGCATTCAGGCCAATTTTCCGATATCCAGACCGAAGAAGTTTCCGACACTCAGGTCGATGCAACTTGTGGCATTCAGGCCAGTTTTCCATTATTCAAACCGAAGTGGCATTCAGGCCAATTTTCCGGTATCCAGACCGAAGTGACATTCAGGCCAATTTTCCGGTATCCAGACCGAAGTGGAATTCAGGCCAATTTTTCCGGTATTCAGACCGAAGTGGCATTCAGGCCAGTTTTCCGATGCTCAGATCGAAGAAGTTTCCGACGTTCAGGTCGATGCAACTTGTGGCATTCAGGCCAGTTTTCCGGTATTCAGACCGAACTGGCATTCAGGCCAGTTTCCGGTATTCATACCGAAGTGGCATTCAGACCAATCTCCCGGTGTTCAGACCGATGTTTGATAATCCAGTATCTTTCGATGCTTAAATTGAAGTCATTTCCAGTATTCAGACTGATGAGCGACATTCAGGCCATGGTTATTTCTGTGTTACCATTTATTTTGGTATTCAAGCTAACATTCTTTTGGTGTTCAGACCGATTCTTACCGTACCAGATAGATTCTTCGTTCAAGACTACCTCTTTGCCGATTCTGATAGGTATTGTTACTTCGTTTTTTACTTCAGTGTAAATTTTCAGGTTTTTATTATATTCAATCACTTGATACTTCGAAAGTGCGAAAGCCGTTTCTATCTCCCTTTCGGGTCTCAAGCTGATTGAATAAGGGCAGCTGTAATACCCCAAAATTTACCCTTCATTTTTCTTGGAAGCATGAGATTGTGTTTTATATTTCATTAGCATCATACTAGGTCATACTCATTGCAACTGCATTAGTGACTTGGAAATCATGGTTTGATTGATCACTCCTTAACAGAAGGAGCCCACACAAAGCAAGACTGAGAATTGAACTTCATTCTCCAAATATACAAGTCTCAAGGTGGTCCAGGTATCTTATGGTGGTCTACAGTTCATCAATGGAGGATTCAGAGCTCCCAGAGTGTGCATATGGATTTAATCAAAAATTAGGGTTTCATGGCTACCTGCAACATGCAAGGTTTTGGTGGGAAGTAGAGGGGCTCATTCATGTCATGATTAAAGAGGCATCTTGGTCTGGGAAGGTTCACAATCATCTTAGAAAGATCCATTGGCAATCAGTGCAATCAATTCTTGACCATTTTGCCCTAAAACTAGGGTTTGGTATAAAACCAGTCTATTTCTGATTCCTTGGGTGAAACTCTTTTCCATGGCCCTCTATATGTCCACATGGGTCTACATACAAAAAATCATCTTTTTATTTGAGCCAGAGGTGCTTCAATTGATCAATGGAATCGGGAATCAGACAGTTTGGGAAAAGTCAACTGTGGGGCCAGAAAAGTCAACTCCTGCCATTTTGAAAGTGGAATCTCAAAATTCATGCCTAAGGGATCCTACATGTGAAATTTGATCAAGTTTGGATCATGGATTCATCATTTAATCAGGAGTTTAAAAAGTTACTAAATTTGGAAATAGTTGACTTTCCATTTAGGGCAAGTTTTCATGGTTGTTGTACCCACTTTAAGCCCATTTTCCATCAAGATGCAAGCTCCATTTGAAACTTTCTCCAACATGAAAGTTGTTCCTCTTGTTCCAAGATTTCTAGAGATATAAAGTTAGCTTCATTTGGATTAATATTGATAAAGTTATGCTTGGTCAAAGTGAGATATTATTTTAGGACACTTAGAAAATTTTCTAAGTCCAAAATCTTCAAGATTTGTCAAGACTTATGGGCCAGTTTTCTTGCATTTTAAGGCATCTTTTGAAAACACTTTATTCATAACAAATGCACCTTGCCTTGTCCTCTTTCACATCCTTTTGGAATCATCCCATTTGGATCATTGGCTTGAGAGATGCATTCATCTAAAGTTGGCATCATGAACTGAATTTTTAGGTAGCATTTGGGCCAAACTGGCCCAACCATTTTGCAGTTATGGAATCTGAACTTTAAGGCCACTTGTCACTACTTTCCACTCATCATTTCAACTTATGTTCAACATGAAAAATGTTAAGCTCCATGCCCTCTTCCTACTGTTTGCATTGCCTTGCCATTTGGTCATGTATTCATCAAGATACAAAGTCTCAAAGTCACCTTGTTGGACGATTTTTATGCTGCAGCCAGACAACCAATAATGCTGCACAAACGACCAGCCCTTGCTTTTCCTCATTTGGCCATGTACTTTTGGTTCCACTCACTTAAGTTTTGCCACAATTAGAGTTTCCTTTCACACCTCACTTTTTACACATTATGCACATGACTCAAAACCAAGCATTGCAAACCCATTTTGAACACTTTAATCCAACATATATAAGAGCTTCTAAACCCTAATCTGAAAGGGGAGAGGCTGCTACTATTTTCGAGCAAGGGCAAGGCTGGTTTTCATTTTCATTTTTCCATTTCTCAAGTTTGCAGCACCATTAAAACAACACCTTCTTTCTTCCATTCCTCCAACACCAAGGGGCAGTGGACCTTGCATCCACTAGGTACCTTTACTTCTCCATTTTCATGACCATATATCCATGTTTATCATTATGCTTACTTTGTTCATTACTTTTTTTTCATGCCATACCATGCTTGTTTCATGTAGTTTCCTATGTTAACAATATGCTATGCATGCTTATCAACCCTTCAACATGAGACATTTGCCATTAAGCTTGAGTTTGTGTTGTGAAATTTCTGTGGAATCTGTGTGCATGAGGCCACCTTGTTGTTCACTTTTCTTCATGCTAAGGCCATTATTTTCATCGAAACAAAACACCATGATGTTCTACTCGTTCCATACTAGAACTTTGTTTTTTACTTCATCCCATTTGGTGAACCATAGCATGAGCAATGTTGGTTAGAAAATGAACAAAATATCCTATTGTGTGTCGCGTCCCAAGCTGCATGGCACTAGGGTTCATGCATCATGAAAGAGACGACCACGTGTCGCTCCCAAGGCCCTCAAATCGCGCGCATGGCTTCTTATCTTGTCCGTCCAGGCCCTTTTTGTCCTGTAGCGACTAAACACTGTCGTGACCAATTGATGTACAAGTGACATGCATTTTAAAAGAAAACGTTGCTTTTTTAATAATGTCACGCTGAATCGTTTGGGTTGGGCTTGACGCGCTAATGCTATTCGCCCCTCACACTCAAGGCCCACCAATAATCCATTGTCATTTTTTTTTTTAATTCTTTTTTCTATTTTGTTTTAATTAATAAAAATATTTTATTTATTCATAAAAATACAAAAAAATATTTTTCA
Organism: Lathyrus oleraceus; assembly: GCF_024323335.1. Taxonomy (NCBI): domain Eukaryota; kingdom Viridiplantae; phylum Streptophyta; class Magnoliopsida; order Fabales; family Fabaceae; genus Lathyrus; species Lathyrus oleraceus. Next base: position 297,210,184 of record NC_066579.1, read on the forward strand.
CATTCCTTAATGTTTTATTTAATTTATTTTAATTTTAATTTTCATATTTATTTAATGTTAATATTTCATTTTAATTGTTTATTCTAAATGGTTCATTTTGACACATTTCTTTATTAATTTTATTTTTTCATGACTTAGAATTATTTTTAGGTTCTGATTTTTGGGATGAGGGTTGACCAATGTATTATGGTCAACCTGACCTTTTCTTGGAATTTTATTTCCCATTTTTAATTTATTTTGGATTTATTTTTGACCTAGCTTGCTTGGTTGACTTTTCATTTGACTTCTGTTTTATTTCAATTAATTTATACACTAATTTTCATTATTTGAAAAATATTTTTGGGGATGATGATGTCCTGACCCCACCTTAGTTAGTTTAATTTTTCAAAATTTTCTTGATTAATTTACTATTTATTCCATATTTTTTAATTTGACTTGACTTTTCAGTTGACTTTTCCATGATTGATGTTTGACTTAGGGATTGCTTAGGGCAATTGAAGAGATCTTTTGATCCTCCCTTGTTCATCTCATAGGCTATGTATTAGAGGCCTCTCACCTTGATTTTATTTGATCCTTGTATCATTTCCCGATTAAATTATTCGGTGATCCTTTGTGTGCATAGTTTCACCTGTCTGATTCATATGATATTTTTTATACTTGTTTCTTTCATTCATGCTTCCATTGTTTGATTGTTTAACATTTTTATACTTCCCATACATTGTTTAATGCTCCTTCATTTCATTCTTTGATTATTTGATTCGATTATATACTTGTTTATTCATCTGATCTGATTGATTAACTGTTGCCTACTTGTATGATGTATGAGGCATATATATTCTTATTTGTTTGATTGCCATGAACAATCCCCATTCATAACAAATGTACCCCTCTCCCATGAATTGTATAATGTTTATTCTTTCATTTCTTTATTCATCTGTTAATACAAGAATTAAAATAAACATTCGATAACCATTTTAAAACAAGATCAAAACCTCGATCCAACGTCGAGTAATCATTTTCAAACTTAACAGAACCAGCACGTGTTCATCCATCCTTTTGTAAGTAGATTGCTTCAAGCATAGCCATTTCTTTTGTAAGTCGATTGCTTCATGCATCGCCATCTACCATGTAAGTTGATTGCTTCTGGCATCGCCATCTACCTTGTAAGTCGATTGCTTCTGGCATCACCATCTACCCTTACTTGTGGTTCCTCTCCTTGCTCCATTCGTCGATCCTTGTTCCGTTTAGGTAGCACCCATTAGGTAGAACCCTTTGTATGATAACATAGGTAGCATTCCCGTATTCTTTGTATGATAACATAGGTAGGATTCCTTTTTTCTTTTGTATGATAACATAGGTAGAATTCCCTTATTCTTTGCATGCTAACATTAGGTAGATATTCCCATTTGTAAATCCTAACACATAAGTCCACATTGCATGACAACTCTAGGGCAGAGCTTCCCCATTTTTTTTAGACCTTCCGTGCATCTCCGATCCTGTGGCATGTCACTCCGTTTTATTGCAAAGAGGTAACTGCCTAAGACTCGATTCAGCGAGTTGCGACACCTACTGCTAGGACGTGAACACATTGCCCACTCTCCTTTGACACAACCAGTGTCCTCCTTTGTAAGTCCATGTTCAGATGGTAATCCTTAACCCCTATGTAGCTGAACTACGACAACTCGGATTCTCATGTTCAGATGAGATACGTAGGCATGAGATGCGATGTCTTGCCGAGTTTTGACTGACGACTAACAACTAATCCTTGCTTGCTTTCGCCTTTGTTGCAATTCTTTTCTCTCGCCCTCGTTGCGATCGAGACCTTTCTTTTCTCTCGCCCTCGTTGGGATCGAGATTTTCCCTTTCTCTTGCCCTAGTTGCAATCGAGACCCTTTGTTCCCGTAGTTAGCTGAACTACGTTTTGCTCTGATTCTCATTCCCGATGAGATACGTAGGCATAAGACGCGATGTCTTAGCGAGCATACTTCTCTTAAACCCATAGGTAGCTAAGCTACGAAGACTCTGATTTTCATATTCAGATGAGATACGTATGCAGTGGATGCGACATCCGTGCGAGTCATTTTCTTTTGACCCTCTTTTAGTAAATAGTACATTAGATAAACACACACCCTTTAGACAAGAACAACAAGAGTGGATCCCGTAGAGTACTACGAATGCGTAGGGGTGCTAATACCTTCCCTTCGCAAAATCGACTCTCGAACCCAAGATTTGGTTGCGAGACCTTGTCTTTTCCTTCTTTTCTTCAGGTTTTCTTCGAGCGTTTCCTTTCCCTTCTTTAGGATAAATAACGCACGGTGGCGACTCTTCTGTCATTTCTTTTCTCGCCGGTTGTTTTTTCGCATTCTATTAATTTTTAGGTTGCGACTCATAGGTCACGGGATGGCTCAAGTCATCCTCAATATCAATCATCCATTTTGGTGGATTATGGTTTACACCTTATCAACACCCAAGTTCCATTGATATTAAGGATATACAAGAACAGATCAACCGCGAATCAAGGGTTTGTTGTAAGTCACGAGCATAGGGTCTCGGTTAAGAACCACCAAAAGGGAGTGTATTATGGTTAAACCTGACAATCATGTTCTAAAAAGGTCCCCATAGTCATCATCTCATCTTTCGGATATTATCGGATAAACGACTACTCGTATTCCAAAAATATTCTCAAGAGAGACTCTTATGAGTGTAGTATCGTGTAACAATTGTATCAAATCTTACACTTGAACGACCTTTGCACTACGTCCTAAAATAGGCCAAGAGGGGCTAGGTAATCTAAGGTCCTTGGCTTCTAAGGTATATATTGGAAAGAGTAATGCCTAACCACGACTACTCGTGTGACATTATTGATCCCAACAAGACCTCCACCAAGTGAATGGGCTTGCAAGTCAACTTGCTAAGGAATAACTCCACACAAGTCAACAAGACTATGCCATTCTCCTATCATAAGTGCACTTGAGTTCGGGTATAGAACTCATCTCACAAGAGACCACCAAGCATACAAGTAATTGATATATATCAAGAAATTCATACATTACAAACAATACAGTCATCCCAAATTTGCACAAAAATATGTCACAAATAAATATAAACATACAATACAACAAGCAAAAAGTAGGCTAAACCCACTAGGAAGATGTTTCCCCAGCAGAGTCGCCACTTTTTCTGTAGTGGGGTATTCGTTACCTTTAGATTTATTGACTAAATCAAAAGTAAGCATACAATTCGAGTCGTCACCACACTTCTATTTATCCAAAGGAAAGGCTAGAAAACGAACAAAAACCAAGTAAGAAGTTTTATCAAATCAAAAACTAATAAAAATGTCAGAGATCTGGGTAAGGGGGTTGGTTATGCAATGAGAAGGTTTTAAGCACCCAAAACATCCTTAGTACTCTAAGGGAGCCCTTTTTGCAAAGATGTATTGTAGGTTGGTATTTGTGAATAGATTTGTGCAAACAAGATTAAGGAGATGAGAAAAGAATGTACATATTTACAATTTTGTTGTTTGAATGGATAAACCCATTGCCTACGTACCATCACAACGGTAGGATCAAAACCTCGTACTTCGGGGTAAAAATCTCAAAAGATTGGTGAATTGATTTAATCAAAAGCCTTAAGGTCTTTTTTTATCAAAGGGAGAAAACTCAACCTAAACCAACAATCCACCATGTGAGGAGAGCTTCAACATACTAGTGAGGGATCCACCCTATAATAAGTATGGAAGACTTATAGTCCAATCACTAAGGATAAGGTGAGGTTTACATCAACCACTATGATAACTCAAACCTATGGCTAATGTTTATGAAAAAAAGTTTTAACAAAGGTGGCCATTGGAACCACAAAAACAACTTGAAGTGAGTTGTATTTACAAGTTAGAAGTATTCACAAAGTGAGGTCAAAGTTGACTTAGGATTCATTTACAATGAGTATTAATGAAAAGAGTTTGAAAAATCAAAGGCATATGGCATAGGTTTCTAGTTTTGAAAACAATGTCAAAGTTTGCACAAAAATGAATTTGGCTTGGGTTATAGTGGAGAGAAGAAGAGAAGGGCTAGTCCTAAACATGCAAAGATGAGAGAAGAGATAAAACCCTTGGAGTTCCCTTTCTTGAGATCATAAAGATGATTCAAGATGCTCCTTTCCTTTGGACTTAGCAATTAACTCAAGCAATCAAACAAATATTCAATCAAGCTCCTAGGATCTCCATTTGGCTTGTCTCTCTTAACTTAGCTATTCATGACAATGGTCCTCCTTACTATCTCAAGTTTGGAATCCCTATCACACAAGAACAAACAATCAAAAAGTTCACAATGCGGTAAGAGGAATGGACAAAGAATGAATTTATATTAGGGGTCCTTTGAAGTCAACTTTAAGATTTAGCATTCTAAAGGTATGAAGCCTAGTTGCTATTCAACAAATTTAGCATTCTAAAGGCATGAGGCCTAGTTGCTCTTGAACTCCTTAATCATAGGTAAGGTCCTAATTCTAAGTCCTTTCTCCTTTTTGCATTGGGTTCACACAAACAAGGACAAACAAACACAAAGCAACAAGATATTTATATACAATAATGAGCTCAAATGAGCAAAAGAAAAATGGCATAAACATAAAATATGAGCTCAAGTGAGCAAAGGGAAAAAGCAATATGAATAAATGAGCAGGAAATTAAATTGCATTAAAGTAAATTGCAAGAAATTAAATGCTTGAATTAAAGTTAATAGTTAGTAGTTAATGTTAGTGTGTCATAAGACAATTTAGCGCTATGTTAAGCAATCGTAAGTGGACTAATGTAGTACTCACCTATCTGAGGCCGGTCAATAAAATTATAGGCAAATAAACACAAGTTAGAGGTCATGACTAGGAAGTCAAGCTCCTACAACTTGCCATGCCAAAAGAAAAGAAGGAAAGCCTTGTATGGATCTTAGGTTTTTTGCTTGACCAAGAAGCAACCTATCTTGGACACAAAGCAATTCACTTGATCTTTGATGAAGTTGAATTTGATTTGGATCAAAGAAGGTTAAGCCTCTCATTTGTCAAGACTAACCACAAATCATTAACTCATTGGCCAAAATAAAAAGAAGAAGATGAAGATGAAATGAAATGGACAAAAGGAGAATTTAAATGACATAATCACAACACAATGATCAAATGTGAATCAAAATCAACATCAACCAATGGTAAACAGAAGAGAAATGAAGATTAGGAGTCAACAAGGTCAAACATATTTTTGGTATTTTTGAAATTAAAATAATACATAAAAGAAAATGAACAAAATATGGTCAAACTTCAAATTTAATTCAAATCAACTTCAACAAGTCCAATTGAATCATCATAAGTCTAACATGGTCAAACAAGGTTTGACAAATTTTCTCATAATTTTTTGAAAACAGAAACTATTTTAAAACAATTAAAAACAAAGAAAAATAACACAAATGAACTAAAATCTCAAATAAATCTCAAATCTATTAAGAAATTGATGAGAATATTTTTCATAGACTTATCATGATCCATATGTGTTAAGAAAATATTTTTGGAATTTTTGGATATCAAAAAGTATTTTAAATGAATTAAAAACTATTAAAAAACAAAATAATTCACAAAAATTATTAAATGGAATCACAAAAATAATTAAAAATTAGATTATGAAACTAGATTTTTCAAGAAATTTTTTAGTGTTGGTCTCATATTTTTGTGATTCCAAATAAAAGAGTTATGAATTTTTGAAATAAAATGGAAAAAAAGAAAATAAAACAGAAATTAGAAAAAGATAATAATCAGGAAGCGTTGGATCCACTTCATTAATTGACGTGGACACATCCAATGGCTCAGAGGCGCGCGCGTACCATGGTTATGAGTCAAGTGCGAAGCAAACTGAATTAAAAAAAAGTCAAAAGAACTAAAGGCCAAGATTAGATCAGATGAGTGGGATCCAAGGGGCTAGGTGGTTCCACGTGGGGACGGTGGTGGAAACCACCATCTTCTCCGGTGGACCAATTTTCGGCCACCAGTTGCAGGTTTTTAAACCTTAACTAACATGCGCGTGCCATATACCAAAATGAAGTTGGGGTGATGTACATCACCCTTGTAACCTTGGATTGTCCTCAAGATCTCTTTCAAGTGAGAAATCTGAGCTTGAACATCCAGGTATGCAAATTGAAAAGCTCTAAAACATGAAATCAAAGCCACCACTGGCTTGCCTCTTGCACGAGGACTTTAGAAAACCATTTGAACACAAGCAATTCACATTATATGATGAGATATAGATCAAAACAGTTGGATGATATACCTTTGAAGAGCATTTTTAATCAGCACGATTCCTTCCAACTTTTGCTTCCAATTTGATCTTGAGATGTGATATGAATGCAAGGCTAAGGAATAAGTCTTGAAGATCAACTGATTTTGTTGAAATTCAAGCTTGAATTGAGAAAATAAAAATCAGAATTCCTTTGGTCTTGTTGGGTTTTCACTTCTACGGAGTTTCAGGTTGCCTTAAGGTTGAAATTTGAATGAGGCAAGCATTGTATTTATAGCTGAGATGCAAGCAAGCAAGTGCCAAACTCGTGTGCATGATCATTGGATCCTCCATGCATGGGCCTGTACAGGCGCATGTGAGGCCCAATCTTGGATGGAAATGAATGAGCTCATTTGAAGAGGGTTTGGACGTGCAATTTGAACTGCAATGGCTTGTGCATGAAGATTCAAAGTGAAATGCATAATTTGGCCTAAATGTTCCCCTCTTTGAAAGTCACACATAAAAAATCCAAACATAGGCATGTGAGTAATGGTTGGAAAGGTCTTAACATAAGGAACAAAAGCTATGTTGGGAAAAAATCCATTTGGAGTTTTGAAATTTGTGAAAACTGACCTTGAAGTTTGAGGTACAAAACATGTCTTTGAAAAATTTGCCAAAAGTGGCCAACTTCAAGCCCTTCTGTTTCAATGATGCAAGCCTCAAATGGAAAATCTCCAACATCAAAGTTGTATATCTTTTCAAGATAATCAATTTGGACTTAAATTTTGCATAATTCGGATTTTTGATGAGAACGTTATGGGCACTTGAAGTTGAACTTTTTCAAGATTCAATGGTTTTGGTCCAAAGTGACCTATAATGTTTTGTATTATCACATGTACTTATTTTAGGATTATGAAATTTTGTCCAACATAACATTTGAAGTAGACATATTAAGATTTCCAATGCAATTGATCTCACCTCTAAATCATAAAAAATTAAGGAGTTAGGTCCTGGGGAAGTTGACCTAAAATTAGGGTTTCAGTCAAAATGACCTATAATGTTTTGAAATGAATGATGACATTCCAAGTTTCAAATGAATTTTTGATGAACATGAAAGTTGTTCATATGGTTCTTAAGAACATTGTTGCTCTTAGGGTCATATTAATTTGACAAACACATCAAAAGTTAGGTCTCAGTGGATCTCACATTTGTCAGATGACTTGACTGGTCAACTTCTCAAGTCCAAACTTCAAATCTTGATGAATGAATGATTTAGGACACCCACATAAGCTCATATATGCATAAAATAATGAATGAAAGAAATTACCTTGATTGAATTTGATCATAGGTTGAGGTTGCTTCATGAGCAAGGCACAGTCAATGCACATTTGAATTAGGGTTTCCTTGGGAGACAATCCTCAAGCCCTTTGGTTTATCTTGATCAAATTGGCAAATTGAGATATTTGGGAGACATATATGATGATTGAGAGATTTGTGAACCATTGTCATACTTGCTTTCTTCTTCATCTAGCCACTTCATTGAGCATAGGAGCCTCATATGAGCAAGGGCACATGTGATCACTTGAGCTTCAAAACAAAACAAGTTAGTGACATATTTTTGTGCTTTTGGTTAGTAAACAAAATAAGAAAAACAATAATATACAATAAAATGCTATGAGCAATGAGATGATGCCATGAGGGATCTTAGGGTCCAAATTATGGTCTTACACTACTGTATCAAAAGTCTTTTCATAATGTTAAATTATGAATTGTTGAAGGGGTTGAAGGTGAGGTTCAAAGTGAAATTTCTCACCCTGTTTAAAGGAGCTGTCATGTTGTTTTAAGGAGTTGTTTCTGTGTGTTTCTGTTTGAAAGAGGTAGAAGGATGAAGAGATAAGATATAACTAAAGAGGTGCAAAAGGCAAGAAAATGTTGATAAGTGTGATTTAGATCCCTTTCATAATGTTAAATTAAGGTAGAAGGATGAAGAGATAAGATATAACTAAAGAAGTGCAAAAGCCATCTGCAAAAGCCACCTAAAAAAGAAAATTAAAAAAAAAGCCAAATCAATGTTGCTGATGCAGAAAAATAAAAACAATATCAAAGAAATTGATCGAAGAAGAAACCAGAAAAATGAAGGTTTAAAATAGATTTTCTATTTTAAAATTTAATATTCTCTATAAAATTATAAATAATTAAATATATTAATACATAATTAATGACATTAAATTTATCATATGAAAATATATAATAATGATTGGACTTTTTGTGGAACATTAAAAATATCAATGGTATTAAATGGAATTTAGAATAAATAGTATTAAATGCAATTTATGTTCATATTATTCTTAAATATAAATGTAATATATGAATTAAATATTATTAAAATTGTGATATAATATGAAAAACTCACAATTGATATATGATCATAAACAAAATTATATAATTATTTATATATTTTTGACATCTTATTAATTATGTGAGTTATATAGTTATGCAATCAAATAATAATAGAATATGACACAAAATTAGAAGACTGAGAATGGAAAAAGATACAATAAAAATTAATTAATTAATTAATTAAATATCATTAAATTATTAAATTATCCTATTACTTTTTTTTGCTAAATTAACATTATTTAGGCGGTAAAACTTATTGAAATTATTTAAAAACTTTTATATATTTGAGGGGAGAAATATATGTCTTTCCTTTAAATAAGACAAAAATATGTATTTACTGGAAAAATAAGAAATTTTGAATAAATATTAAATATATTTTAATTATTAGTAAATAAATATTTTTTAATTTCAAAATAAATTAATCATGAATTAATTATTAAACTATATCATTAATAATTGTAAATGTTAATTTAATTACAATATACGAATTATATGTAAGTTATAAATGATGATCATTGATGATTGTTGTAATAATATTGCTATGATGATAACATTAAGGGATAATAATATCATAGAGAGCACATAACATAGTGTTAAATTCTCTCAAAGAAATAAGGAATTGATCTATAGTTGTCATGGAGAGCACACAACACAGTGTTATATAAAATTATAAATAATAAATATATTAATATATAATTAATGACATTAAATTTATCATAAGAAAATATATAATGATTGGATTTTTTGTGGAAAATTAAAATATCAATGGTATTAAATGGAATTTAGAATAAATAGAATTAAATGCAATTTATGTTCATCTTATTCTTAAATATATATGTAATATATGAATTAAATATTATTAAAATTGTGATATAATATGAAAAACTCACAATTGATATATGATCATAAAAAAAATTATATAATTATTTATATATTTTTGGCATCTTATTAATTAAGTGAGTTATATAGTTATATAATCAAATAATAATAGAATATGACACAATATTAGAAGACTGAGATTGGAAAAAGATACAAAAAAAAATTAAATAATTAATGAAAGAAATATAATTTTTGACTAATTATTTTATAAAACTGATTAAATAAATATTATTATATTATTAATTTATCTTCTTACTTTTTTTTACTAAATTAACATTTATTTAGCGGGAAAACTTATTGATTTTTTTTATATATATTTGAAGGGAGAAATATATGTTTTTGATGTAAATAAGACAAAAGTATGTATTTACTGGAAAAATAAGAAATTTGAATAAATATTAAATATATTTTAATTATTAGTAAATAAATATTATTTAATTTTAAAATAAATTAATGATGAATTAATTATTAAACTATATCATTAATAATTGTAAATGTTAATTTTATTACAATATAGGAATTATATGTAAGTTATAAATGAGAAATATATGTTTTTGTTGTAATAATATTGATATGATGATAACATTAAGGGATAATAATATCATAGAGAGCATAACACAGTGTTATATTCTCAAAAAGAAATTAGGAATTGATCTATAGTTGTCATAGAGAGCACACAACATAGTGTTATAAATTCAATTTCAACTACTATTATGCAATCAAACTATTTATGTGGCAATTCAATCAAACACAGAATAATCACTTCTATGTTTCTATGTGAGTTGGGCCTAACAAGAAACTTACAAATGACAGTCCTGGATTTGGGCTACTGTATCAAAAGTCTTTTCATAATGTTAAATTATGAATTTTTGAAGGGGTTGAAGGTGAGGTTCAAAGTGAAATTTCTCACCCTGTTTAAAGGAGTTAAAGGAGTTGTCATGCTGTTTTAAGCAGCTCTTTCTGTCTGTTTCTGTATGAAGAGGTAGAAGGATGAAGAGATAAGATATAACTAAAGAGGTGCGAAAGGCATGTGCAGAAGAAAATGATGGAGTGTCCAAAAGAAAATGATGGAGTGTGATGTCTGATTGTGCAGAAGAAAATGTTGATACGGTGCAAAAGGTAGCTGATGCAGAAGAAAAAAACAATATTAAAGAAATTGATCGAAACCAGAAAAATGAAGGTTTAAAATAGATTTTCTATTTTATAGTATTAAATGCAATTTATGTTCATCCTATTCTTAAATATATATGTAATATATGAATTAAATATTATTAAAATTGTGATATAACATGAAAAACTCACAACTGATATATGATTATAAAAAAAATTATATAAATATTTATATATTTTTGGCATCTTATTAATTATGTGAGTTATATAGTTATATAATCAAATAATAATAGAATATGACACAATATTAGAAGACTGAGATTGGAAAAAGATACAATAAAAAAATTAAATAATTAATGAAAGAAATATAATTTTTGACTAATTATTTTATAAAAATTATTAAATAAATATTATTAAATTATTAAATTATCCAATTACTTTTTTTTACTAAATTAACATTTATATAGGCGGTAAAACATATTGAAATTATTTAAATTTTTTTATATATTTGAGGGGAGAAATTTATGTCTTTGATGTAAATAAGACAATAATATGTATTTACTGGAAAAATAAGAAATTTTGAATAAATATTAAATATATTTTAATTATTAGTAAATAATTTTTTTTATTTTATAATAAATTAATCATGAATTAATTATTAAACTATATCATTAATAATTGTAAATGTTAATTTTATTACAATATACGAATTATATGTAAGTTATAAATGATGATTATCGAAGCTTGTTGTAATAATATTGATATGATGATAACATTAAGGGATAATATTATCATAGAGAGCACACAACATAGTATAGAGATATTTATATATTTTTATGCAATCTTGAGTATCTTACAATATATTTGTATACAATTTTAATTATTTAATATAAGCAAAATCAGCTGTTCTAGAAATAGCATACCTATCTAACAAATTACTTTTCAATCAATTGTGTTCAATTTCTCATTTTTTCTGCATTATAAATTCAATTTCAACTACTATTATGCAATCAAACTATTTATGTGGCAATTCAATCAAACATTATGTGGCAATTCAATCAAACACAGAGCAATCACTTAACTGTTCTAGAAATAGCATATCTATCTAACAAATTAATTTTCAATCAATTGTGTTCAATTTCTCATTTTTTCTACATTATAAATTCAATTTCAACTACTATTATGCAATCAAACTATTTATGTGGCAATTCAATCAAACAGAGAGTAATCACTTATATGTTTCTATCCTTATGCATGTTTTTACCACTTATGCATATTTTAACCACTTATGCATGTTTTTGTTAACCAATATAAGAGCATTTTATGGATCTTATTATTTTATGGATCTTAGAATGAAAATATGTGAGTTGGGCCAACAAGAAACTTACAAATGACAGTCCTGGATTGGGGCTACTGTATCAAAAGTCTTTTCATAATGTTAAATTATGAATTGTTGAAGGGGTTGAAGGTGAGGTTGAAAGTGAAATTTCTGATCTTGTTTCAAGGAGCTGCCATGTTGTTTTAAGCAACTGTTTCTGTGTGTTTCTGTTTGAAGAGGTAGAAGGATGAAGAGATACGATATAACTAAAGAGTGCAAAAGGAAATGATGGAGTGTCCAGTTTGATTGTGCAGAAGAAAATGATGGAGTGTCATGTCTGATTGTGCAGAAGAAAATGTTGATACGTGTGTTTTAGATCCCTTGAGATAAGATTTTTGTGGAACATTAAAAATATCAATGGTATTAAATGGAATTTAGAATAAATAGTATTAAATGCAATTTATGTTCATATTATTCTTAAATATAAATGTAATATATGAATTAAATATTATTAAAATTGTGATATAATATGAAAAACTCACAACTGATATATGATCATAAACAAAATTATATAATTATTTATATATTTTTGACATCTTATTAATTATGTGAGTTATATAGTTATGTAATCAAATAATAATAGAATATGACACAAAATTAGAAGACTGAGAATGGAAAAAGATACAATAAAAAATTAATTAATTAAATATCATTAAATTATTAAATTATCCTATTACTTTTTTTTGCTAAATTAACATTATTTAGGCGGTAAAACTTATTGAAATTATTTAAAAACTTTTATATATTTGAGGGGAGAAATATATGTCTTTCCTTTAAATAAGACAAAAATATGTATTTACTGGAAAAATAAGAAATTTGAATAAATATTAAATATATTTTAATTATTAGTAAATAAATATTTTTTAATTTCAAAATAAATTAATCATGAATTAATTATTAAACTATATCATTAATAATTGTAAATGTTAATTTAATTACAATATACGAATTATATGTAAGTTATAAATGATGATCATTGATGATTGTTGTAATAATATTGCTATGATGATAACATTAAGGGATAATAATATCATAGAGAGCACATAACATAGTGTTAAATTCTCTCAAAGAAATAAGGAATTGATCTATAGTTGTCATGGAGAGCACACAACACAGTGTTATATAAAATTATAAATAATAAAATATATTAATATATAATTAATGACATTAAATTTATCATAAGAAAATATATAATGATTGGATTTTTTGTGGAAAATTAAAAATATCAATGGTATTAAATGGAATTTAGAATAAATAGAATTAAATGCAATTTATGTTCATCTTATTCTTAAATATATATGTAATATATGAATTAAATATTATTAAAATTGTGATATAATATGAAAAACTCACAATTGATATATGATCATAAAAAAAATTATATAATTATTTATATATTTTTGGCATCTTATTAATTAAGTGAGTTATATAGTTATATAATCAAATAATAATAGAATATGACACAATATTAGAAGACTGAGATTGGAAAAAGATACAAGAAAAAAATAAATAATTAATGAAAGAAATATAATTTTTGACTAATTATTTTATAAAACTGATTAAATAAATATTATTATTATTAATTTATCCTCTTACTTTTTTTTACTAAATTAACATTTATTTAGGCGGAAAACTTATTGATTTTTTTTTTATATATATTGAGGGGAGAAATATATGTTTTTGATGTAAATAAGACAAAAGTATGTATTTACTGGAAAAAAAAGAAATTTTGAATAAATATTAAATATATTTTAATTATTAGTAAATAAATATTATTTAATTTTAAAATAAATTAATGATGAATTAATTATTAAACTATATCATTAATAATTGTAAATGTTAATTTTATTACAATATAGGAATTATATGTAAGTTATAAATGAGAAATATATGTTTTTGTTGTAATAATATTGAGATCATGATAACATTAAGGGATAATAATATCATAGAGAGCACAACACAGTGTTATATTCTCAAAAAGAAATTAGGAATTGATCTATAGTTGTCATAGAGAGCACACAACATAGTGTTATAAATTCAATTTCAACTACTATTATGCAATCAAATTATTTATGTGGCAATTCAATCAAACACAGAGTAATCACTTCTATGTTTCTATGTGAGTTGGGCCTAACCAGAAACTTACAAATGACAGTCCTGGAATTGGGCTACTGTATCAAAAGTCTTTTCATAATGTTAAATTATGAATTGTTGAAGGGGTTGAAGGTGAGGTTGAAAGTGACATTTCTCATCCTGTTTAAAGGAGTTAAAGGAGTTGTCATGCTGTTTTAAGCAGTTCTTTCTGTCTGTTTCTGTATGAAGAGGTAGAAGGATGAAGAGATAAGATATAACTAAAGAGGTGCAAAAGGCATGTGCAGAAGAAAATGATGGAGTGTCCAAAAGAAAATGATGGAGTGTGATGTCTGATTGTGCAGAAGAAAATGTTGATACGGTGCAAAAGCCATGTGGAAATCAATGTAGCTGATGCAGAAGAAAAAAAACAATATTAAAGAAATTGATCGAAACCAGAAAAATGAAGGTTTAAAATAGATTTTCTATTTTATAGTATTAAATGCAATTTATGTTCATCTTATTCTTAAATATATATGTAATATATGAATTAAATATTATTAAAATTGTGATATAATATGAAAAACTCACAACTGATATATGATTATAAAAAAAATTATATAATTATTATATGTTTTTGGCATCTTATTAATTATGTGAGTTATATAGTTATATAATCAAATAATAATAGAATATGACACAATATTAGAAGACTGAGATTGGAAAAAGATACAATAAAAAAATTAAATAATTAATGAAAGAAATATAATTTTTGACTAATTATTTTATAAAAATTATTAAATAAATATTATTAAATTATTAAATTATCCAATTACTTTTTTTTACTAAATTAACATTTATATAGGCGGTAAAACTTATTGAAATTATTAATAAAAAATTATATATTTGAGGGGAGAAATTTATGTCTTTGATGTAAATAAGACAATAGTATGTATTTACTGGAAAAATAAGAAATTTTGAATAAATATTAAATATATTTTAATTATTAGTAAATAATTTTTTTTATTTTATAATAAATTAATCATGAATTAATTATTAAACTATATCATTAATAATTGTAAATGTTAATTTTATTACAATATACGAATTATATGTAAGTTATAAATGATGATCATCGAAGATTGTTGTAATAATATTGATATGATGATAACATTAAGGGATAATATTATCATAGAGAGCACACAACATAGTATAGAGATATTTATATATTTTTATGCAATTTTGAGTATCTTACAATATATTTGTATACAATTTTAATTATTTAATATAAGAAAAATCAGCTGTTCTAGAAATAGCATACCTATCTAACAAATTACTTTTCAATCAATTGTGTTCAATTTCTCATTTTTTCTGCATTATAAATTCAATTTCAACTACTATTATGCAATCAAACTATTTATGTGGCAATTCAATCAAACATTATGTGGCAATTCAATCAAACACAGAGCAATCACTTAACTGTTCTAGAAATAGCATATCTATCTAACCAATTAATTTTCAATCAATTGTGTTCAATTTCTCATTTTTTCTACATTATAAATTCAATTTCAACTACTATTATGCAATCAAACTATTTATGTGGCAATTCAATCAAACAGAGAGTAATCACTTCTATGTTTCTATCCTTATGCATGTTTTTACCACTTATGCATATTTTAACCACTTATGCATGTTTTTGTTAACCAATATAAGAGCATTTTATGGATCTTATTATTTTATGGATCTTAGAATGAAAATATGTGAGTTGGGCCAACAAGAAACTTACAAATGACAGTCCTGGATTGGGGCTACTGTATCAAAAGTCTTTTCATAATGTTAAATTATGAATTGTTGAAGGGGTTGAAGGTGAGGTTGAAAGTGAAATTTCTGATCTTGTTTCAAGGAGCTGCCATGTTGTTTTAAGCAACTGTTTCTGTGTGTTTCTGTTTGAAGAGGTAGAAGGATGAAGAGATACGATATAACTAAAGAGTGCAAAAGGAAATGATGGAGTGTCCAGTTTGATTGTGCAGAAGAAAATGATGGAGTGTCATGTCTGATTGTGCAGAAGAAAATGTTGATACGTGTGTTTTAGATCCCTTGAGATAAGATTTTTGTGGAACATTAAAAATATCAATGGTATTAAATGGAATTTAGAATAAATAGTATTAAATGCAATTTATGTTCATATTATTCTTAAATATAAATGTAATATATGAATTAAATATTATTAAAATTGTGATATAATATGAAAAACTCACAACTGATATATGATCATAAACAAAATTATATAATTATTATATATTTTTGACATCTTATTAATTATGTGAGTTATATAGTTATGTAATCAAATAATAATAGAATATGACACAAAATTAGAAGACTGAGAATGGAAAAAGATACAATAAAAAATTAATTAATTAAATATCATTAAATTATTAAATTATCCTATTACTTTTTTTTGCTAAATTAACATTATTTAGGCGGTAAAACTTATTGAAATTATTTAAAAACTTTTATATATTTGAGGGGAGAAATATATGTCTTTCCTTTAAATAAGACAAAAATATGTATTTACTGGGAAAAATAAGAAATTTTGAATAAATATTAAATATATTTTAATTATTAGTAAATAAATTTTTTTAATTTCAAAATAAATTAATCATGAATTAATTATTAAACTATATCATTAATAATTGTAAATGTTAATTTAATTACAATATACGAATTATATGTAAGTTATAAATGATGATCATTGATGATTGTTGTAATAATATTGCTATGATGATAACATTAAGGGATAATAATATCATAGAGAGCACATAACATAGTGTTAAATTCTCTCAAAGAAATAAGGAATTGATCTATAGTTGTCATGGAGAGCACACAACACAGTGTTATATAAAATTATAAATAATAAAATATATTAATATATAATTAATGACATTTAATTTATCATAAGAAAATATATAATGATTGGATTTTTTGTGGAAAATTAAAAATATCAATGGTATTAAATGGAATTTAGAATAAATAGAATTAAATGCAATTTATGTTCATCTTATTCTTAAATATATATGTAATATATGAATTAAATATTATTAAAATTGTGATATAATATGAAAAACTCACAATTGATATATGATCATAAAAAAAATTATATAATTATTTATATATTTTTGGCATCTTATTAATTAAGTGAGTTATATAGTTATATAATCAAATAATAATAGAATATGACACAATATTAGAAGACTGAGATTGGAAAAAGATACAAGAAAAAAATAAATAATTAATGAAAGAAATATAATTTTTGACTAATTATTTTATAAAACTGATTAAATAAATATTATTATATTATTAATTTATCCTCTTACTTTTTTTTACTAAATTAACATTTATTTAGGCGGAAAACTTATTGATTTTTTTTTTATATATATTTGAGGGGAGAATATATGTTTTTGATGTAAATAAGACAAAAGTATGTATTTACTGGAAAAATAAGAAATTTTGAATAAATATTAAATATATTTTAATTATTAGTAAATAAATATTATTTAATTTTAAAATAATTAATGATGAATTAATTATTAAACTATATCATTAATAATTGTAAATGTTAATTTTATTACAATATAGGAATTATATGTAAGTTATAAATGAGAAATATATGTTTTTGTTGTAATAATATTGAGATCATGATAACATTAAGGGATAATATATCATAGAGAGCACAACACAGTGTTATATTCTCAAAAAGAAATTAGGAATTGATCTATAGTTGTCATAGAGAGCACACAACATAGTGTTATAAATTCAATTTCAACTACTATTATGCAATCAAATTATTTATGTGGCAATTCAATCAAACACAGAGTAATCACTTCTATGTTTCTATGTGAGTTGGGCCTAACCAGAAACTTACAAATGACAGTCCTGGAATTGGGCTACTGTATCAAAAGTCTTTTCATAATGTTAAATTATGAATTGTTGAAGGGGTTGAAGGTGAGGTTGAAAGTGACATTTCTCATCCTGTTTAAAGGAGTTAAAGGAGTTGTCATGCTGTTTTAAGCAGCTCTTTCTGTCTGTTTCTGTATGAAGAGGTAGAAGGATGAAGAGATAAGATATAACTAAAGAGGTGCAAAAGGCATGTGCAGAAGAAAATGATGGAGTGTCCAAAAGAAAATGATGGAGTGTGATGTCTGATTGTGCAGAAGAAAATGTTGATACGGTGCAAAAGCCATGTGGAAATCAATGTAGCTGATGCAGAAGAAAAAAAACAATATTAAAGAAATTGATCGAAACCAGAAAAATGAAGGTTTAAAATAGATTTTCTATTTTATAGTATTAAATGCAATTTATGTTCATCTTATTCTTAAATATATATGTAATATATGAATTAAATATTATTAAAATTGTGATATAATATGAAAAACTCACAACTGATATATGATTATAAAAAAATTATATAATTATTATATGTTTTTGGCATCTTATTAATTATGTGAGTTATATAGTTATATAATCAAATAATAATAGAATATGACACAATATTAGAAGACTGAGATTGGAAAAAGATACAATAAAAAAATTAAATAATTAATGAAAGAAATATAATTTTTGACTAATTATTTTATAAAAATTATTAAATAAATATTATTAAATTATTAAATTATCCAATTACTTTTTTTTACTAAATTAACATTTATATAGGCGGTAAAACTTATTGAAATTATTAATAAAACATTATATATTTGAGGGGAGAAATTTATGTCTTTGATGTAAATAAGACAATAGTATGTATTTACTGGAAAAATAAGAAATTTTGAATAAATATTAAATATATTTAATTATTAGTAAATAATTTTTTTTATTTTATAATAAATTAATCATGAATTAATTATTAAACTATATCATTAATAATTGTAAATGTTAATTTTATTACAATATACGAATTATATGTAAGTTATAAATGATGATCATCGAAGATTGTTGTAATAATATTGATATGATGATAACATTAAGGGATAATATTATCATAGAGAGCACACAACATAGTATAGAGATATTTATATATTTTTATGCAATTTTGAGTATCTTACAATATATTTGTATACAATTTTAATTATTTAATATAAGAAAAATCAGCTGTTCTAGAAATAGCATACCTATCTAACAAATTACTTTTCAATCAATTGTGTTCAATTTCTCATTTTTTCTGCATTATAAATTCAATTTCAACTACTATTATGCAATCAAACTATTTATGTGGCAATTCAATCAAACATTATGTGGCAATTCAATCAAACACAGAGCAATCACTTAACTGTTCTAGAAATAGCATATCTATCTAACCAATTAATTTTCAATCAATTGTGTTCAATTTCTCATTTTTTCTACATTATAAATTCAATTTCAACTACTATTATGCAATCAAACTATTTATGTGGCAATTCAATCAAACAGAGAGTAATCACTTCTATGTTTCTATCCTTATGCATGTTTTTACCACTTATGCATATTTTAACCACTTATGCATGTTTTTGTTAACCAATATAAGAGCATTTTATGGATCTTATTATTTTATGGATCTTAGAATGAAAATATGTGAGTTGGGCCAACAAGAAACTTACAAATGACAGTCCTGGATTGGGGCTACTGTATCAAAAGTCTTTTCATAATGTTAAATTATGAATTGTTGAAGGGGTTGAAGGTGAGGTTGAAAGTGAAATTTCTGATCTTGTTTCAAGGAGCTGCCATGTTGTTTTAAGCAACTGTTTCTGTGTGTTTCTGTTTGAAGAGGTAGAAGGATGAAGAGATACGATATAACTAAAGAGTGCAAAAGGAAATGATGGAGTGTCCAGTTTGATTGTGCAGAAGAAAATGATGGAGTGTCATGTCTGATTGTGCAGAAGAAAATGTTGATACGTGTGTTTTAGATCCCTTGAGATAAGATTTTTGTGGAACATTAAAAATATCAATGGTATTAAATGGAATTTAGAATAAATAGTATTAAATGCAATTTATGTTCATATTATTCTTAAATATAAATGTAATATATGAATTAAATATTATTAAAATTGTGATATAATATGAAAAACTCACAACTGATATATGATCATAAACAAAATTATATAATTATTTATATATTTTTGACATCTTATTAATTATGTGAGTTATATAGTTATGTAATCAAATAATAATAGAATATGACACAAAATTAGAAGACTGAGAATGGAAAAAGATACAATAAAAAATTAATTAATTAAATATCATTAAATTATTAAATTATCCTATTACTTTTTTTTTGCTAAATTAACATTATTTAGGCGGTAAAACTTATTGAAATTATTTAAAAACTTTTATATATTTGAGGGGAGAAATATATGTCTTTCCTTTAAATAAGACAAAAATATGTATTTACTGGAAAAATAAGAAATTTTGAATAAATATTAAATATATTTTAATTATTAGTAAATAAATATTTTTTAATTTCAAAATAAATTAATCATGAATTAATTATTAAACTATATCATTAATAATTGTAAATGTTAATTTTATTACAATATAGGAATTATATGTAAGTTATAAATGAGAAATATATGTTTTTGTTGTAATAATATTGAGATCATGATAACATTAAGGGATAATAATATCATAGAGAGCACAACACAGTGTTATATTCTCAAAAAGAAATTAGGAATTGATCTATAGTTGTCATAGAGAGCACACAACATAGTGTTATAAATTCAATTTCAACTACTATTATGCAATCAAATTATTTATGTGGCAATTCAATCAAACACAGAGTAATCACTTCTATGTTTCTATGTGAGTTGGGCCTAACCAGAAACTTACAAATGACAGTCCTGGAATTGGGCTACTGTATCAAAAGTCTTTTCATAATGTTAAATTATGAATTGTTGAAGGGGTTGAAGGTGAGGTTGAAAGTGACATTTCTCATCCTGTTTAAAGGAGTTAAAGGAGTTGTCATGCTGTTTTAAGCAGCTCTTTCTGTCTGTTTCTGTATGAAGAGGTAGAAGGATGAAGAGATAAGATATAACTAAAGAGGTGCAAAAGGCATGTGCAGAAGAAAATGATGGAGTGTCCAAAAGAAAATGATGGAGTGTGATGTCTGATTGTGCAGAAGAAAATGTTGATACGGTGCAAAAGCCATGTGGAAATCAATGTAGCTGATGCAGAAGAAAAAAAACAATATTAAAGAAATTGATCGAAACCAGAAAAATGAAGGTTTAAAATAGATTTTCTATTTTATAGTATTAAATGCAATTTATGTTCATCTTATTCTTAAATATATATGTAATATATGAATAAATATTATTAAAATTGTGATATAATATGAAAAACTCACAACTGATATATGATTTAAAAAAAAATATATAATTATTATATGTTTTTGGCATCTTATTAATTATGTGAGTTATATAGTTATATAATCAAAAAATAATAGAATATGACACAATATTAGAAGACTGAGATTGGAAAAAGATACAATAAAAAAATTAAATAATTAATGAAAGAAATATAATTTTTGACTAATTATTTTATAAAAATTATTAAATAAATATTATTAAATTATTAAATTATCCAATTACTTTTTTTACTAAATTAACATTTATATAGGCGGTAAAACTTATTGAAAATTAATAAAAAATTATATATTTGAGGGGAGAAATTTATGTCTTTGATGTAAATAAGACAATAGTATGTATTTACTGGAAAAATAAGAAATTTTGAATAAATATTAAATATATTTTAATTATTAGTAAATAATTTTTTTTTATTTTATAATAAATTAATCATGAATTAATTATTAAACTATATCATTAATAATTGTAAATGTTAATTTTATTACAATATACGAATTATATGTAAGTTATAAATGATGATCATCGAAGATTGTTGTAATAATATTGATATGATGATAACATTAAGGGATAATATTATCATAGAGAGCACACAACATAGTATAGAGATATTTATATTTTTATGCAATTTTGAGTATCTTACAATATATTTGTATACAATTTTATTATTTAATATAAGAAAAATCAGCTGTTCTAGAAATAGCATACCTATCTAACAAATTACTTTTCAATCAATTGTGTTCAATTTCTCATTTTTTCTGCATTATAAATTCAATTTCAACTACTATTATGCAATCAAACTATTTATGTGGCAATTCAATCAAACATTATGTGGCAATTCAATCAAACACAGAGCAATCACTTAACTGTTCTAGAAATAGCATATCTATCTAACCAATTAATTTTCAATCAATTGTGTTCAATTTCTCATTTTTTCTACATTATAAATTCAATTTCAACTACTATTATGCAATCAAACTATTTATGTGGCAATTCAATCAAACAGAGAGTAATCACTTCTATGTTTCTATCCTTATGCATGTTTTTACCACTTATGCATGTTTTTGTTAACCAATATAAGAGCATTTTATGGATCTTATTATTTTATGGATCTTAGAATGAAAATATGTGAGTTGGGCCAACAAGAAACTTACAAATGACAGTCCTGGATTGGGGCTACTGTATCAAAAGTCTTTTCATAATGTTAAATTATGAATTGTTGAAGGGGTTGAAGGTGAGGTTGAAAGTGAAATTTCTGATCTTGTTTCAAGGAGCTGCCATGTTGTTTTAAGCAACTGTTTCTGTGTGTTTCTGTTTGAAGAGGTAGAAGGATGAAGAGATACGATATAACTAAAGAGTGCAAAAGGAAATGATGGAGTGTCCAGTTTGATTGTGCAGAAGAAAATGATGGAGTGTCATGTCTGATTGTGCAGAAGAAAATGTTGATACGTGTGTTTAGATCCCTTGAGATAAGATTTTTGTGGAACATTAAAAATATCAATGGTATTAAATGGAATTTAGAATAAATAGTATTAAATGCAATTTATGTTCATATTATTCTTAAATATAAATGTAATATATGAATTAAATATTATTAAAATTGTGATATAATATGAAAAACTCACAACTGATATATGATCATAAACAAATTATATAATTATTTATATATTTTGACATCTTATTAATTATGTGAGTTATATAGTTATGTAATCAAATAATAATAGAATATGACACAAAATTAGAAGACTGAGAATGGAAAAAGATACAATAAAAAATTAATTAATTAAATATCATTAAATTATTAAATTATCCTATTACTTTTTTTTTGCTAAATTAACATTATTTAGGCGGTAAAACTTATTGAAATTATTTAAAAACTTTTATATATTTGAGGGGAGAAATATATGTCTTTCCTTTAAATAAGACAAAATATGTATTTACTGGAAAAATAAGAAATTTTGAATAAATATTAAATATATTTAATTATTAGTAAATAAATATTTTTTATTTCAAAATAAATTAATCATGAATTAATTATTAAACTATATCATTAATAATTGTAAATGTTAATTTAATTACAATATACGAATTATATGTAAGTTATAAATGATGATCATTGATGATTGTTGTAATAATATTGCTATGATGATAACATTAAGGGATAATAATATCATAGAGAGCACATAACATAGTGTTAAATTCTCTCAAAGAAATAAGGAATTGATCTATAGTTGTCATGGAGAGCACACAACACAGTGTTATATAAAATTATAAATAATAAAATATATTAATATATAATTAATGACATTAAATTTATCATAAGAAAATATATAATGATTGGATTTTTTGTGGAAAATTAAAAATATCAATGGTATTAAATGGAATTTAGAATAAATAGAATTAAATGCAATTTATGTTCATCTTATTCTTAAATATATATGTAATATATGAATTAAATATTATTAAAATGTGATATAATATGAAAAACTCACAATTGATATATGATCATAAAAAAAATTATATAATTATTTATATATTTTTGGCATCTTATTAATTAAGTGAGTTATATAGTTATATAATCAAATAATAATAGAATATGACACAATATTAGAAGACTGAGATTGGAAAAAGATACAAGAAAAAAATTAAATAATTAATGAAAGAAATATAATTTTGACTAATTATTTTATAAAACTGATTAAATAAATATTATTATATTATTAATTTATCCTCTTACTTTTTTTTACTAAATTAACATTTATTTAGGCGGAAAACTTATTGATTTTTTTTTTATATATATTTGAGGGGAGAAATATATGTTTTTGATGTAAATAAGACAAAAGTATGTATTTACTGGAAAAATAAGAAATTTTGAATAAATATTAAATATATTTTAATTATTAGTAAATAAATATTATTTAATTTTAAAATAAATTAATGATGAATTAATTATTAAACTATATCATTAATAATTGTAAATGTTAATTTTATTACAATATAGGAATTATATGTAAGTTATAAATGAGAAATATATGTTTTGTTGTAATAATATTGAGATCATGATAACATTAAGGGATAATAATATCATAGAGAGCACAACACAGTGTTATATTCTCAAAAAGAAATTAGGAATTGATCTATAGTTGTCATAGAGAGCACACAACATAGTGTTATAAATTCAATTTCAACTACTATTATGCAATCAAATTATTTATGTGGCAATTCAATCAAACACAGAGTAATCACTTCTATGTTTCTATGTGAGTTGGGCCTAACCAGAAACTTACAAATGACAGTCCTGGAATTGGGCTACTGTATCAAAAGTCTTTTCATAATGTTAAATTATGAATTGTTGAAGGGGTTGAAGGTGAGGTTGAAAGTGACATTTCTCATCCTGTTTAAAGGAGTTAAAGGAGTTCTCATCCTCTGAATGTGATGTCTTCTTCGTGGCCGTTTGCTATGTGGGGCATTGATATGATTGGAAAGATTGAGCCGACTGCTTCCAATGGGCATCGCTTCATCCTTGTTGCCATCGATTATTTCACCAAGTGGGTCGAAGCAACGTCATTTGCGAAGGTCACCAGACATGTGGTTGCCCAGTTCATTAAGAAAGAAATCATTTGTCGTTATGGGGTTCCCGAAAGAATCATCACTGATAATGGCTCTAATCTCAATAACAAAATGATGAAGGAGTTGTGCCAGAACTTTAACATTCAACATCATAATTCTTCCCCTTATCGTCCTAAGATGAACGGTGCTGTTGAGGCAGCAAATAAGAACATAAAGAAGATTGTGCAGAAGATGGTCGTTACGTACAGAGATTGGCATGAGATGCTACCCTTTGCCTTGCATGGGTACCGTACTTCAGTACGTACATCGATCGGGGCAACCCCTTACTCCTTTGTGTATGGTATGGAAGCAGTCCTACCTGTTAAAGTGGAGATTCCTTCTCTAAGAGTCCTGTTGGATGTCAAGTTAGACGAAGCTGAATGGATTTAAACAAGGTTCAACGAGTTGAGTCTTATCAAAGAGAAGCGAATGGCAGCCATTTGTCATAGGCAGTTGTATCAGAGTCGGATGAAGAGAGCCTTTGATCAGAAAGTGCATCCTCGATGCTTCTAAGTCGGAGATTCAGTGTTGAAAAGGATCCTTCCTCCTCAGACAGATTACATGGGCAAGTGGACTCCTAACTATGAGGGACCATATATTGTCACCAAGATTTTTGATGGTGGAGCCTTAATGCTTACAACTATGGATGGTGAAGACTTCACTTCCCCTGTGAACTCAGACGCAGTCAAAAAATACTTCGCATAAAACAGACCCGCTGGACAATAAAAAGTATAGTCCAAGCAAAAAAATGGGCATCCCAGCGAACCAAGAAAATAAAAAGGGTTCGGGCAAAAGTTAGGGATTAAAAATGAAAAGATTGTACACCCGGTAAGTTGAAAACCTGAAAAGGCAACTTAGGCAAAAATGGGTATCCCGGTGGATTGAAAACCCAAAAGGGCGATCCAGGCAAAAGTTAGGGATTAAGCGAATGACTACGTTCTGAGTAGTTCTGAATCTCATCTTGTGTCGATAACTGGAGACTTTCGAAGGATAGGAAACAGTCCTATCACCTTTTTCATAAAGTTCTGAATCTCATCTTTTACAGGTACATGCTTGACAAACATTTAAAATTGCTGCAAATTTTAAGTGCTTTGGATCGTCTATTCAGAACAGGTACACTCGAGGCATTTCCTTAAGGTTCCTAGAAGATGATCGCGAATGTTTTACTTCAACAGTTGGAGTTTGGTATCTTATCCCTGCAGAGCTGATCCGAGCATTGGATTCTTCAATCCCCAGCAGCTCCTCGCTACTGTACTCCCCCCAAGCATGTGTTTCAGACTATACACTCCCCAGTAGAGTTGACAGTGCCAAACTGTATATCCCCAACGGAGTTGACAATGCCAGACTATATCTTCCCAGCAGAAGCAGCAGTGCTCCTCAGAGTTCGACGCCAGGTCGATAATCTCGATGCCAGATCGAGGATCTCGACGCTAGACCCATGGTCTCTTTCCTTGAAGCAGAATCTCGGTACCGTATCGGTGTTTGCTTCCCCTGCTGAGTCGTCTCTCTCGCAGATTTTGGTTGCCAGAACCACCGTCGCATTCCTCAGCAGTAAGCTTTCAGTGTCATTCTCTCTCTAGTCAGAGTCTCGGTATTTCGTTATTGCTTGAACATCGTGTGGCGGGTCATTTCCCCACAAAGTTCATTGTGCTAGGCATCTCCAACAACATTGCCAGGGTCCAAAAGATCATGATCATCTCCCCAGCAGATTTCCTTGCCTCGGCTTGGCATTCTCCCCAGCATTTTGCATCCCTGCATGTAGAATCATATTGCATTGTATCCTCCCAAATCGCGTAGCATTTCCATTTTCATGGAGCATTACGCCATTGAAAAATTCAAACATACGCATGTAAAACATAAAACATCCTCTGTATCCCAAGTGATAAGCCAGAAGTTGTTTCCAGTACTCAGACTAAAGATTATTCATGACTTATCTTTATTATTCCCAGCAAGGGTCGTTGGCCCACGTGCCGCCTCAAGTATCATTTTCCCTATTTCTGCCGATGCTGACAGGCATGAAAGTTTTTCCGGTATTCAGACCGAAGTGGCATTCAGACCATTTTTCCGATGTTCAGATCGAAGAAGTTTCCGACGTTCAAGTCGATGCAACTTGTGGCATTCAGGCTAAGTTTCCGGTATTAAGACCGAAGTGGCATTCAGGCCAATTTTCCGATATCCAGACCGAAGAAGTTTCCGACACTCAGGTCGATGCAACTTGTGGCATTCAGGCCAGTTTTCCATTATTCAAACCGAAGTGGCATTCAGGCCAATTTTCCGGTATCCAGACCGAAGTGACATTCAGGCCAATTTTCCGGTATCCAGACCGAAGTGGAATTCAGGCCAATTTTTCCGGTATTCAGACCGAAGTGGCATTCAGGCCAGTTTTCCGATGCTCAGATCGAAGAAGTTTCCGACGTTCAGGTCGATGCAACTTGTGGCATTCAGGCCAGTTTTCCGGTATTCAGACCGAACTGGCATTCAGGCCAGTTTCCGGTATTCATACCGAAGTGGCATTCAGACCAATCTCCCGGTGTTCAGACCGATGTTTGATAATCCAGTATCTTTCGATGCTTAAATTGAAGTCATTTCCAGTATTCAGACTGATGAGCGACATTCAGGCCATGGTTATTTCTGTGTTACCATTTATTTTGGTATTCAAGCTAACATTCTTTTGGTGTTCAGACCGATTCTTACCGTACCAGATAGATTCTTCGTTCAAGACTACCTCTTTGCCGATTCTGATAGGTATTGTTACTTCGTTTTTTACTTCAGTGTAAATTTTCAGGTTTTTATTATATTCAATCACTTGATACTTCGAAAGTGCGAAAGCCGTTTCTATCTCCCTTTCGGGTCTCAAGCTGATTGAATAAGGGCAGCTGTAATACCCCAAAATTTACCCTTCATTTTTCTTGGAAGCATGAGATTGTGTTTTATATTTCATTAGCATCATACTAGGTCATACTCATTGCAACTGCATTAGTGACTTGGAAATCATGGTTTGATTGATCACTCCTTAACAGAAGGAGCCCACACAAAGCAAGACTGAGAATTGAACTTCATTCTCCAAATATACAAGTCTCAAGGTGGTCCAGGTGATCTTATGGTGGTCTACAGTTCATCAATGGAGGATTCAGAGCTCCCAGAGTGTGCATATGGATTTAATCAAAAATTAGGGTTTCATGGCTACCTGCAACATGCAAGGTTTTGGTGGGAAGTAGAGGGGCTCATGTGGCATCATGTCATGATTAAAGAGGCATCTTGGTCTGGGAAGGTTCACAATCATCTTAGAAAGATCCATTGGCAATCAGTGCAATCAATTCTTGACCATTTTGCCCTAAAACTAGGGTTTGGTATAAAACCAGTCTATTTCTGATTCCTTGGGTGAAACTCTTTTCCATGGCCCTCTATATGTCCACATGGGTCTACATACAAAAAATCATCTTTTTATTTGAGCCAGAGGTGCTTCAATTGATCAATGGAATCGGGAATCAGACAGTTTGGGAAAAGTCAACTGTGGGGCCAGAAAAGTCAACTCCTGCCATTTTGAAAGTGGAATCTCAAAATTCATGCCTAAGGGATCCTACATGTGAAATTTGATCAAGTTTGGATCATGGATTCATCATTTAATCAGGAGTTTAAAAAGTTACTAAATTTGGAAATAGTTGACTTTCCATTTAGGGCAAGTTTTCATGGTTGTTGTACCCACTTTAAGCCCATTTTCCATCAAGATGCAAGCTCCATTTGAAACTTTCTCCAACATGAAAGTTGTTCCTCTTGTTCCAAGATTTCTAGAGATATAAAGTTAGCTTCATTTGGATTAATATTGATAAAGTTATGCTTGGTCAAAGTGAGATATTATTTTAGGACACTTAGAAAATTTTCTAAGTCCAAAATCTTCAAGATTTGTCAAGACTTATGGGCCAGTTTTCTTGCATTTTAAGGCATCTTTTGAAAACACTTTATTCATAACAAATGCACCTTGCCTTGTCCTCTTTCACATCCTTTTGGAATCATCCCATTTGGATCATTGGCTTGAGAGATGCATTCATCTAAAGTTGGCATCATGAACTGAATTTTTAGGTAGCATTTGGGCCAAACTGGCCCAACCATTTTGCAGTTATGGAATCTGAACTTTAAGGCCACTTGTCACTACTTTCCACTCATCATTTCAACTTATGTTCAACATGAAAAATGTTAAGCTCCATGCCCTCTTCCTACTGTTTGCATTGCCTTGCCATTTGGTCATGTATTCATCAAGATACAAAGTCTCAAAGTCACCTTGTTGGACGATTTTTATGCTGCAGCCAGACAACCAATAATGCTGCACAAACGACCAGCCCTTGCTTTTCCTCATTTGGCCATGTACTTTTGGTTCCACTCACTTAAGTTTTGCCACAATTAGAGTTTCCTTTCACACCTCACTTTTTACACATTATGCACATGACTCAAAACCAAGCATTGCAAACCCATTTTGAACACTTTAATCCAACATATATAAGAGCTTCTAAACCCTAATCTGAAAGGGGAGAGGCTGCTACTATTTTCGAGCAAGGGCAAGGCTGGTTTTCATTTTCATTTTTCCATTTCTCAAGTTTGCAGCACCATTAAAACAACACCTTCTTTCTTCCATTCCTCCAACACCAAGGGGCAGTGGACCTTGCATCCACTAGGTACCTTTACTTCTCCATTTTCATGACCATATATCCATGTTTATCATTATGCTTACTTTGTTCATTACTTTTTTTTCATGCCATACCATGCTTGTTTCATGTAGTTTCCTATGTTAACAATATGCTATGCATGCTTATCAACCCTTCAACATGAGACATTTGCCATTAAGCTTGAGTTTGTGTTGTGAAATTTCTGTGGAATCTGTGTGCATGAGGCCACCTTGTTGTTCACTTTTCTTCATGCTAAGGCCATTATTTTCATCGAAACAAAACACCATGATGTTCTACTCGTTCCATACTAGAACTTTGTTTTTTACTTCATCCCATTTGGTGAACCATAGCATGAGCAATGTTGGTTAGAAAATGAACAAAATATCCTATTGTGTGTCGCGTCCCAAGCTGCATGGCACTAGGGTTCATGCATCATGAAAGAGACGACCACGTGTCGCTCCCAAGGCCCTCAAATCGCGCGCATGGCTTCTTATCTTGTCCGTCCAGGCCCTTTTTGTCCTGTAGCGACTAAACACTGTCGTGACCAATTGATGTACAAGTGACATGCATTTTAAAAGAAAACGTTGCTTTTTTAATAATGTCACGCTGAATCGTTTGGGTTGGGCTTGACGCGCTAATGCTATTCGCCCCTCACACTCAAGGCCCACCAATAATCCATTGTCATTTTTTTTTTTAATTCTTTTTTCTATTTTGTTTTAATTAATAAAAATATTTTATTTATTCATAAAAATAAAAAAATATTTTTCACATTCCTTAATGTTTTATTTAATTTATTTTAATTTTAATTTTCATATTTATTTAATGTTAATATTTCATTTTAATTGTTTATTCTAAATGGTTCATTTTGACACATTTCTTTATTAATTTTATTTTTTCATGACTTAGAATTATTTTTAGGTTCTGATTTTTGGGATGAGGGTTGACCAATGTATTATGGTCAACCTGACCTTTTCTTGGAATTTTATTTCCCATTTTTAATTTATTTTGGATTTATTTTTGACCTAGCTTGCTTGGTTGACTTTTCATTTGACTTCTGTTTTATTTCAATTAATTTATACACTAATTTTCATTATTTGAAAAATATTTTTGGGGGATGATGATGTCCTGACCCCACCTTAGTTAGTTTAATTTTTCAAAATTTTCTTGATTAATTTACTATTTATTCCATATTTTTTAATTTGACTTGACTTTTCAGTTGACTTTTCCATGATTGATGTTTGACTTAGGGATTGCTTAGGGCAATTGAAGAGATCTTTTGATCCTCCCTTGTTCATCTCATAGGCTATGTATTAGAGGCCTCTCACCTTGATTTTATTTGATCCTTGTATCATTTCCCGATTAAATTATTCGGTGATCCTTTGTGTGCATAGTTTCACCTGTCTGATTCATATGATATTTTTTATACTTGTTTCTTTCATTCATGCTTCCATTGTTTGATTGTTTAACATTTTTATACTTCCCATACATTGTTTAATGCTCCTTCATTTCATTCTTTGATTATTTGATTCGATTATATACTTGTTTATTCATCTGATCTGATTGATTAACTGTTGCCTACTTGTATGATGTATGAGGCATATATATTCTTATTTGTTTGATTGCCATGAACAATCCCCATTCATAACAAATGTACCCCTCTCCCATGAATTGTATAATGTTTATTCTTTCATTTCTTTATTCATCTGTTAATACAAGAATTAAAATAAACATTCGATAACCATTTTAAAACAAGATCAAAACCTCGATCCAACGTCGAGTAATCATTTTCAAACTTAACAGAACCAGCACGTGTTCATCCATCCTTTTGTAAGTAGATTGCTTCAAGCATAGCCATTTCTTTTGTAAGTCGATTGCTTCATGCATCGCCATCTACCATGTAAGTTGATTGCTTCTGGCATCGCCATCTACCTTGTAAGTCGATTGCTTCTGGCATCACCATCTACCCTTACTTGTGGTTCCTCTCCTTGCTCCATTCGTCGATCCTTGTTCCGTTTAGGTAGCACCCATTAGGTAGAACCCTTTGTATGATAACATAGGTAGCATTCCCGTATTCTTTGTATGATAACATAGGTAGGATTCCTTTTTTCTTTTGTATGATAACATAGGTAGAATTCCCTTATTCTTTGCATGCTAACATTAGGTAGATATTCCCATTTGTAAATCCTAACACATAAGTCCACATTGCATGACAACTCTAGGGCAGAGCTTCCCCATTTTTTTTAGACCTTCCGTGCATCTCCGATCCTGTGGCATGTCACTCCGTTTTATTGCAAAGAGGTAACTGCCTAAGACTCGATTCAGCGAGTTGCGACACCTACTGCTAGGACGTGAACACATTGCCCACTCTCCTTTGACACAACCAGTGTCCTCCTTTGTAAGTCCA
Source organism: Lathyrus oleraceus (assembly GCF_024323335.1). Taxonomy (NCBI): domain Eukaryota; kingdom Viridiplantae; phylum Streptophyta; class Magnoliopsida; order Fabales; family Fabaceae; genus Lathyrus; species Lathyrus oleraceus. The sequence continues at coordinate 297,242,324 of NC_066579.1, forward strand.
TGTTCAGATGGTAATCCTTAACCCCTATGTAGCTGAACTACGACAACTCGGATTCTCATGTTCAGATGAGATACGTAGGCATGAGATGCGATGTCTTGCCGAGTTTTGACTGACGACTAACAACTAATCCTTGCTTGCTTTCGCCTTTGTTGCAATTCTTTTCTCTCGCCCTCGTTGCGATCGAGACCTTTCTTTTCTCTCGCCCTCGTTGGGATCGAGATTTTCCCTTTCTCTTGCCCTAGTTGCAATCGAGACCCTTTGTTCCCGTAGTTAGCTGAACTACGTTTTGCTCTGATTCTCATTCCCGATGAGATACGTAGGCATAAGACGCGATGTCTTAGCGAGCATACTTCTCTTAAACCCATAGGTAGCTAAGCTACGAAGACTCTGATTTTCATATTCAGATGAGATACGTATGCAGTGGATGCGACATCCGTGCGAGTCATTTTCTTTTGACCCTCTTTTAGTAAATAGTACATTAGATAAACACACACCCTTTAGACAAGAACAACAAGAGTGGATCCCGTAGAGTACTACGAATGCGTAGGGGTGCTAATACCTTCCCTTCGCAAAATCGACTCTCGAACCCAAGATTTGGTTGCGAGACCTTGTCTTTTCCTTCTTTTCTTCAGGTTTTCTTCGAGCGTTTCCTTTCCCTTCTTTAGGATAAATAACGCACGGTGGCGACTCTTCTGTCATTTCTTTTCTCGCCGGTTGTTTTTTCGCATTCTATTAATTTTTAGGTTGCGACTCATAGGTCACGGGATGGCTCAAGTCATCCTCAATATCAATCATCCATTTTGGTGGATTATGGTTTACACCTTATCAACACCCAAGTTCCATTGATATTAAGGATATACAAGAACAGATCAACCGCGAATCAAGGGTTTGTTGTAAGTCACGAGCATAGGGTCTCGGTTAAGAACCACCAAAAGGGAGTGTATTATGGTTAAACCTGACAATCATGTTCTAAAAAGGTCCCCATAGTCATCATCTCATCTTTCGGATATTATCGGATAAACGACTACTCGTATTCCAAAAATATTCTCAAGAGAGACTCTTATGAGTGTAGTATCGTGTAACAATTGTATCAAATCTTACACTTGAACGACCTTTGCACTACGTCCTAAAATAGGCCAAGAGGGGCTAGGTAATCTAAGGTCCTTGGCTTCTAAGGTATATATTGGAAAGAGTAATGCCTAACCACGACTACTCGTGTGACATTATTGATCCCAACAAGACCTCCACCAAGTGAATGGGCTTGCAAGTCAACTTGCTAAGGAATAACTCCACACAAGTCAACAAGACTATGCCATTCTCCTATCATAAGTGCACTTGAGTTCGGGTATAGAACTCATCTCACAAGAGACCACCAAGCATACAAGTAATTGATATATATCAAGAAATTCATACATTACAAACAATACAGTCATCCCAAATTTGCACAAAAATATGTCACAAATAAATATAAACATACAATACAACAAGCAAAAAGTAGGCTAAACCCACTAGGAAGATGTTTCCCCAGCAGAGTCGCCACTTTTTCTGTAGTGGGGTATTCGTTACCTTTAGATTTATTGACTAAATCAAAAGTAAGCATACAATTCGAGTCGTCACCACACTTCTATTTATCCAAAGGAAAGGCTAGAAAACGAACAAAAACCAAGTAAGAAGTTTTATCAAATCAAAAACTAATAAAAATGTCAGAGATCTGGGTAAGGGGGTTGGTTATGCAATGAGAAGGTTTTAAGCACCCAAAACATCCTTAGTACTCTAAGGGAGCCCTTTTTGCAAAGATGTATTGTAGGTTGGTATTTGTGAATAGATTTGTGCAAACAAGATTAAGGAGATGAGAAAAGAATGTACATATTTACAATTTTGTTGTTTGAATGGATAAACCCATTGCCTACGTACCATCACAACGGTAGGATCAAAACCTCGTACTTCGGGGTAAAAATCTCAAAAGATTGGTGAATTGATTTAATCAAAAGCCTTAAGGTCTTTTTTTATCAAAGGGAGAAAACTCAACCTAAACCAACAATCCACCATGTGAGGAGAGCTTCAACATACTAGTGAGGGATCCACCCTATAATAAGTATGGAAGACTTATAGTCCAATCACTAAGGATAAGGTGAGGTTTACATCAACCACTATGATAACTCAAACCTATGGCTAATGTTTATGAAAAAAAGTTTTAACAAAGGTGGCCATTGGAACCACAAAAACAACTTGAAGTGAGTTGTATTTACAAGTTAGAAGTATTCACAAAGTGAGGTCAAAGTTGACTTAGGATTCATTTACAATGAGTATTAATGAAAAGAGTTTGAAAAATCAAAGGCATATGGCATAGGTTTCTAGTTTTGAAAACAATGTCAAAGTTTGCACAAAAATGAATTTGGCTTGGGTTATAGTGGAGAGAAGAAGAGAAGGGCTAGTCCTAAACATGCAAAGATGAGAGAAGAGATAAAACCCTTGGAGTTCCCTTTCTTGAGATCATAAAGATGATTCAAGATGCTCCTTTCCTTTGGACTTAGCAATTAACTCAAGCAATCAAACAAATATTCAATCAAGCTCCTAGGATCTCCATTTGGCTTGTCTCTCTTAACTTAGCTATTCATGACAATGGTCCTCCTTACTATCTCAAGTTTGGAATCCCTATCACACAAGAACAAACAATCAAAAAGTTCACAATGCGGTAAGAGGAATGGACAAAGAATGAATTTATATTAGGGGTCCTTTGAAGTCAACTTTAAGATTTAGCATTCTAAAGGTATGAAGCCTAGTTGCTATTCAACAAATTTAGCATTCTAAAGGCATGAGGCCTAGTTGCTCTTGAACTCCTTAATCATAGGTAAGGTCCTAATTCTAAGTCCTTTCTCCTTTTTGCATTGGGTTCACACAAACAAGGACAAACAAACACAAAGCAACAAGATATTTATATACAATAATGAGCTCAAATGAGCAAAAGAAAAATGGCATAAACATAAAATATGAGCTCAAGTGAGCAAAGGGAAAAAGCAATATGAATAAATGAGCAGGAAATTAAATTGCATTAAAGTAAATTGCAAGAAATTAAATGCTTGAATTAAAGTTAATAGTTAGTAGTTAATGTTAGTGTGTCATAAGACAATTTAGCGCTATGTTAAGCAATCGTAAGTGGACTAATGTAGTACTCACCTATCTGAGGCCGGTCAATAAAATTATAGGCAAATAAACACAAGTTAGAGGTCATGACTAGGAAGTCAAGCTCCTACAACTTGCCATGCCAAAAGAAAAGAAGGAAAGCCTTGTATGGATCTTAGGTTTTTTGCTTGACCAAGAAGCAACCTATCTTGGACACAAAGCAATTCACTTGATCTTTGATGAAGTTGAATTTGATTTGGATCAAAGAAGGTTAAGCCTCTCATTTGTCAAGACTAACCACAAATCATTAACTCATTGGCCAAAATAAAAAGAAGAAGATGAAGATGAAATGAAATGGACAAAAGGAGAATTTAAATGACATAATCACAACACAATGATCAAATGTGAATCAAAATCAACATCAACCAATGGTAAACAGAAGAGAAATGAAGATTAGGAGTCAACAAGGTCAAACATATTTTTTGGTATTTTTGAAATTAAAATAATACATAAAAGAAAATGAACAAAATATGGTCAAACTTCAAATTTAATTCAAATCAACTTCAACAAGTCCAATTGAATCATCATAAGTCTAACATGGTCAAACAAGGTTTGACAAATTTTCTCATAATTTTTTGAAAACAGAAACTATTTTAAAACAATTAAAAACAAAGAAAAATAACACAAATGAACTAAAATCTCAAATAAATCTCAAATCTATTAAGAAATTGATGAGAATATTTTTCATAGACTTATCATGATCCATATGTGTTAAGAAAATATTTTTGGAATTTTTGGATATCAAAAAGTATTTTAAATGAATTAAAAACTATTAAAAAACAAAATAATTCACAAAAATTATTAAATGGAATCACAAAAATAATTAAAAATTAGATTATGAAACTAGATTTTTCAAGAAATTTTTTAGTGTTGGTCTCATATTTTTGTGATTCCAAATAAAAGAGTTATGAATTTTTGAAATAAAATGGAAAAAAAGAAAATAAAACAGAAATTAGAAAAAGATAATAATCAGGAAGCGTTGGATCCACTTCATTAATTGACGTGGACACATCCAATGGCTCAGAGGCGCGCGCGTACCATGGTTATGAGTCAAGTGCGAAGCAAACTGAATTAAAAAAAAGTCAAAAGAACTAAAGGCCAAGATTAGATCAGATGAGTGGGATCCAAGGGGCTAGGTGGTTCCACGTGGGGACGGTGGTGGAAACCACCATCTTCTCCGGTGGACCAATTTTCGGCCACCAGTTGCAGGTTTTTAAACCTTAACTAACATGCGCGTGCCATATACCAAAATGAAGTTGGGGTGATGTACATCACCCTTGTAACCTTGGATTGTCCTCAAGATCTCTTTCAAGTGAGAAATCTGAGCTTGAACATCCAGGTATGCAAATTGAAAAGCTCTAAAACATGAAATCAAAGCCACCACTGGCTTGCCTCTTGCACGAGGACTTTAGAAAACCATTTGAACACAAGCAATTCACATTATATGATGAGATATAGATCAAAACAGTTGGATGATATACCTTTGAAGAGCATTTTTAATCAGCACGATTCCTTCCAACTTTTGCTTCCAATTTGATCTTGAGATGTGATATGAATGCAAGGCTAAGGAATAAGTCTTGAAGATCAACTGATTTTGTTGAAATTCAAGCTTGAATTGAGAAAATAAAAATCAGAATTCCTTTGGTCTTGTTGGGTTTTCACTTCTACGGAGTTTCAGGTTGCCTTAAGGTTGAAATTTGAATGAGGCAAGCATTGTATTTATAGCTGAGATGCAAGCAAGCAAGTGCCAAACTCGTGTGCATGATCATTGGATCCTCCATGCATGGGCCTGTACAGGCGCATGTGAGGCCCAATCTTGGATGGAAATGAATGAGCTCATTTGAAGAGGGTTTGGACGTGCAATTTGAACTGCAATGGCTTGTGCATGAAGATTCAAAGTGAAATGCATAATTTGGCCTAAATGTTCCCCTCTTTGAAAGTCACACATAAAAAATCCAAACATAGGCATGTGAGTAATGGTTGGAAAGGTCTTAACATAAGGAACAAAAGCTATGTTGGGAAAAAATCCATTTGGAGTTTTGAAATTTGTGAAAACTGACCTTGAAGTTTGAGGTACAAAACATGTCTTTGAAAAATTTGCCAAAAGTGGCCAACTTCAAGCCCTTCTGTTTCAATGATGCAAGCCTCAAATGGAAAATCTCCAACATCAAAGTTGTATATCTTTTCAAGATAATCAATTTGGACTTAAATTTTGCATAATTCGGATTTTTGATGAGAACGTTATGGGCACTTGAAGTTGAACTTTTTCAAGATTCAATGGTTTTGGTCCAAAGTGACCTATAATGTTTTGTATTATCACATGTACTTATTTTAGGATTATGAAATTTTGTCCAACATAACATTTGAAGTAGACATATTAAGATTTCCAATGCAATTGATCTCACCTCTAAATCATAAAAAATTAAGGAGTTAGGTCCTGGGGAAGTTGACCTAAAATTAGGGTTTCAGTCAAAATGACCTATAATGTTTTGAAATGAATGATGACATTCCAAGTTTCAAATGAATTTTTGATGAACATGAAAGTTGTTCATATGGTTCTTAAGAACATTGTTGCTCTTAGGGTCATATTAATTTGACAAACACATCAAAAGTTAGGTCTCAGTGGATCTCACATTTGTCAGATGACTTGACTGGTCAACTTCTCAAGTCCAAACTTCAAATCTTGATGAATGAATGATTTAGGACACCCACATAAGCTCATATATGCATAAAATAATGAATGAAAGAAATTACCTTGATTGAATTTGATCATAGGTTGAGGTTGCTTCATGAGCAAGGCACAGTCAATGCACATTTGAATTAGGGTTTCCTTGGGAGACAATCCTCAAGCCCTTTGGTTTATCTTGAAATTGGCAAATTGAGATATTTGGGAGACATATATGATGATTGAGAGATTTGTGAACCATTGTCATACTTGCTTTCTTCTTCTTCATCTAGCCACTTCATTGAGCATAGGAGCCTCATATGAGCAAGGGCACATGTGATCACTTGAGCTTCAAAACAAAACAAGTTAGTGACATATTTTTGTGCTTTTGGTTAGTAAACAAAATAAGAAAAACAATAATATACAATAAAATGCTATGAGCAATGAGATGATGCCATGAGGGATCTTAGGGTCCAAATTATGGTCTTACACTACTGTATCAAAAGTCTTTTCATAATGTTAAATTATGAATTGTTGAAGGGGTTGAAGGTGAGGTTCAAAGTGAAATTTCTCACCCTGTTTAAAGGAGCTGTCATGTTGTTTTAAGGAGTTGTTTCTGTGTGTTTCTGTTTGAAAGAGGTAGAAGGATGAAGAGATAAGATATAACTAAAGAGGTGCAAAAGGCAAGAAAATGTTGATAAGTGTGATTTAGATCCCTTTCATAATGTTAAATTAAGGTAGAAGGATGAAGAGATAAGATATAACTAAAGAAGTGCAAAAGCCATCTGCAAAAGCCACCTAAAAAAGAAAATTAAAAAAAAAGCCAAATCAATGTTGCTGATGCAGAAAAATAAAAACAATATCAAAGAAATTGATCGAAGAAGAAACCAGAAAAATGAAGGTTTAAAATAGATTTTCTATTTTAAAATTTAATATTCTCTATAAAATTATAAATAATAAAATATATTAATACATAATTAATGACATTAAATTTATCATATGAAAATATATAATAATGATTGGACTTTTTGTGGAACATTAAAAATATCAATGGTATTAAATGGAATTTAGAATAAATAGTATTAAATGCAATTTATGTTCATATTATTCTTAAATATAAATGTAATATATGAATTAAATATTATTAAAATTGTGATATAATATGAAAAACTCACAATTGATATATGATCATAAACAAAATTATATAATTATTTATATATTTTTGACATCTTATTAATTATGTGAGTTATATAGTTATGCAATCAAATAATAATAGAATATGACACAAAATTAGAAGACTGAGAATGGAAAAAGATACAATAAAAATTAATTAATTAATTAATTAAATATCATTAAATTATTAAATTATCCTATTACTTTTTTTTGCTAAATTAACATTATTTAGGCGGTAAAACTTATTGAAATTATTTAAAAACTTTTATATATTTGAGGGGAGAAATATATGTCTTTCCTTTAAATAAGACAAAATATGTATTTACTGGGAAAAATAAGAAATTTGAATAAATATTAAATATATTTTAATTATTAGTAAATAAATATTTTTTAATTTCAAAATAAATTAATCATGAATTAATTATTAAACTATATCATTAATAATTGTAAATGTTAATTTAATTACAATATACGAATTATATGTAAGTTATAAATGATGATCATTGATGATTGTTGTAATAATATTGCTATGATGATAACATTAAGGGATAATAATATCATAGAGAGCACATAACATAGTGTTAAATTCTCTCAAAGAAATAAGGAATTGATCTATAGTTGTCATGGAGAGCACACAACACAGTGTTATATAAAATTATAAATAATAAAATATATTAATATATAATTAATGACATTAAATTTATCATAAGAAAATATATAATGATTGGATTTTTTGTGGAAAATTAAAATATCAATGGTATTAAATGGAATTTAGAATAAATAGAATTAAATGCAATTTATGTTCATCTTATTCTTAAATATATATGTAATATATGAATTAAATATTATTAAAATTGTGATATAATATGAAAAACTCACAATTGATATATGATCATAAAAAAAATTATATAATTATTTATATATTTTTGGCATCTTATTAATTAAGTGAGTTATATAGTTATATAATCAAATAATAATAGAATATGACACAATATTAGAAGACTGAGATTGGAAAAAGATACAAGAAAAAAATTAAATAATTAATGAAAGAAATATAATTTTTGACTAATTATTTTATAAAACTGATTAAATAAATATTATTATATTATTAATTTATCTTCTTACTTTTTTTTACTAAATTAACATTTATTTAGGCGGAAAACTTATTGATTTTTTTATATATATATTTGAAGGGAGAAATATATGTTTTTGATGTAAATAAGACAAAAGTATGTATTTACTGGAAAAATAAGAAATTTTGAATAAATATTAAATATATTTTAATTATTAGTAAATAAATATTATTTAATTTTAAAATAAATTAATGATGAATTAATTATTAAACTATATCATTAATAATTGTAAATGTTAATTTTATTACAATATAGGAATTATATGTAAGTTATAAATGAGAAATATATGTTTTTGTTGTAATAATATTGATATGATGATAACATTAAGGGATAATAATATCATAGAGAGCATAACACAGTGTTATATTCTCAAAAAGAAATTAGGAATTGATCTATAGTTGTCATAGAGAGCACACAACATAGTGTTATAAATTCAATTTCAACTACTATTATGCAATCAAACTATTTATGTGGCAATTCAATCAAACACAGAATAATCACTTCTATGTTTCTATGTGAGTTGGGCCTAACAAGAAACTTACAAATGACAGTCCTGGATTTGGGCTACTGTATCAAAAGTCTTTTCATAATGTTAAATTATGAATTTTTGAAGGGGTTGAAGGTGAGGTTCAAAGTGAAATTTCTCACCCTGTTTAAAGGAGTTAAAGGAGTTGTCATGCTGTTTTAAGCAGCTCTTTCTGTCTGTTTCTGTATGAAGAGGTAGAAGGATGAAGAGATAAGATATAACTAAAGAGGTGCGAAAGGCATGTGCAGAAGAAAATGATGGAGTGTCCAAAAGAAAATGATGGAGTGTGATGTCTGATTGTGCAGAAGAAAATGTTGATACGGTGCAAAAGGTAGCTGATGCAGAAGAAAAAAACAATATTAAAGAAATTGATCGAAACCAGAAAAATGAAGGTTTAAAATAGATTTTCTATTTAATAGTATTAAATGCAATTTATGTTCATCCTATTCTTAAATATATATGTAATATATGAATTAAATATTATTAAAATTGTGATATAACATGAAAAACTCACAACTGATATATGATTATAAAAAAAATTATATAAATATTTATATATTTTGGCATCTTATTAATTATGTGAGTTATATAGTTATATAATCAAATAATAATAGAATATGACACAATATTAGAAGACTGAGATTGGAAAAAGATACAATAAAAAAATTAAATAATTAATGAAAGAAATATAATTTTTGACTAATTATTTTATAAAAATTATTAAATAAATATTATTAAATTATTAAATTATCCAATTACTTTTTTTTACTAAATTAACATTTATATAGGCGGTAAAACATATTGAAATTATTTAAATTTTTTTATATATTTGAGGGGAGAAATTTATGTCTTTGATGTAAATAAGACAATAATATGTATTTACTGGAAAAATAAGAAATTTTGAATAAATATTAAATATATTTTAATTATTAGTAAATAATTTTTTTTTATTTTATAATAAATTAATCATGAATTAATTATTAAACTATATCATTAATAATTGTAAATGTTAATTTTATTACAATATACGAATTATATGTAAGTTATAAATGATGATTATCGAAGCTTGTTGTAATAATATTGATATGATGATAACATTAAGGGATAATATTATCATAGAGAGCACACAACATAGTATAGAGATATTTATATATTTTTATGCAATCTTGAGTATCTTACAATATATTTGTATACAATTTTAATTATTTAATATAAGCAAAATCAGCTGTTCTAGAAATAGCATACCTATCTAACAAATTACTTTTCAATCAATTGTGTTCAATTTCTCATTTTTTCTGCATTATAAATTCAATTTCAACTACTATTATGCAATCAAACTATTTATGTGGCAATTCAATCAAACATTATGTGGCAATTCAATCAAACACAGAGCAATCACTTAACTGTTCTAGAAATAGCATATCTATCTAACAAATTAATTTTCAATCAATTGTGTTCAATTTCTCATTTTTTCTACATTATAAATTCAATTTCAACTACTATTATGCAATCAAACTATTTATGTGGCAATTCAATCAAACAGAGAGTAATCACTTATATGTTTCTATCCTTATGCATGTTTTTACCACTTATGCATATTTTAACCACTTATGCATGTTTTTGTTAACCAATATAAGAGCATTTTATGGATCTTATTATTTTATGGATCTTAGAATGAAAATATGTGAGTTGGGCCAACAAGAAACTTACAAATGACAGTCCTGGATTGGGGCTACTGTATCAAAAGTTTTTTCATAATGTTAAATTATGAATTGTTGAAGGGGTTGAAGGTGAGGTTGAAAGTGAAATTTCTGATCTTGTTTCAAGGAGCTGCCATGTTGTTTTAAGCAACTGTTTCTGTGTGTTTCTGTTTGAAGAGGTAGAAGGATGAAGAGATACGATATAACTAAAGAGTGCAAAAGGAAATGATGGAGTGTCCAGTTTGATTGTGCAGAAGAAAATGATGGAGTGTCATGTCTGATTGTGCAGAAGAAAATGTTGATACGTGTGTTTTAGATCCCTTGAGATAAGATTTTTGTGGAACATTAAAATATCAATGGTATTAAATGGAATTTAGAATAAATAGTATTAAATGCAATTTATGTTCATATTATTCTTAAATATAAATGTAATATATGAATTAAATATTATTAAAATTGTGATATAATATGAAAAACTCACAACTGATATATGATCATAAACAAAATTATATAATTATTTATATATTTTTGACATCTTATTAATTATGTGAGTTATATAGTTATGTAATCAAATAATAATAGAATATGACACAAAATTAGAAGACTGAGAATGGAAAAAGATACAATAAAAAATTAATTAATTAAATATCATTAAATTATTAAATTATCCTATTACTTTTTTTTGCTAAATTAACATTATTTAGGCGGTAAAACTTATTGAAATTATTTAAAAACTTTTATATATTTGAGGGGAGAAATATATGTCTTTCCTTTAAATAAGACAAAAATATGTATTTACTGGAAAAATAAGAAATTTTGAATAAATATTAAATATATTTTAATTATTAGTAAATAAATATTTTTTAATTTCAAAATAAATTAATCATGAATTAATTATTAAACTATATCATTAATAATTGTAAATGTTAATTTAATTACAATATACGAATTATATGTAAGTTATAAATGATGATCATTGATGATTGTTGTAATAATATTGCTATGATGATAACATTAAGGGATAATAATATCATAGAGAGCACATAACATAGTGTTAAATTCTCTCAAAGAAATAAGGAATTGATCTATAGTTGTCATGGAGAGCACACAACACAGTGTTATATAAAATTATAAATAATAAAATATATTAATATATAATTAATGACATTAAATTTATCATAAGAAAATATATAATGATTGGATTTTTTGTGGAAAATTAAAAATATCAATGGTATTAAATGGAATTTAGAATAAATAGAATTAAATGCAATTTATGTTCATCTTATTCTTAAATATATATGTAATATATGAATTAAATATTATTAAAATTGTGATATAATATGAAAAACTCACAATTGATATATGATCATAAAAAAATTATATAATTATTTATATTTTTGGCATCTTATTAATTAAGTGAGTTATATAGTTATATAATCAAATAATAATAGAATATGACACAATATTAGAAGACTGAGATTGGAAAAAGATACAAGAAAAAATTAAATAATTAATGAAAGAAATATAATTTTTGACTAATTATTTTATAAAACTGATTAAATAAATATTATTATATTATTAATTTATCCTCTTACTTTTTTTTACTAAATTAACATTTATTTAGGCGGAAAACTTATTGATTTTTTTTTTATATATATTTGAGGGGAGAAATATATGTTTTGATGTAAATAAGACAAAAGTATGTATTTACTGGAAAAATAAGAAATTTTGAATAAATATTAAATATATTTTAATTATTAGTAAATAAATATTATTTAATTTTAAAATAAATTAATGATGAATTAATTATTAAACTATATCATTAATAATTGTAAATGTTAATTTTATTACAATATAGGAATTATATGTAAGTTATAAATGAGAAATATATGTTTTTGTTGTAATAATATTGAGATCATGATAACATTAAGGGATAATAATATCATAGAGAGCACAACACAGTGTTATATTCTCAAAAAGAAATTAGGAATTGATCTATAGTTGTCATAGAGAGCACACAACATAGTGTTATAAATTCAATTTCAACTACTATTATGCAATCAAATTATTTATGTGGCAATTCAATCAAACACAGAGTAATCACTTCTATGTTTCTATGTGAGTTGGGCCTAACCAGAAACTTACAAATGACAGTCCTGGAATTGGGCTACTGTATCAAAAGTCTTTTCATAATGTTAAATTATGAATTGTTGAAGGGGTTGAAGGTGAGGTTGAAAGTGACATTTCTCATCCTGTTTAAAGGAGTTAAAGGAGTTGTCATGCTGTTTTAAGCAGTTCTTTCTGTCTGTTTCTGTATGAAGAGGTAGAAGGATGAAGAGATAAGATATAACTAAAGAGGTGCAAAAGGCATGTGCAGAAGAAAATGATGGAGTGTCCAAAAGAAAATGATGGAGTGTGATGTCTGATTGTGCAGAAGAAAATGTTGATACGGTGCAAAAGCCATGTGGAAATCAATGTAGCTGATGCAGAAGAAAAAAAACAATATTAAAGAAATTGATCGAAACCAGAAAAATGAAGGTTTAAAATAGATTTTCTATTTTATAGTATTAAATGCAATTTATGTTCATCTTATTCTTAAATATATATGTAATATATGAATTAAATATTATTAAAATTGTGATATAATATGAAAAACTCACAACTGATATATGATTATAAAAAAAATTATATAATTATTATATGTTTTTGGCATCTTATTAATTATGTGAGTTATATAGTTATATAATCAAATAATAATAGAATATGACACAATATTAGAAGACTGAGATTGGAAAAAGATACAATAAAAAAATTAAATAATTAATGAAAGAAATATAATTTTTGACTAATTATTTTATAAAAATTATTAAATAAATATTATTAAATTATTAAATTATCCAATTACTTTTTTTTACTAAATTAACATTTATATAGGCGGTAAAACTTATTGAAATTATTAATAAAAAATTATATATTTGAGGGGAGAAATTTATGTCTTTGATGTAAATAAGACAATAGTATGTATTTACTGGAAAAATAAGAAATTTTGAATAAATATTAAATATATTTTAATTATTAGTAAATAATTTTTTTTTATTTTATAATAAATTAATCATGAATTAATTATTAAACTATATCATTAATAATTGTAAATGTTAATTTTATTACAATATACGAATTATATGTAAGTTATAAATGATGATCATCGAAGATTGTTGTAATAATATTGATATGATGATAACATTAAGGGATAATATTATCATAGAGAGCACACAACATAGTATAGAGATATTTATATATTTTTATGCAATTTTGAGTATCTTACAATATATTTGTATACAATTTTAATTATTTAATATAAGAAAAATCAGCTGTTCTAGAAATAGCATACCTATCTAACAAATTACTTTTCAATCAATTGTGTTCAATTTCTCATTTTTTCTGCATTATAAATTCAATTTCAACTACTATTATGCAATCAAACTATTTATGTGGCAATTCAATCAAACATTATGTGGCAATTCAATCAAACACAGAGCAATCACTTAACTGTTCTAGAAATAGCATATCTATCTAACCAATTAATTTTCAATCAATTGTGTTCAATTTCTCATTTTTTCTACATTATAAATTCAATTTCAACTACTATTATGCAATCAAACTATTTATGTGGCAATTCAATCAAACAGAGAGTAATCACTTCTATGTTTCTATCCTTATGCATGTTTTTACCACTTATGCATATTTTAACCACTTATGCATGTTTTTGTTAACCAATATAAGAGCATTTTATGGATCTTATTATTTTATGGATCTTAGAATGAAAATATGTGAGTTGGGCCAACAAGAAACTTACAAATGACAGTCCTGGATTGGGGCTACTGTATCAAAAGTCTTTTCATAATGTTAAATTATGAATTGTTGAAGGGGTTGAAGGTGAGGTTGAAAGTGAAATTTCTGATCTTGTTTCAAGGAGCTGCCATGTTGTTTTAAGCAACTGTTTCTGTGTGTTTCTGTTTGAAGAGGTAGAAGGATGAAGAGATACGATATAACTAAAGAGTGCAAAAGGAAATGATGGAGTGTCCAGTTTGATTGTGCAGAAGAAAATGATGGAGTGTCATGTCTGATTGTGCAGAAGAAAATGTTGATACGTGTGTTTTAGATCCCTTGAGATAAGATTTTTGTGGAACATTAAAAATATCAATGGTATTAAATGGAATTTAGAATAAATAGTATTAAATGCAATTTATGTTCATATTATTCTTAAATATAAATGTAATATATGAATTAAATATTATTAAAATTGTGATATAATATGAAAAACTCACAACTGATATATGATCATAAACAAAATTATATAATTATTTATATATTTTGACATCTTATTAATTATGTGAGTTATATAGTTATGTAATCAAATAATAATAGAATATGACACAAAATTAGAAGACTGAGAATGGAAAAAGATACAATAAAAAATTAATTAATTAAATATCATTAAATTATTAAATTATCCTATTACTTTTTTTTGCTAAATTAACATTATTTAGGCGGTAAAACTTATTGAAATTATTTAAAAACTTTTATATATTTGAGGGGAGAAATATATGTCTTTCCTTTAAATAAGACAAAAATATGTATTTACTGGAAAAATAAGAAATTTTGAATAAATATTAAATATATTTTAATTATTAGTAAATAAATATTTTTAATTTCAAAATAAATTAATCATGAATTAATTATTAAACTATATCATTAATAATTGTAAATGTTAATTTAATTACAATATACGAATTATATGTAAGTTATAAATGATGATCATTGATGATTGTTGTAATAATATTGCTATGATGATAACATTAAGGGATAATAATATCATAGAGAGCACATAACATAGTGTTAAATTCTCTCAAAGAAATAAGGAATTGATCTATAGTTGTCATGGAGAGCACACAACACAGTGTTATATAAAATTATAAATAATAAAATATATTAATATATAATTAATGACATTAAATTTATCATAAGAAAATATATAATGATTGGATTTTTTGTGGAAAATTAAAAATATCAATGGTATTAAATGGAATTTAGAATAAATAGAATTAAATGCAATTTATGTTCATCTTATTCTTAAATATATATGTAATATATGAATTAAATATTATTAAAATTGTGATATAATATGAAAAACTCACAATTGATATATGATCATAAAAAAAATTATATAATTATTTATATATTTTGGCATCTTATTAATTAAGTGAGTTATATAGTTATATAATCAAATAATAATAGAATATGACACAATATTAGAAGACTGAGATTGGAAAAAGATACAAGAAAAAAATTAAATAATTAATGAAAGAAATATAATTTTTGACTAATTATTTTATAAAACTGATTAAATAAATATTATTATATTATTAATTTATCCTCTTACTTTTTTTTACTAAATTAACATTTATTTAGGCGGAAAACTTATTGATTTTTTTTTTATATATATTTGAGGGGAGAAATATATGTTTTTGATGTAAATAAGACAAAAGTATGTATTTACTGGAAAAATAAGAAATTTTGAATAAATATTAAATATATTTTAATTATTAGTAAATAAATATTATTTAATTTTAAAATAAATTAATGATGAATTAATTATTAAACTATATCATTAATAATTGTAAATGTTAATTTTATTACAATATAGGAATTATATGTAAGTTATAAATGAGAAATATATGTTTTTGTTGTAATAATATTGAGATCATGATAACATTAAGGGATAATAATATCATAGAGAGCACAACACAGTGTTATATTCTCAAAAAGAAATTAGGAATTGATCTATAGTTGTCATAGAGAGCACACAACATAGTGTTATAAATTCAATTTCAACTACTATTATGCAATCAAATTATTTATGTGGCAATTCAATCAAACACAGAGTAATCACTTCTATGTTTCTATGTGAGTTGGGCCTAACCAGAAACTTACAAATGACAGTCCTGGAATTGGGCTACTGTATCAAAAGTCTTTTCATAATGTTAAATTATGAATTGTTGAAGGGGTTGAAGGTGAGGTTGAAAGTGACATTTCTCATCCTGTTTAAAGGAGTTAAAGGAGTTGTCATGCTGTTTTAAGCAGCTCTTTCTGTCTGTTTCTGTATGAAGAGGTAGAAGGATGAAGAGATAAGATATAACTAAAGAGGTGCAAAAGGCATGTGCAGAAGAAAATGATGGAGTGTCCAAAAGAAAATGATGGAGTGTGATGTCTGATTGTGCAGAAGAAAATGTTGATACGGTGCAAAAGCCATGTGGAAATCAATGTAGCTGATGCAGAAGAAAAAAACAATATTAAAGAAATTGATCGAAACCAGAAAAATGAAGGTTTAAAATAGATTTTCTATTTTATAGTATTAAATGCAATTTATGTTCATCTTATTCTTAAATATATATGTAATATATGAATTAAATATTATTAAAATTGTGATATAATATGAAAAACTCACAACTGATATATGATTATAAAAAAAATTATATAATTATTATATGTTTTTGGCATCTTATTAATTATGTGAGTTATATAGTTATATAATCAAATAATAATAGAATATGACACAATATTAGAAGACTGAGATTGGAAAAAGATACAATAAAAAAATTAAATAATTAATGAAAGAAATATAATTTTTGACTAATTATTTTATAAAAATTATTAAATAAATATTATTAAATTATTAAATTATCCAATTACTTTTTTTTACTAAATTAACATTTATATAGGCGGTAAAACTTATTGAAATTATTAATAAAAAATTATATATTTGAGGGGAGAAATTTATGTCTTTGATGTAAATAAGACAATAGTATGTATTTACTGGAAAAATAAGAAATTTTGAATAAATATTAAATATATTTTAATTATTAGTAAATAATTTTTTTTATTTTATAATAAATTAATCATGAATTAATTATTAAACTATATCATTAATAATTGTAAATGTTAATTTTATTACAATATACGAATTATATGTAAGTTATAAATGATGATCATCGAAGATTGTTGTAATAATATTGATATGATGATAACATTAAGGGATAATATTATCATAGAGAGCACACAACATAGTATAGAGATATTTATATATTTTTATGCAATTTTGAGTATCTTACAATATATTTGTATACAATTTTAATTATTTAATATAAGAAAAATCAGCTGTTCTAGAAATAGCATACCTATCTAACAAATTACTTTTCAATCAATTGTGTTCAATTTCTCATTTTTTCTGCATTATAAATTCAATTTCAACTACTATTATGCAATCAAACTATTTATGTGGCAATTCAATCAAACATTATGTGGCAATTCAATCAAACACAGAGCAATCACTTAACTGTTCTAGAAATAGCATATCTATCTAACCAATTAATTTTCAATCAATTGTGTTCAATTTCTCATTTTTTCTACATTATAAATTCAATTTCAACTACTATTATGCAATCAAACTATTTATGTGGCAATTCAATCAAACAGAGAGTAATCACTTCTATGTTTCTATCCTTATGCATGTTTTTACCACTTATGCATATTTTAACCACTTATGCATGTTTTTGTTAACCAATATAAGAGCATTTTATGGATCTTATTATTTTATGGATCTTAGAATGAAAATATGTGAGTTGGGCCAACAAGAAACTTACAAATGACAGTCCTGGATTGGGGCTACTGTATCAAAAGTCTTTTCATAATGTTAAATTATGAATTGTTGAAGGGGTTGAAGGTGAGGTTGAAAGTGAAATTTCTGATCTTGTTTCAAGGAGCTGCCATGTTGTTTTAAGCAACTGTTTCTGTGTGTTTCTGTTTGAAGAGGTAGAAGGATGAAGAGATACGATATAACTAAAGAGTGCAAAAGGAAATGATGGAGTGTCCAGTTTGATTGTGCAGAAGAAAATGATGGAGTGTCATGTCTGATTGTGCAGAAGAAAATGTTGATACGTGTGTTTTAGATCCCTTGAGATAAGATTTTTGTGGAACATTAAAAATATCAATGGTATTAAATGGAATTTAGAATAAATAGTATTAAATGCAATTTATGTTCATATTATTCTTAAATATAAATGTAATATATGAATTAAATATTATTAAAATTGTGATATAATATGAAAAACTCACAACTGATATATGATCATAAACAAAATTATATAATTATTTATATATTTTTGACATCTTATTAATTATGTGAGTTATATAGTTATGTAATCAAATAATAATAGAATATGACACAAAATTAGAAGACTGAGAATGGAAAAAGATACAATAAAAAATTAATTAATTAAATATCATTAAATTATTAAATTATCCTATTACTTTTTTTTTGCTAAATTAACATTATTTAGGCGGTAAAACTTATTGAAATTATTTAAAAACTTTTATATATTTGAGGGGAGAAATATATGTCTTTCCTTTAAATAAGACAAAAATATGTATTTACTGGAAAAATAAGAAATTTTGAATAAATATTAAATATATTTTAATTATTAGTAAATAAATATTTTTTAATTTCAAAATAAATTAATCATGAATTAATTATTAAACTATATCATTAATAATTGTAAATGTTAATTTAATTACAATATACGAATTATATGTAAGTTATAAATGATGATCATTGATGATTGTTGTAATAATATTGCTATGATGATAACATTAAGGGATAATAATATCATAGAGAGCACATAACATAGTGTTAAATTCTCTCAAAGAAATAAGGAATTGATCTATAGTTGTCATGGAGAGCACACAACACAGTGTTATATAAAATTATAAATAATAAAATATATTAATATATAATTAATGACATTTAATTTATCATAAGAAAATATATAATGATTGGATTTTTTGTGGAAAATTAAAAATATCAATGGTATTAAATGGAATTTAGAATAAATAGAATTAAATGCAATTTATGTTCATCTTATTCTTAAATATATATGTAATATATGAATTAAATATTATTAAAATTGTGATATAATATGAAAAACTCACAATTGATATATGATCATAAAAAAAATTATATAATTATTTATATATTTTTGGCATCTTATTAATTAAGTGAGTTATATAGTTATATAATCAAATAATAATAGAATATGACACAATATTAGAAGACTGAGATTGGAAAAAGATACAAGAAAAAAATTAAATAATTAATGAAAGAAATATAATTTTTGACTAATTATTTTATAAAACTGATTAAATAAATATTATTATATTATTAATTTATCCTCTTACTTTTTTTTACTAAATTAACATTTATTTAGGCGGAAAACTTATTGATTTTTTTTTTATATATATTTGAGGGGAGAAATATATGTTTTTGATGTAAATAAGACAAAAGTATGTATTTACTGGAAAAATAAGAAATTTTGAATAAATATTAAATATATTTTAATTATTAGTAAATAAATATTATTTAATTTTAAAATAAATTAATGATGAATTAATTATTAAACTATATCATTAATAATTGTAAATGTTAATTTTATTACAATATAGGAATTATATGTAAGTTATAAATGAGAAATATATGTTTTTGTTGTAATAATATTGAGATCATGATAACATTAAGGGATAATAATATCATAGAGAGCACAACACAGTGTTATATTCTCAAAAAGAAATTAGGAATTGATCTATAGTTGTCATAGAGAGCACACAACATAGTGTTATAAATTCAATTTCAACTACTATTATGCAATCAAATTATTTATGTGGCAATTCAATCAAACACAGAGTAATCACTTCTATGTTTCTATGTGAGTTGGGCCTAACCAGAAACTTACAAATGACAGTCCTGGAATTGGGCTACTGTATCAAAAGTCTTTTCATAATGTTAAATTATGAATTGTTGAAGGGGTTGAAGGTGAGGTTGAAAGTGACATTTCTCATCCTGTTTAAAGGAGTTAAAGGAGTTGTCATGCTGTTTTAAGCAGCTCTTTCTGTCTGTTTCTGTATGAAGAGGTAGAAGGATGAAGAGATAAGATATAACTAAAGAGGTGCAAAAGGCATGTGCAGAAGAAAATGATGGAGTGTCCAAAAGAAAATGATGGAGTGTGATGTCTGATTGTGCAGAAGAAAATGTTGATACGGTGCAAAAGCCATGTGGAAATCAATGTAGCTGATGCAGAAGAAAAAAAACAATATTAAAGAAATTGATCGAAACCAGAAAAATGAAGGTTTAAAATAGATTTTCTATTTTATAGTATTAAATGCAATTTATGTTCATCTTATTCTTAAATATATATGTAATATATGAATTAAATATTATTAAAATTGTGATATAATATGAAAAACTCACAACTGATATATGATTATAAAAAAAATTATATAATTATTATATGTTTTTGGCATCTTATTAATTATGTGAGTTATATAGTTATATAATCAAATAATAATAGAATATGACACAATATTAGAAGACTGAGATTGGAAAAAGATACAATAAAAAAATTAAATAATTAATGAAAGAAATATAATTTTTGACTAATTATTTTATAAAAATTATTAAATAAATATTATTAAATTATTAAATTATCCAATTACTTTTTTTTACTAAATTAACATTTATATAGGCGGTAAAACTTATTGAAATTATTAATAAAAAATTATATATTTGAGGGGAGAAATTTATGTCTTTGATGTAAATAAGACAATAGTATGTATTTACTGGAAAAATAAGAAATTTTGAATAAATATTAAATATATTTTAATTATTAGTAAATAATTTTTTTTTATTTTATAATAAATTAATCATGAATTAATTATTAAACTATATCATTAATAATTGTAAATGTTAATTTTATTACAATATACGAATTATATGTAAGTTATAAATGATGATCATCGAAGATTGTTGTAATAATATTGATATGATGATAACATTAAGGGATAATATTATCATAGAGAGCACACAACATAGTATAGAGATATTTATATATTTTTATGCAATTTTGAGTATCTTACAATATATTTGTATACAATTTTAATTATTTAATATAAGAAAAATCAGCTGTTCTAGAAATAGCATACCTATCTAACAAATTACTTTTCAATCAATTGTGTTCAATTTCTCATTTTTTCTGCATTATAAATTCAATTTCAACTACTATTATGCAATCAAACTATTTATGTGGCAATTCAATCAAACATTATGTGGCAATTCAATCAAACACAGAGCAATCACTTAACTGTTCTAGAAATAGCATATCTATCTAACCAATTAATTTTCAATCAATTGTGTTCAATTTCTCATTTTTTCTACATTATAAATTCAATTTCAACTACTATTATGCAATCAAACTATTTATGTGGCAATTCAATCAAACAGAGAGTAATCACTTCTATGTTTCTATCCTTATGCATGTTTTTACCACTTATGCATATTTTAACCACTTATGCATGTTTTTGTTAACCAATATAAGAGCATTTTATGGATCTTATTATTTTATGGATCTTAGAATGAAAATATGTGAGTTGGGCCAACAAGAAACTTACAAATGACAGTCCTGGATTGGGGCTACTGTATCAAAAGTCTTTTCATAATGTTAAATTATGAATTGTTGAAGGGGTTGAAGGTGAGGTTGAAAGTGAAATTTCTGATCTTGTTTCAAGGAGCTGCCATGTTGTTTTAAGCAACTGTTTCTGTGTGTTTCTGTTTGAAGAGGTAGAAGGATGAAGAGATACGATATAACTAAAGAGTGCAAAAGGAAATGATGGAGTGTCCAGTTTGATTGTGCAGAAGAAAATGATGGAGTGTCATGTCTGATTGTGCAGAAGAAAATGTTGATACGTGTGTTTTAGATCCCTTGAGATAAGATTTTTGTGGAACATTAAAAATATCAATGGTATTAAATGGAATTTAGAATAAATAGTATTAAATGCAATTTATGTTCATATTATTCTTAAATATAAATGTAATATATGAATTAAATATTATTAAAATTGTGATATAATATGAAAAACTCACAACTGATATATGATCATAAACAAAATTATATAATTATTTATATATTTTTGACATCTTATTAATTATGTGAGTTATATAGTTATGTAATCAAATAATAATAGAATATGACACAAAATTAGAAGACTGAGAATGGAAAAAGATACAATAAAAAATTAATTAATTAAATATCATTAAATTATTAAATTATCCTATTACTTTTTTTTGCTAAATTAACATTATTTAGGCGGTAAAACTTATTGAAATTATTTAAAAACTTTTATATATTTGAGGGGAGAAATATATGTCTTTCCTTTAAATAAGACAAAAATATGTATTTACTGGAAAAATAAGAAATTTTGAATAAATATTAAATATATTTTAATTATTAGTAAATAAATATTTTTTAATTTCAAAATAAATTAATCATGAATTAATTATTAAACTATATCATTAATAATTGTAAATGTTAATTTAATTACAATATACGAATTATATGTAAGTTATAAATGATGATCATTGATGATTGTTGTAATAATATTGCTATGATGATAACATTAAGGGATAATAATATCATAGAGAGCACATAACATAGTGTTAAATTCTCTCAAAGAAATAAGGAATTGATCTATAGTTGTCATGGAGAGCACACAACACAGTGTTATATAAAATTATAAATAATAAAATATATTAATATATAATTAATGACATTAAATTTATCATAAGAAAATATATAATGATTGGATTTTTTGTGGAAAATTAAAAATATCAATGGTATTAAATGGAATTTAGAATAAATAGAATTAAATGCAATTTATGTTCATCTTATTCTTAAATATATATGTAATATATGAATTAAATATTATTAAAATTGTGATATAATATGAAAAACTCACAATTGATATATGATCATAAAAAAAATTATATAATTATTTATATATTTTTGGCATCTTATTAATTAAGTGAGTTATATAGTTATATAATCAAATAATAATAGAATATGACACAATATTAGAAGACTGAGATTGGAAAAAGATACAAGAAAAAAATTAAATAATTAATGAAAGAAATATAATTTTTGACTAATTATTTTATAAAACTGATTAAATAAATATTATTATATTATTAATTTATCCTCTTACTTTTTTTTACTAAATTAACATTTATTTAGGCGGAAAACTTATTGATTTTTTTTTTATATATATTTGAGGGGAGAAATATATGTTTTTGATGTAAATAAGACAAAAGTATGTATTTACTGGAAAAATAAGAAATTTTGAATAAATATTAAATATATTTTAATTATTAGTAAATAAATATTATTTAATTTTAAAATAAATTAATGATGAATTAATTATTAAACTATATCATTAATAATTGTAAATGTTAATTTTATTACAATATAGGAATTATATGTAAGTTATAAATGAGAAATATATGTTTTTGTTGTAATAATATTGAGATCATGATAACATTAAGGGATAATAATATCATAGAGAGCACAACACAGTGTTATATTCTCAAAAAGAAATTAGGAATTGATCTATAGTTGTCATAGAGAGCACACAACATAGTGTTATAAATTCAATTTCAACTACTATTATGCAATCAAATTATTTATGTGGCAATTCAATCAAACACAGAGTAATCACTTCTATGTTTCTATGTGAGTTGGGCCTAACCAGAAACTTACAAATGACAGTCCTGGAATTGGGCTACTGTATCAAAAGTCTTTTCATAATGTTAAATTATGAATTGTTGAAGGGGTTGAAGGTGAGGTTGAAAGTGACATTTCTCATCCTGTTTAAAGGAGTTAAAGGAGTTGTCATGCTGTTTTAAGCAGCTCTTTCTGTCTGTTTCTGTATGAAGAGGTAGAAGGATGAAGAGATAAGATATAACTAAAGAGGTGCAAAAGGCATGTGCAGAAGAAAATGATGGAGTGTCCAAAAGAAAATGATGGAGTGTGATGTCTGATTGTGCAGAAGAAAATGTTGATACGGTGCAAAAGCCATGTGGAAATCAATGTAGCTGATGCAGAAGAAAAAAAACAATATTAAAGAAATTGATCGAAACCAGAAAAATGAAGGTTTAAAATAGATTTTCTATTTTATAGTATTAAATGCAATTTATGTTCATCTTATTCTTAAATATATATGTAATATATGAATTAAATATTATTAAAATTGTGATATAATATGAAAAACTCACAACTGATATATGATTATAAAAAAAATTATATAATTATTATATGTTTTTGGCATCTTATTAATTATGTGAGTTATATAGTTATATAATCAAATAATAATAGAATATGACACAATATTAGAAGACTGAGATTGGAAAAAGATACAATAAAAAAATTAAATAATTAATGAAAGAAATATAATTTTTGACTAATTATTTTATAAAAATTATTAAATAAATATTATTAAATTATTAAATTATCCAATTACTTTTTTTTACTAAATTAACATTTATATAGGCGGTAAAACTTATTGAAATTATTAATAAAAAATTATATATTTGAGGGGAGAAATTTATGTCTTTGATGTAAATAAGACAATAGTATGTATTTACTGGAAAAATAAGAAATTTTGAATAAATATTAAATATATTTTAATTATTAGTAAATAATTTTTTTTTATTTTATAATAAATTAATCATGAATTAATTATTAAACTATATCATTAATAATTGTAAATGTTAATTTTATTACAATATACGAATTATATGTAAGTTATAAATGATGATCATCGAAGATTGTTGTAATAATATTGATATGATGATAACATTAAGGGATAATATTATCATAGAGAGCACACAACATAGTATAGAGATATTTATATATTTTTATGCAATTTTGAGTATCTTACAATATATTTGTATACAATTTTAATTATTTAATATAAGAAAAATCAGCTGTTCTAGAAATAGCATACCTATCTAACAAATTACTTTTCAATCAATTGTGTTCAATTTCTCATTTTTTCTGCATTATAAATTCAATTTCAACTACTATTATGCAATCAAACTATTTATGTGGCAATTCAATCAAACATTATGTGGCAATTCAATCAAACACAGAGCAATCACTTAACTGTTCTAGAAATAGCATATCTATCTAACCAATTAATTTTCAATCAATTGTGTTCAATTTCTCATTTTTTCTACATTATAAATTCAATTTCAACTACTATTATGCAATCAAACTATTTATGTGGCAATTCAATCAAACAGAGAGTAATCACTTCTATGTTTCTATCCTTATGCATGTTTTTACCACTTATGCATATTTTAACCACTTATGCATGTTTTTGTTAACCAATATAAGAGCATTTTATGGATCTTATTATTTTATGGATCTTAGAATGAAAATATGTGAGTTGGGCCAACAAGAAACTTACAAATGACAGTCCTGGATTGGGGCTACTGTATCAAAAGTCTTTTCATAATGTTAAATTATGAATTGTTGAAGGGGTTGAAGGTGAGGTTGAAAGTGAAATTTCTGATCTTGTTTCAAGGAGCTGCCATGTTGTTTTAAGCAACTGTTTCTGTGTGTTTCTGTTTGAAGAGGTAGAAGGATGAAGAGATACGATATAACTAAAGAGTGCAAAAGGAAATGATGGAGTGTCCAGTTTGATTGTGCAGAAGAAAATGATGGAGTGTCATGTCTGATTGTGCAGAAGAAAATGTTGATACGTGTGTTTTAGATCCCTTGAGATAAGATTTTTGTGGAACATTAAAAATATCAATGGTATTAAATGGAATTTAGAATAAATAGTATTAAATGCAATTTATGTTCATATTATTCTTAAATATAAATGTAATATATGAATTAAATATTATTAAAATTGTGATATAATATGAAAAACTCACAACTGATATATGATCATAAACAAAATTATATAATTATTTATATATTTTTGACATCTTATTAATTATGTGAGTTATATAGTTATGTAATCAAATAATAATAGAATATGACACAAAATTAGAAGACTGAGAATGGAAAAAGATACAATAAAAAATTAATTAATTAAATATCATTAAATTATTAAATTATCCTATTACTTTTTTTTGCTAAATTAACATTATTTAGGCGGTAAAACTTATTGAAATTATTTAAAAACTTTTATATATTTGAGGGGAGAAATATATGTCTTTCCTTTAAATAAGACAAAAATATGTATTTACTGGAAAAATAAGAAATTTTGAATAAATATTAAATATATTTTAATTATTAGTAAATAAATATTTTTTAATTTCAAAATAAATTAATCATGAATTAATTATTAAACTATATCATTAATAATTGTAAATGTTAATTTAATTACAATATACGAATTATATGTAAGTTATAAATGATGATCATTGATGATTGTTGTAATAATATTGCTATGATGATAACATTAAGGGATAATAATATCATAGAGAGCACATAACATAGTGTTAAATTCTCTCAAAGAAATAAGGAATTGATCTATAGTTGTCATGGAGAGCACACAACACAGTGTTATATAAAATTATAAATAATAAAATATATTAATATATAATTAATGACATTAAATTTATCATAAGAAAATATATAATGATTGGATTTTTTGTGGAAAATTAAAAATATCAATGGTATTAAATGGAATTTAGAATAAATAGAATTAAATGCAATTTATGTTCATCTTATTCTTAAATATATATGTAATATATGAATTAAATATTATTAAAATTGTGATATAATATGAAAAACTCACAATTGATATATGATCATAAAAAAAATTATATAATTATTTATATATTTTTGGCATCTTATTAATTAAGTGAGTTATATAGTTATATAATCAAATAATAATAGAATATGACACAATATTAGAAGACTGAGATTGGAAAAAGATACAAGAAAAAAATTAAATAATTAATGAAAGAAATATAATTTTTGACTAATTATTTTATAAAACTGATTAAATAAATATTATTATATTATTAATTTATCCTCTTACTTTTTTTTACTAAATTAACATTTATTTAGGCGGAAAACTTATTGATTTTTTTTTTATATATATTTGAGGGGAGAAATATATGTTTTTGATGTAAATAAGACAAAAGTATGTATTTACTGGAAAAATAAGAAATTTTGAATAAATATTAAATATATTTTAATTATTAGTAAATAAATATTATTTAATTTTAAAATAAATTAATGATGAATTAATTATTAAACTATATCATTAATAATTGTAAATGTTAATTTTATTACAATATAGGAATTATATGTAAGTTATAAATGAGAAATATATGTTTTTGTTGTAATAATATTGAGATCATGATAACATTAAGGGATAATAATATCATAGAGAGCACAACACAGTGTTATATTCTCAAAAAGAAATTAGGAATTGATCTATAGTTGTCATAGAGAGCACACAACATAGTGTTATAAATTCAATTTCAACTACTATTATGCAATCAAATTATTTATGTGGCAATTCAATCAAACACAGAGTAATCACTTCTATGTTTCTATGTGAGTTGGGCCTAACCAGAAACTTACAAATGACAGTCCTGGAATTGGGCTACTGTATCAAAAGTCTTTTCATAATGTTAAATTATGAATTGTTGAAGGGGTTGAAGGTGAGGTTGAAAGTGACATTTCTCATCCTGTTTAAAGGAGTTAAAGGAGTTGTCATGCTGTTTTAAGCAGCTCTTTCTGTCTGTTTCTGTATGAAGAGGTAGAAGGATGAAGAGATAAGATATAACTAAAGAGGTGCAAAAGGCATGTGCAGAAGAAAATGATGGAGTGTCCAAAAGAAAATGATGGAGTGTGATGTCTGATTGTGCAGAAGAAAATGTTGATACGGTGCAAAAGCCATGTGGAAATCAATGTAGCTGATGCAGAAGAAAAAAAACAATATTAAAGAAATTGATCGAAACCAGAAAAATGAAGGTTTAAAATAGATTTTCTATTTTATAGTATTAAATGCAATTTATGTTCATCTTATTCTTAAATATATATGTAATATATGAATTAAATATTATTAAAATTGTGATATAATATGAAAAACTCACAACTGATATATGATTATAAAAAAAATTATATAATTATTATATGTTTTTGGCATCTTATTAATTATGTGAGTTATATAGTTATATAATCAAATAATAATAGAATATGACACAATATTAGAAGACTGAGATTGGAAAAAGATACAATAAAAAAATTAAATAATTAATGAAAGAAATATAATTTTTGACTAATTATTTTATAAAAATTATTAAATAAATATTATTAAATTATTAAATTATCCAATTACTTTTTTTTACTAAATTAACATTTATATAGGCGGTAAAACTTATTGAAATTATTAATAAAAAATTATATATTTGAGGGGAGAAATTTATGTCTTTGATGTAAATAAGACAATAGTATGTATTTACTGGAAAAATAAGAAATTTTGAATAAATATTAAATATATTTTAATTATTAGTAAATAATTTTTTTTATTTTATAATAAATTAATCATGAATTAATTATTAAACTATATCATTAATAATTGTAAATGTTAATTTTATTACAATATACGAATTATATGTAAGTTATAAATGATGATCATCGAAGATTGTTGTAATAATATTGATATGATGATAACATTAAGGGATAATATTATCATAGAGAGCACACAACATAGTATAGAGATATTTATATATTTTTATGCAATTTTGAGTATCTTACAATATATTTGTATACAATTTTAATTATTTAATATAAGAAAAATCAGCTGTTCTAGAAATAGCATACCTATCTAACAAATTACTTTTCAATCAATTGTGTTCAATTTCTCATTTTTTCTGCATTATAAATTCAATTTCAACTACTATTATGCAATCAAACTATTTATGTGGCAATTCAATCAAACATTATGTGGCAATTCAATCAAACACAGAGCAATCACTTAACTGTTCTAGAAATAGCATATCTATCTAACCAATTAATTTTCAATCAATTGTGTTCAATTTCTCATTTTTTCTACATTATAAATTCAATTTCAACTACTATTATGCAATCAAACTATTTATGTGGCAATTCAATCAAACAGAGAGTAATCACTTCTATGTTTCTATCCTTATGCATGTTTTTACCACTTATGCATATTTTAACCACTTATGCATGTTTTTGTTAACCAATATAAGAGCATTTTATGGATCTTATTATTTTATGGATCTTAGAATGAAAATATGTGAGTTGGGCCAACAAGAAACTTACAAATGACAGTCCTGGATTGGGGCTACTGTATCAAAAGTCTTTTCATAATGTTAAATTATGAATTGTTGAAGGGGTTGAAGGTGAGGTTGAAAGTGAAATTTCTGATCTTGTTTCAAGGAGCTGCCATGTTGTTTTAAGCAACTGTTTCTGTGTGTTTCTGTTTGAAGAGGTAGAAGGATGAAGAGATACGATATAACTAAAGAGTGCAAAAGGAAATGATGGAGTGTCCAGTTTGATTGTGCAGAAGAAAATGATGGAGTGTCATGTCTGATTGTGCAGAAGAAAATGTTGATACGTGTGTTTTAGATCCCTTGAGATAAGATTTTTGTGGAACATTAAAAATATCAATGGTATTAAATGGAATTTAGAATAAATAGTATTAAATGCAATTTATGTTCATATTATTCTTAAATATAAATGTAATATATGAATTAAATATTATTAAAATTGTGATATAATATGAAAAACTCACAACTGATATATGATCATAAACAAAATTATATAATTATTTATATATTTTTGACATCTTATTAATTATGTGAGTTATATAGTTATGTAATCAAATAATAATAGAATATGACACAAAATTAGAAGACTGAGAATGGAAAAAGATACAATAAAAAATTAATTAATTAAATATCATTAAATTATTAAATTATCCTATTACTTTTTTTTGCTAAATTAACATTATTTAGGCGGTAAAACTTATTGAAATTATTTAAAAACTTTTATATATTTGAGGGGAGAAATATATGTCTTTCCTTTAAATAAGACAAAAATATGTATTTACTGGAAAAATAAGAAATTTTGAATAAATATTAAATATATTTTAATTATTAGTAAATAAATATTTTTTAATTTCAAAATAAATTAATCATGAATTAATTATTAAACTATATCATTAATAATTGTAAATGTTAATTTAATTACAATATACGAATTATATGTAAGTTATAAATGATGATCATTGATGATTGTTGTAATAATATTGCTATGATGATAACATTAAGGGATAATAATATCATAGAGAGCACATAACATAGTGTTAAATTCTCTCAAAGAAATAAGGAATTGATCTATAGTTGTCATGGAGAGCACACAACACAGTGTTATATAAAATTATAAATAATAAAATATATTAATATATAATTAATGACATTAATTTATCATAAGAAAATATATAATGATTGGATTTTTTGTGGAAAATTAAAAATATCAATGGTATTAAATGGAATTTAGAATAAATAGAATTAAATGCAATTTATGTTCATCTTATTCTTAAATATATATGTAATATATGAATTAAATATTATTAAAATTGTGATATAATATGAAAAACTCACAATTGATATATGATCATAAAAAAAATTATATAATTATTTATATATTTTTGGCATCTTATTAATTAAGTGAGTTATATAGTTATATAATCAAATAATAATAGAATATGACACAATATTAGAAGACTGAGATTGGAAAAAGATACAAGAAAAAAATTAAATAATTAATGAAATAATATAATTTTTGACTAATTATTTTATAAAACTGATTAAATAAATATTATTATATTATTAATTTATCCTCTTACTTTTTTTTACTAAATTAACATTTATTTAGGCGGAAAACTTATTGATTTTTTTTTATATATATTTGAGGGGAGAAATATATGTTTTTGATGTAAATAAGACAAAAGTATGTATTTACTGGAAAAATAAGAAATTTTGAATAAATATTAAATATATTTTAATTATTAGTAAATAAATATTATTTAATTTTAAAATAAATTAATGATGAATTAATTATTAAACTATATCATTAATAATTGTAAATGTTAATTTTATTACAATATAGGAATTATATGTAAGTTATAAATGAGAAATATATGTTTTTGTTGTAATAATATTGAGATCATGATAACATTAAGGGATAATAATATCATAGAGAGCACAACACAGTGTTATATTCTCAAAAAGAAATTAGGAATTGATCTATAGTTGTCATAGAGAGCACACAACATAGTGTTATAAATTCAATTTCAACTACTATTATGCAATCAAATTATTTATGTGGCAATTCAATCAAACACAGAGTAATCACTTCTATGTTTCTATGTGAGTTGGGCCTAACCAGAAACTTACAAATGACAGTCCTGGAATTGGGCTACTGTATCAAAAGTCTTTTCATAATGTTAAATTATGAATTGTTGAAGGGGTTGAAGGTGAGGTTGAAAGTGACATTTCTCATCCTGTTTAAAGGAGTTAAAGGAGTTGTCATGCTGTTTTAAGCAGCTCTTTCTGTCTGTTTCTGTATGAAGAGGTAGAAGGATGAAGAGATAAGATATAACTAAAGAGGTGCAAAAGGCATGTGCAGAAGAAAATGATGGAGTGTCCAAAAGAAAATGATGGAGTGTGATGTCTGATTGTGCAGAAGAAAATGTTGATACGGTGCAAAAGCCATGTGGAAATCAATGTAGCTGATGCAGAAGAAAAAAAACAATATTAAAGAAATTGATCGAAACCAGAAAAATGAAGGTTTAAAATAGATTTTCTATTTTATAGTATTAAATGCAATTTATGTTCATCTTATTCTTAAATATATATGTAATATATGAATTAAATATTATTAAAATTGTGATATAATATGAAAAACTCACAACTGATATATGATTATAAAAAAAATTATATAATTATTATATGTTTTTGGCATCTTATTAATTATGTGAGTTATATAGTTATATAATCAAATAATAATAGAATATGACACAATATTAGAAGACTGAGATTGGAAAAAGATACAATAAAAAAATTAAATAATTAATGAAAGAAATATAATTTTTGACTAATTATTTTATAAAAATTATTAAATAAATATTATTAAATTATTAAATTATCCAATTACTTTTTTTTACTAAATTAACATTTATATAGGCGGTAAAACTTATTGAAATTATTAATAAAAAATTATATATTTGAGGGGAGAAATTTATGTCTTTGATGTAAATAAGACAATAGTATGTATTTACTGGAAAAATAAGAAATTTTGAATAAATATTAAATATATTTTAATTATTAGTAAATAATTTTTTTTTATTTTATAATAAATTAATCATGAATTAATTATTAAACTATATCATTAATAATTGTAAATGTTAATTTTATTACAATATACGAATTATATGTAAGTTATAAATGATGATCATCGAAGATTGTTGTAATAATATTGATATGATGATAACATTAAGGGATAATATTATCATAGAGAGCACACAACATAGTATAGAGATATTTATATATTTTTATGCAATTTTGAGTATCTTACAATATATTTGTATACAATTTTAATTATTTAATATAAGAAAAATCAGCTGTTCTAGAAATAGCATACCTATCTAACAAATTACTTTTCAATCAATTGTGTTCAATTTCTCATTTTTTCTGCATTATAAATTCAATTTCAACTACTATTATGCAATCAAACTATTTATGTGGCAATTCAATCAAACATTATGTGGCAATTCAATCAAACACAGAGCAATCACTTAACTGTTCTAGAAATAGCATATCTATCTAACCAATTAATTTTCAATCAATTGTGTTCAATTTCTCATTTTTTCTACATTATAAATTCAATTTCAACTACTATTATGCAATCAAACTATTTATGTGGCAATTCAATCAAACAGAGAGTAATCACTTCTATGTTTCTATCCTTATGCATGTTTTTACCACTTATGCATATTTTAACCACTTATGCATGTTTTTGTTAACCAATATAAGAGCATTTTATGGATCTTATTATTTTATGGATCTTAGAATGAAAATATGTGAGTTGGGCCAACAAGAAACTTACAAATGACAGTCCTGGATTGGGGCTACTGTATCAAAAGTCTTTTCATAATGTTAAATTATGAATTGTTGAAGGGGTTGAAGGTGAGGTTGAAAGTGAAATTTCTGATCTTGTTTCAAGGAGCTGCCATGTTGTTTTAAGCAACTGTTTCTGTGTGTTTCTGTTTGAAGAGGTAGAAGGATGAAGAGATACGATATAACTAAAGAGTGCAAAAGGAAATGATGGAGTGTCCAGTTTGATTGTGCAGAAGAAAATGATGGAGTGTCATGTCTGATTGTGCAGAAGAAAATGTTGATACGTGTGTTTTAGATCCCTTGAGATAAGATTTTTGTGGAACATTAAAAATATCAATGGTATTAAATGGAATTTAGAATAAATAGTATTAAATGCAATTTATGTTCATATTATTCTTAAATATAAATGTAATATATGAATTAAATATTATTAAAATTGTGATATAATATGAAAAACTCACAACTGATATATGATCATAAACAAAATTATATAATTATTTATATATTTTTGACATCTTATTAATTATGTGAGTTATATAGTTATGTAATCAAATAATAATAGAATATGACACAAAATTAGAAGACTGAGAATGGAAAAAGATACAATAAAAAATTAATTAATTAAATATCATTAAATTATTAAATTATCCTATTACTTTTTTTTGCTAAATTAACATTATTTAGGCGGTAAAACTTATTGAAATTATTTAAAAACTTTTATATATTTGAGGGGAGAAATATATGTCTTTCCTTTAAATAAGACAAAAATATGTATTTACTGGAAAAATAAGAAATTTTGAATAAATATTAAATATATTTTAATTATTAGTAAATAAATATTTTTAATTTCAAAATAAATTAATCATGAATTAATTATTAAACTATATCATTAATAATTGTAAATGTTAATTTAATTACAATATACGAATTATATGTAAGTTATAAATGATGATCATTGATGATTGTTGTAATAATATTGCTATGATGATAACATTAAGGGATAATAATATCATAGAGAGCACATAACATAGTGTTAAATTCTCTCAAAGAAATAAGGAATTGATCTATAGTTGTCATGGAGAGCACACAACACAGTGTTATATAAAATTATAAATAATAAAATATATTAATATATAATTAATGACATTTAATTTATCATAAGAAAATATATAATGATTGGATTTTTTGTGGAAAATTAAAAATATCAATGGTATTAAATGGAATTTAGAATAAATAGAATTAAATGCAATTTATGTTCATCTTATTCTTAAATATATATGTAATATATGAATTAAATATTATTAAAATTGTGATATAATATGAAAAACTCACAATTGATATATGATCATAAAAAAAATTATATAATTATTTATATATTTTTGGCATCTTATTAATTAAGTGAGTTATATAGTTATATAATCAAATAATAATAGAATATGACACAATATTAGAAGACTGAGATTGGAAAAAGATACAAGAAAAAAATTAAATAATTAATGAAAGAAATATAATTTTTGACTAATTATTTTATAAAACTGATTAAATAAATATTATTATATTATTAATTTATCCTCTTACTTTTTTTTACTAAATTAACATTTATTTAGGCGGAAAACTTATTGATTTTTTTTTTATATATATTTGAGGGGAGAAATATATGTTTTTGATGTAAATAAGACAAAAGTATGTATTTACTGGAAAAATAAGAAATTTTGAATAAATATTAAATATATTTTAATTATTAGTAAATAAATATTATTTAATTTTAAAATAAATTAATGATGAATTAATTATTAAACTATATCATTAATAATTGTAAATGTTAATTTTATTACAATATAGGAATTATATGTAAGTTATAAATGAGAAATATATGTTTTTGTTGTAATAATATTGAGATCATGATAACATTAAGGGATAATAATATCATAGAGAGCACAACACAGTGTTATATTCTCAAAAAGAAATTAGGAATTGATCTATAGTTGTCATAGAGAGCACACAACATAGTGTTATAAATTCAATTTCAACTACTATTATGCAATCAAATTATTTATGTGGCAATTCAATCAAACACAGAGTAATCACTTCTATGTTTCTATGTGAGTTGGGCCTAACCAGAAACTTACAAATGACAGTCCTGGAATTGGGCTACTGTATCAAAAGTCTTTTCATAATGTTAAATTATGAATTGTTGAAGGGGTTGAAGGTGAGGTTGAAAGTGACATTTCTCATCCTGTTTAAAGGAGTTAAAGGAGTTGTCATGCTGTTTTAAGCAGCTCTTTCTGTCTGTTTCTGTATGAAGAGGTAGAAGGATGAAGAGATAAGATATAACTAAAGAGGTGCAAAAGGCATGTGCAGAAGAAAATGATGGAGTGTCCAAAAGAAAATGATGGAGTGTGATGTCTGATTGTGCAGAAGAAAATGTTGATACGGTGCAAAAGCCATGTGGAAATCAATGTAGCTGATGCAGAAGAAAAAAAACAATATTAAAGAAATTGATCGAAACCAGAAAAATGAAGGTTTAAAATAGATTTTCTATTTTATAGTATTAAATGCAATTTATGTTCATCTTATTCTTAAATATATATGTAATATATGAATTAAATATTATTAAAATTGTGATATAATATGAAAAACTCACAACTGATATATGATTATAAAAAAAATTATATAATTATTATATGTTTTTGGCATCTTATTAATTATGTGAGTTATATAGTTATATAATCAAATAATAATAGAATATGACACAATATTAGAAGACTGAGATTGGAAAAAGATACAATAAAAAAATTAAATAATTAATGAAAGAAATATAATTTTTGACTAATTATTTTATAAAAATTATTAAATAAATATTATTAAATTATTAAATTATCCAATTACTTTTTTTTACTAAATTAACATTTATATAGGCGGTAAAACTTATTGAAATTATTAATAAAAAATTATATATTTGAGGGGAGAAATTTATGTCTTTGATGTAAATAAGACAATAGTATGTATTTACTGGAAAAATAAGAAATTTTGAATAAATATTAAATATATTTTAATTATTAGTAAATAATTTTTTTTTATTTTATAATAAATTAATCATGAATTAATTATTAAACTATATCATTAATAATTGTAAATGTTAATTTTATTACAATATACGAATTATATGTAAGTTATAAATGATGATCATCGAAGATTGTTGTAATAATATTGATATGATGATAACATTAAGGGATAATATTATCATAGAGAGCACACAACATAGTATAGAGATATTTATATATTTTTATGCAATTTTGAGTATCTTACAATATATTTGTATACAATTTTAATTATTTAATATAAGAAAAAT
Organism: Lathyrus oleraceus; assembly: GCF_024323335.1. NCBI lineage: Eukaryota > Viridiplantae > Streptophyta > Magnoliopsida > Fabales > Fabaceae > Lathyrus > Lathyrus oleraceus. The sequence goes on from NC_066579.1 coordinate 297,279,175, forward strand.
CAGCTGTTCTAGAAATAGCATACCTATCTAACAAATTACTTTTCAATCAATTGTGTTCAATTTCTCATTTTTTCTGCATTATAAATTCAATTTCAACTACTATTATGCAATCAAACTATTTATGTGGCAATTCAATCAAACATTATGTGGCAATTCAATCAAACACAGAGCAATCACTTAACTGTTCTAGAAATAGCATATCTATCTAACCAATTAATTTTCAATCAATTGTGTTCAATTTCTCATTTTTTCTACATTATAAATTCAATTTCAACTACTATTATGCAATCAAACTATTTATGTGGCAATTCAATCAAACAGAGAGTAATCACTTCTATGTTTCTATCCTTATGCATGTTTTTACCACTTATGCATATTTTAACCACTTATGCATGTTTTTGTTAACCAATATAAGAGCATTTTATGGATCTTATTATTTTATGGATCTTAGAATGAAAATATGTGAGTTGGGCCAACAAGAAACTTACAAATGACAGTCCTGGATTGGGGCTACTGTATCAAAAGTCTTTTCATAATGTTAAATTATGAATTGTTGAAGGGGTTGAAGGTGAGGTTGAAAGTGAAATTTCTGATCTTGTTTCAAGGAGCTGCCATGTTGTTTTAAGCAACTGTTTCTGTGTGTTTCTGTTTGAAGAGGTAGAAGGATGAAGAGATACGATATAACTAAAGAGTGCAAAAGGAAATGATGGAGTGTCCAGTTTGATTGTGCAGAAGAAAATGATGGAGTGTCATGTCTGATTGTGCAGAAGAAAATGTTGATACGTGTGTTTTAGATCCCTTGAGATAAGATTTTTGTGGAACATTAAAAATATCAATGGTATTAAATGGAATTTAGAATAAATAGTATTAAATGCAATTTATGTTCATATTATTCTTAAATATAAATGTAATATATGAATTAAATATTATTAAAATTGTGATATAATATGAAAAACTCACAACTGATATATGATCATAAACAAAATTATATAATTATTTATATATTTTTGACATCTTATTAATTATGTGAGTTATATAGTTATGTAATCAAATAATAATAGAATATGACACAAAATTAGAAGACTGAGAATGGAAAAAGATACAATAAAAAATAATTAATTAAATATCATTAAATTATTAAATTATCCTATTACTTTTTTTTGCTAAATTAACATTATTTAGGCGGTAAAACTTATTGAAATTATTTAAAAACTTTTATATATTTGAGGGGAGAAATATATGTCTTTCCTTTAAATAAGACAAAAATATGTATTTACTGGAAAAATAAGAAATTTTGAATAAATATTAAATATATTTTAATTATTAGTAAATAAATATTATTTAATTTTAAAATAAATTAATGATGAATTAATTATTAAACTATATCATTAATAATTGTAAATGTTAATTTTATTACAATATAGGAATTATATGTAAGTTATAAATGAGAAATATATGTTTTTATTGTAATAATATTGAGATCATGATAACATTAAGGGATAATAATATCATAGAGAGCACAACACAGTGTTATATTCTCAAAAAGAAATTAGGAATTGATCTATAGTTGTCATAGAGAGCACACAACATAGTGTTATAAATTCAATTTCAACTACTATTATGCAATCAAATTATTTATGTGGCAATTCAATCAAACACAGAGTAATCACTTCTATGTTTCTATCCTTATGCATGTTGGACCTAACCAAAAAATTACAAATGACAGTCCTGGAATTGGGCTACTGTATCAAAAGTCTTTTCATAATGTTAAATTATGAATTGTTGAAGGGGTTGAAGGTGAGGTTGAAAGTGACATTTCTCATCCTGTTTAAAGGAGTTAAAGGAGTTGTCATGCTGTTTTAAGCAGCTCTTTCTGTCTGTTTCTGTATGAAGAGGTAGAAGGATGAAGAGATAAGATATAACTAAAGAGGTGCAAAAGGCATGTGCAGAAGAAAATGATGGAGTGTCCAAAAGAAAATGATGGAGTGTGATGTCTGATTGTGCAGAAGAAAATGTTGATACGGTGCAAAAGCCATGTGGAAATCAATGTAGCTGATGCAGAAGAAAAAAAACAATATTAAAGAAATTGATCGAAACCAGAAAAATGAAGGTTTAAAATAGATTTTCTATTTTATAGTATTAAATGCAATTTATGTTCATCTTATTCTTAAATATATATGTAATATATGAATTAAATATTATTAAAATTGTGATATAATATGAAAAACTCACAATTGATATATGATTATAAAAATAATAATATAATTATTTATATATTTTTGGCATCTTATTAATTATGTGAGTTATATAGTTATATAATCAAATAATAATAGAATATGACACAATATTAGAAGACTGAGATTGGAAAAAGATACAATAAAAAAATTAAATATTAAATTATCCTATTACTTGTTTTTACTAAATTAACATTTATTTAGGCGGGAAAACTTATTGAAATTATTTAATTTTTTTTATATATTTGAGGGGAGAAATATATATCTTTGATGTAAATAAGACAAAAGTATGTATTTACTGGGAAAAATAAGAAATTTTGAATAAATATTAAATATATTTTAATTATTAGTAAATAATTATTTTTTAATTTTAAAATAAATTAATCATGAATTAATTATTAAATTATATCATTAATAATTGTAAATGTTAATTTTATTACAATATATTTGTATACAATTTTAATTAATTAATATAAGAAAAATTAACTGTTGTAGAAATAGCATACCTATGTAACAAATTACTTTTCAATCAATTGTGTACAATTTCTCATTTTTTTTGTACTATAAATTTAATTTCAACTACTATTATGCAATCAAACTATTTATGTGGCAATTCAATCAAACTAAGAGCAATCACTTAACTGTACAAAAAATAGCATACCTATCTAACAAATTACTTTTCAATCAATTGTGTTAAATTTCTCATTTTTTTCTACATTATAAATTCAATTTCAACTACTATTATGCAATCAAACTATTTATGTGGCAATTCAATCAAACACAGAGTAATCACTTCTATGTTTCTATCCTATCTTACCACTTATGCATGTTTTTACCACTTCTGCATGTATTTACCACTTCTGCATGTTTTTGTTAACCAATATAAGAGCATTTTATGGATCTTATTATTTTATGGATCTTAGGATGAAAATATGTGAGTTAGGCCTAACAAGAAACTTACAAATAATAGTCCTGGATTTGGGCTACTGTATCAAAAGTCTTTTCATAATGTTAAATTATGAATTGTTGAAGGGGTTGAAGGTGAGGTTGAAAGTGACATTTCTCATCCTGTTTAAAGGAGCTGTCATGTTGTTTTATGTAGTTGTTTCTGTGTGTTTCTGTTTGAAGAGGTAGAAGGATGAAGAGATACGATATAGTTTCTGTTTGAAGAGGTAGAAGGATGAAGAGATACAATATAACTAAAGAGGTGCAAAAGGCATGTGTTTAGTGTGCTGCCTAATGTGCAGAAGAAAATGATGGAGTGTCCGGTCTGAATATGCAGAAGAAAATGATGGAGTGTCATGTCTGATTGTGCAGAAGAAAATGATGGAGTGTCATGTCTGATTGTGGAACATTAAAAATATCAATGGTATTAAATGGAATTTAAAATAAATAGTATTAAACGCAATTTATGTTCATATTATTCTTAAATATATATGTAATATATGATTTAAATATTATTAAAATTGTCATATAATATAAAAAACTCACAATTGATATATGATCATAAAAAACTTATATAATTATTTATATATTTTTGGTATCTTATTAATTATGTGAGTTATATAGTTATATAATCAAATAATAATAGAATATAACACAAAATTAGAAGACCGAGATTGGAAAAAGATACAATAAAAAAATTAAATAATTAATGAAAGAAATATAATTTTTGACTAAATATTTTATAAAAATGATTAAATAAATATTATTAAATTATTAAATTATCCCACTACTTATTTTTTACTAAATTAACATTTATTTAGGCGATAAAACTAATTGAAATTATTTTAAAACTTTTATATATTTGAGGGGAGAAATATATGTCTTTGATGTAAATAAGACAAAAATATGTATTTACTGGAAAAATAAGAAATTTTGAATAAATATTAAATATATTTTAATTGTTAGTAAATAAATTTTTTTTAGTTTTAAAATAAATTAATCATGAATTAATTATTAAACTATATCATTAATAATTGTAAATGTTAATTTTATTACAATATACGAATTATATGTAAGTTATAAAAAACACATATTTTGATTACATATATATAATTATTATTTATATATACCAAATAAAAAATTAGTAAATAATAAGTAAATATGTTTTTAATTATTTGAAGAGTATCAAATATGTTATAATTTATAATTAAAAATGTTTATATTTAAAATTACAATTAAGTTCTATTTTTGAATACAATTAAGAAAATAAATCTATTCAAATAAATGTATTGTTTATACAATTTTTTATAAACTACATTAAACAAAACAATATTAAAACAAAAATAGTCTATTTTTCATCCAAATAATTTTTTATAAACGGAAAAAAGTTTGTTATTGACTCGAATAATTTTATAAAGAATTTAAAAACAAAAAAAAAATGTTTATATACAAAATACCTGATATAAAGAATGTTAATTTTTCGGATATACTTTTTTTAGTACAACTTCAAAATGATAACTTTTTTAGATTTGTAAAAAAATAGGTGTGTCTGGCCAAAACATGTGCGTAAGCACGGATTTTTTACTAGTTTAAAGTAAGAATAGTTGAAAAGTTGTGACTGAATCCATACGAACCATACATGTATATTCTATGCTAGTACAATTTATAGTATAGTTATGTATTCAATGTGTTTTTGAATCTTAAATTAAAATTAAATCCTTAGGCTCATACTAGTGATATGCATACACGTCAATTAATGCACATGGAGACATTTATATATTAGCAATTTCGAGTATGATAGATATGTTTATTAGGAGACATTTATATATTTGTATACAATTTCGAGTATGTAACCATATATAATATTTTCTATGATGTGCAGAACAATAATTCATATCTCTAATCTTTTCATACAGTTCTTTAGATTATTTAAGTAATGAAATTATTCTATATCCTTCTTCGTTGTTCAACTCTATTTCTTCAAATGTTATATATTTTGTTAATTTTTAAATTTATGAAATCATAATTTTCTATTACACAAATATGGTTTGTTTATAAACAGTGTTCTTTGTTTACGGTGTTCTTTCTTTACCTATTTTCTTAGTTGTTTTATATGTTTATGTGTAATTTTTGTTTATTGTTATATTTCTTTAATGTTAAATATCTTTGTTTTGTTATATGTGAGTTAGGCCTAACAAGATTTAAGGTAGTTTTTTTCAAATGTCTTTTCATGTCAAATCCCATACTTTATATGTGATATGTTTGGATCACTTTTTACAATGTCAAATTGTGAATCGTTGAAGGGGTTGAAGGTAAAATTTCTCTTGCCCTTTAAAAGGGTTGAAATTGAAATTTCTCATGCAGATTTTCTATGTCTTTGATGTAAATAAGACAAAAATATATATTTACCAGAAATATAAGAAATTTCGAATAAATATTAAGTATATTTTAATTATTAGTACATAAATATTTTTTAATTTTAAAATAAATTAATCATGAATTAATCATTCAACTATATAATTAATAATTGTAAACGTTAATTTTATTACAAGAATTATATGTAAGTTATAAAAAACACATATTTTAACTACATATTTATAATTATTATTTAGATATACCAAATAAAAATTATTAAATAATTATTAAATATGTTTTTAATTATTTTAAGAGTATCAAATATGTAATAATTTGTAATTAAAAATATTTATATTTAAAATTATAATTAAGTTCTATTTTTAAATACAATTAAGAAAATAAATCTATTCAAATACATATTTGTGAAAAGAATAAATGATTATGATACTAATTAATATATAATTAAAAAATATAAAAATATTTAGGATAATAGTGCTAAAATATAACTGATATAAATTAAGGAATTAAAGTTTAGTATAATATAAGTATTCTATACAAAAGAAAAAAAAAGTAATATAAAAATAATTGAAAATTATACACAATACTTTTATTAGATAGGATTTATAAAAATTACTTTTATGATGTTAATTTTTATTATTCAAATATTTTTATAAACGGTGTTATTTTTGTTATTTTTATATATAATATTTTTTTATTTTTGATCCAAATATTTTTATAAATGATAAAAAATATATTGTTGATACAAATATTTTTAAAATATGGAAAAAATGTATTGTTGATACAAATATTTTTATAAACAGAAAAATGTATAGTTGATATGAATATTTTTATAAACAGGAAAAAATTTACTATTGATACAAATACTTTATAAATGGAAAAAATGTATTGTTTATACAATTTTTTATAAAATACAATAAACAAAACAATGTTAAAACAAAAATAGTCTATTTTTCATCCAAAAATTTTTTTATAAACGGAAAGTAGTTTATTATTAATTCAAATATTTTTATAAATAATTTAAAAACAAAAATAATGTTTATATACAAAATGTCTAATCTAAAGAATGTTAATTTTTCGAATAGACTTTTTTAAGTACAACTTCAATGAAACGACAACTTTTTTATACTTGTAAAAAAATATGTGTATGAGACCAGAACATGTGCTTAAGCACGGGTTTTTTTTACTAATTTAAAGTAAGAATAGTTGAGAAAGTTGCCACTGAACACATACGAGCCACGTATGTATATTCTATGCTCGTACAATTTGCAGTATAGTTATCTATGCGGTATGTTTTTGAATCTTAAATTAAGATTAAATCCTTAGTCATGCTCATAATAGTGATATGCATACAAGGGAAATTAATGCACATGGAGACATTTATATATTTGCAATTTCGAGTATGTTACATATATTTATCGCGAGATATTTATATATTTGTATGCAATTTTTAGTATATTATAATATATTTGTATACAATTTCGAGTATATAATAAAAAATAAATTAATTGTTCTAGAAATAGCATACCTATCCTTTATTTTAATTATTCCACATTTTAATTTTTGGATTAAAATTGGTTTAAGAAATTACTTTTTCAATTAATTGTTAAATCTGAATTGAGGTACAATTTCTCATTTTTCTTCCCTCTAATCTTTTCATACAATTCTTTAGATCATTCAAGTAATGGAATTATTTTATATCCTTCTTCATTGTTCAAATTTATTTCTTCAACCACTCAAACCATAAAAATTTGTTCTATATCTTTCATTAATGTTATATATTTTGTTAAATTTTTAAATTTATGAAACCATAATTTTCTATTACACAAGTGTGGTTTGTTTGTAAACAGTGTTCTTTGTTTACCTATTTTTTTAGTTGTTTTTATGTTTATGTGTTATTTTTCTTTAATGTTATATTTCTTTAATGTTACATATCTTTCCACTTCTTTGCATGTTTTAATGATTGTAATAATAACTAATTAACCAATATAAGAGCATTTTATGGATCTTAGGTTGAAAATATGTGAGTTAGGCCGAACAAGAAACTTACAAATACCATTGTTGTATTTGGGCTACCGTCCATTGAATGACTAGATTTAAGGTAGCTTTTTTAAAAGTCTTTTCATAATGTCAAATTGTAAATAGTGTTAGAAATCCACCAAAAACTATGGAGAATTTCAATCAATCTTGATGAACAAGATTGTTATCACCCACACAACAATAATGAAAAGAAAAGAACAATGGAGAAAGAAAGTAAAGAACGATGAAGGAGAAGAAGAATTAAATTTTGTAGAGTTTCTCTCTGTCTACAAACTGTGGAAAACTTCTTATTCACTCTACGACTGCAAAATACTATGAATACAAATGTTATGAATACTCTATTCACTTCATTATAAGAATAAGGGTTACTCCCTCTATTTATATATTTAGGTTAACTTGGACCTCAAGCCAATGCCTACAAATATAAAAGCCTAAAACTATAAAAGCCCAAAATAGCTAACACTACTAAAATAGGCATAAGCCGAAATCCTGTGTGAAGCAACATGCTTCGACACTTCGACACACTAATACAACTCAACACACTAGGTGATCTGACACTTCCTTGTTCCTGTCGAGCAACCTACTTCGATACAAGGAATTACAATTCAACACACCACCTAATTTATTGTGTATAAGCTATCTACATTCATCATAACTTTTAGTCTTCTAAACACTTCGACCTGCACTTCATTCGTCATGATGTCTACAATCTGATTCTCAGTTCTACAATGTTCCACATTCATCTTCCCATTTGCTACCTGCTCTCTAAGATAATGGAATCTTATCTCGATGACTCTTCAATGTTATCTCTTCGACCAAATTCACCATCCGCGTTTCTTGACATGCACAAAGATAAGCAACTATGTATTCTGCTTTGCACGACGATAATGCCACTACTAACTCCTTTCTCAAACTCCAAGCAACTAGTGCACCACTTAGCATAAACACATAGCCAGTTGTGGATTTTTAATCCTCAGCATCATTGCACCAACTTGAGTCAATGTATCCCACTAATTTGCACTCTTTTCCTTCATCAGCTGCGGGAAACAGAATGCCATAGTCGAGAGTTCCTTTTAGATACCTTAGTATCCTCTCAGTCGTTGCTAGATGTGATACCTTTGGCTTCTGCATGAATCTACTCATTATACCTACACTGTATGCTAAGTCAGGTCTTGTGTGACAAAGGTATCTAAGTGACCCATATTGGGTTGGGTCGACATCATCTTCATCTGAATCTTTCAACAGTTGTAATTTGGGCTCAACTGGAGTCGAAATTGGGTTGCAATCTTGCATCTCAAATCTCTTGAGTATTTCTCCTGCATACCTTCTTTGATGCATCATCAAACCTTTACAACTCTTTTAGAATTCAATGCCAAGGAAATATGAAATGTCACCCATATCTGACATTTTGAATTCCTTGTTGAGATCACCTCTGAAGTCTTCGATCTCCTTCTTGCAGCTACCTGTTATCAATAAGTCATCGACATAAAGACATAGTATAAGCAATTCACTCTTGCTTCTTCTTACATATACTCCATGTTCAGATTTGCACTTCACAAATTTCTTCTCCCTTAGAAAGCCATTTATCTTCTTGTTCCAAGCTCATGGAGCTTGTTTAAGTCGATACAGGGCATTATGCAGCCTCTACATTTTTCTTTCTTCGTATTGTTTCACAAACCCAACTGGTTGTGCAACATAAACTTCTTCGTCTAAGGGGACATTCAGGAATGCACATTCAACATCCATATGACACATTTTCCAGTTGTTCATGTTTTCTAGACCAACAACCAACCTAATTGTTTCAATCCTAGCAATAGGTGGAAAAAATTCATCGAAGTCAATTCCTTCTTTCTGAAGAAATCCTTTCACCACAATTCTCGCCTTGTGTCGAGTCACTTCTCCTTTAGAATTAAAATTCACCTTGTATACCCACTTCACATTGATTCCCTTCTTGTCTTGGGGAAATTCGACAAGTGACCAAGTGTTGTTGACTTCGATTGACTTCAGTTCTTCGTCCATTGCTTTCATCCACTTCGAATATTTCAGTGTCTCAGCTGCATTGACTGGTTCGACATCTGCGTAGAAAGCATAATATACCAGCTCACCTTCTTCATTGACCATATCATTTGATGTAATCACACATTCTTGCAATCTTGCAGGTATGTGTCTTGTTCTTTGAGGTCTGCTTGGGCCTGCTTACCTCTGACTTCTTCCTGTCAAACTTCTCTTTCGACTTCACTAGCTGGTTCATCATAAAATATTATCACTGGATTATTCTTAACATTCATAGTCTAATCCCATTCCTTAAACTCATCTATGATCACGTCTCTACTGATCACCACTTGCTTATTCACTAGGTCGAACAACTTGTATCCTATAGTCGAATGATATCCTATCAGGATCATCTGACTCGACTTATCATCAAGTTTTCTTCACAACTGATCTGGCACATGTCTATGTTATATAGATCCAAACACCCTCAGATGACTCAAGCTAGGCTTGACACCAGACCAACCTTCTTCTGGCATGACTCCTTCTAGCTTCTTCGTCGGACATCTATTTAGGATATACGTCGCATTCGACACAACTTCTCCCCATAATTCTTTGGGTAGATGCTTTCCTTTTAACATACTTCTAACCATATTCATGATGGTTCTATTCTTCCTTTCTGCGACTCCATTCTACTGTGGAGTGTAGGGTGGCACCATCTCATGCACAATCCCTTCTTTCACACATATTGCGTCGAAGTCTTTCGACACATATTCTCCACCACCATGAGTCCTCAAAATCTTGATCTTTCGACCGCTCTGTCTTTCGACCATAGATTTAAACTTGTAAAATACTTCGATCACTTCACTTTTCTTCTTGATCAGGTAAGACCATAATTTTTTACTGAAATCATCTATGAATGTAACAAAGTATTTGTTACCTCCAATCGAATCCACTTGGAGAGGACCATATACATCAAAGTATATGACTTCAAGAATTGCCTTCAACCTACTTCCTACATCCTTACTAAAGTTATTCTTATGATGCTTCACCTACAAACATTCTTCACATACTTCGTTTGGAATGTCGATTTCTGGTAATCCTGAAACCATATTTCTTCTCTTCAAATATCTGATGTCTTTGAAATTGAGATGGCCAAGTCTATAATGCCATATCCATTCATCTCAGCTATCTTCTATTGCAAGGCACTTATGCTCTATCACATTAAGCTCAATCTTGAAGGTTCTGAGACATTGAAGCCTTCAAGATCAACCTTCCATTTGAGTCGAGAACTCTCATCATCTTATCTTCGATCAACACTTTGTAGTTCTTTTCGACTAACTTCCCTATGCTAAGAAAATTTCTTTTCATGTCTGGTATGTACAACACATTTGAAATTACTGATCTCTTTCCATCTCTCCTCATAATCAGAACGTCACCAACACCTTTAGCTGCTAGAGTGTTGTCATTTGCAAATTCCACCATGTTCTGCATTGAGGGCTTTATGTTGACAAATTAATATTTCCTTCCAGACATGTGTGATGAGCATCCTGAGTCCAAGTACCACTAGTTCTTGAATCTCTCTTCATCTCTTGCTGTAACCATCAGTAACGTCTCTTCTTCTTCATGTTTCGCCAGCTTTGCATAAGTTTCTTGATTCTTCTGCTTTTCTAGACAATCACTAGAATAGTGACCATACCTTTGACAATTGTAACACTGAATTTGACTCTTGTCTGGCTTTTGACCACCACCTTTTCTTCTACCTGCAACACCACCTCTTTTGACCAGTCGAATTGTTGTAGCCTCTTCTGCCTTTGTTGCCATTCCATCTTCCTTCGCCTTTCCTTTCTTTTTCTAATTACATCTGCAAAGCCATATCACTCTTCGAATTTCCTATAGCTCTTTCAGCCATTCTTTGTTCATGAGATTCAAGCGTCCCTAGAAGCTCTTCCTTTGTCAGTTTTGACAAATCCTTTGACTCTTCTATGACTACTACTATGTGGTCGAACTTTAGAGCCAACGACCTCAAGACTTTTCCAACAACAGATCTTGATGTCAACACTTCTCCACATACATTGATTTGATTCATCAGTTTCGTAACCTTGGTGAAGAAATCAGTTATGCTTTTATTTCCTTCCATCTGAAGCAATTCATATGTCCTTTTGTGAGTTTGTAACTTCACCTCTTTCACTTTCTCCGCGCCTCCAAACGATTTCTCCATAATTTCCCATGCTTCTTTTACCAACTCTGCATCACTAACCTTTTCAAAATTATCTTCATCAACACATTGATGGATTAAAAAGAGATCTTTATAATCTTTCTTCTTCAATTATTTATGTGCATCCTTTTATTGATCTATCGTGTCTTCTGCAAGTGTTGTTACTCCTTCCTTCATAAGATTCCAAAGATCTTGATAACAGAACACAACCTTTATATGCTTGCACCAATTCTCATAATTGTTGTTCTTGAGAATCAAAAGATTTACTGGAAAGTGCCCGTTTGGATGATTCGTTACCATGATGATTTTCTTCCCATGGATCATTTCAACTGGAGCTCTTGATACCATATGTTGGAAATCCACCAAAACCTATGGAGAATTTCAATCAATCTTGATGAACAATATTATTATCACCCGCACAACAACAATGAAAATAAAAAGAACAATGGAGAAAGAAAGTAAAGAACGATGAAGGAGAAGAAGAATTAAATTCTGAAGAGTTTCTTTCTGCCCACAAACTGTGGAAAACTTCTTATTCACTTTGCTACTGTAAAATACTGTGAATATAAATATTATGAATACTCTATTGAATTCATTACAAGAATAAGGGTTACTCCATCTATTTATATATTTAGGTTAACTTGGACCTCAAGCCAAAACTCAAAATTATATAAGCCCAAAACTAAAAAAGCCCAAAATAGCTAACACTACTAAAATAGGCATAAATTGAAATCCTGTGTGAAGTAACATGCTTCGACACTTCGACACACTAATACAACTCAACACACTAGGTGGTTCGACACTTCCTTGTTCCTATCGAGCAAACTGCTTTGACAAAAGGAATTACAATTCAACAAATAATTTGTTGTTTGAAGGGGTTGAAAGTGAATTTTCTCTTGCTGTTTGAAGGGGTTGAAAGTGAAATTTCTCTTGCTGGTGGTGATATGTTGATATGTGTGCTTTGGACCCCTTTAAATAATGTTAAATTAAGGTAGAAGAGATGAAGAGATAAGATAGAACTAAAGATGTGCAATAAAAAAAGTTGAGTCTGATTGTGCAGAAGAAAATCAGAAAAATTAATATGTTGTTAATGCAAGAAAAAAAAGCCGCGTGTCTGATTGTGCAGAAGAAAATCAGAAAAATTAATGTGTTTTTAATGCAGAAAAAAGCGATATGTCTGATTGTGTAAAAAAAAATCAGAAAAATCAATGTGTTGTTAGGTAGATCTAAAGGGGTGCAATGGAAAAAAGCCAACGTGCAGAAAAAAAAAAGAGATTAGATAGATCTAAAGGGGTGCAATAGAAAATAGAAGAGATTATATAGAACTAAAAGGGTGCAATGGAAAAAAGTTAACCCGTAGAAGAAAAAAAAGATATTAGGTAGAAATAAGGGGTGCAATGTAAAAAAGCCAACATGCAAACTAAAAAGATTACGTAGAACTAAGGGGTGCAATGTAAAAAAGCCAACATGGAGAAAAAAAAGAGATTAGGTAGAACTAAAGGGTGCAATGTAAAAAAGTCAACATGTAGAATAAAAGAGATTATGTATAACTAAGGTGTGTAATGTAAAAAAGTCAACATGCATAATAAAAAAGATTACATAGAACTAAAGGGTGCAATGTAAAAAAGCCAACATGCAGAATAAAAAAGATTACGTAGAATTAAGGGGTGAAATGGAAAAAAGCCAACATGCAGAATAAAAAAGATTACGTAGAACTAAGGAGTGCAATGGAAAAAAGCCAGTGTGCCAACCTGCAAAAAAATGAAGAGATGCAGAAAAAAAGATTAGGTAGAACTAAGGGGTGCAATGGAAAAAAGTCAACCTGCAGAAAAAAGAAAACTATGGGGTTCAATGGAAAAAAGCCAACCTGCAGAAAAAAGAATACAATGGGGTTCAATGGAAAAAGCCAACCTACAGAAAAAGTTTATTATTGATTAAAATAAATTTATAAACAATTTAAAAACAAAAATAATGTTTATATAAAGAATGTCTAATATAAAGAATGTTAATTTTTTGAATATACTTTTTAAGTACAACTTCAATGAAACGGCAATTTTTTTATATTTGTAAGCACAATTTTTTTACTAGTTTAAAGTAAGAATAGTTGAAAAAGTTGTCAGTGAACCCATACAAGTGATACATGTATATTCTATGCTCGTACAATTTGCAGTATAGTTATGTATTCAGTATGTTTTTTAATCTTAAATTAAGATTAAATCCTTAGTCATGCCCATACTAGTGATATGCATACACGTGCAATTAAATCACACAGAGACATTTATATATTTGCAATTTCGAGTATTTTACATATATTTACCTGGAGACATTAATATATTTGTATGCAATTTCGAGTATGTTACAACATATTTGTATACAATTTCGAATCTATAATATAAAAAAAATTAATTGTTCTAGAAATAACATACCTATCCTTTATTTTAATTATGCCACATTTTAATTTTTGGGTTAAAATTGGTTAACAAATTACTTTTTCAATCAATTGTTAAATCTGAATTGAAGTACAATTTCTCATTTTTCAGCAGTATAAATCCAACTGCTACTACTACTACTATGCACTATTCCAAACAAATTTGATTTGATTTTTTTATTTATGGTTCCAATCAAACTATATATGTGTCAAATCAATTAAACATAGAGCAATCACTCTTTTAATTCTATCATATCTTCTATAATATGCAGAACAAAAATTCATCATATCTCTAATCTTTTCATACAATTCTTTAGATCATTTAAGTAATGAAATTATTTTATATCCTTTTTCATTGTTGATTTTTTAAATTTATGAAACCATAATTTTCTATTACACAAGTGTGGTTTGTTTTTTATTACACAAGTGTGGTTTGTTTGTAAACAGTGTTCTTTGTTTACCTATTTTCTTAGTTATTTTTATATTTATGTGTTATTTTTCTTTAATGTTACATATCTTTCTTTGTTATATCTATTTTGTGACAATTCCACTTCTTTGCATGTTTTTATGATTGTAATAATAACTAATTAACCAATATAAGAGGATTTTATGGACCTTATGTTGAAAATATGTGAGTCAGACCTAACAAGATTTAAGGTAGTTTTTTTCAAATGTCTTTTTATAATGTCAAATTGTGAATAGTTGAAGGGGATAACTTATTCCCGCACTTTATATACTCTCTTGTCGATGATATGTGTTCTTTGGACCACTTTTCATAATGTCAAATTATGAATCGTTGAAGGGGTTGAAGGTGAAATTTCTCTGGCTGTTTTAAAGGGTTGAAAATGAAATTTCTCATGTTGTTTGAAGGGGTTGAAGGTGCAATTTTTCATGATGTTTGAAGGGGTTAAAAGTGAAATTTCTCTCGCTGTTTGAAGGGGTTGAAAGTGAAATTTCTCTTTCTAGTGATATGTTGATATGTGTGCATTGGACCCTTTCATAATGTTAAATTATGGTAGAAAGGATGAAGAGATAAGATAGAACTAAAGAGGTGCAAAAGTCATGTGTCTGATTATGCATAAGAAAATTAGAAAAATCAATGTGTTGTTAATGCAAAAAAAAACCATGTGTTTGATTGTGCATATAGAATATAGAATAGATTAGGTAAATCTAAAGGGGTGCAATAGAAAAAAAACCAACGTGTAGAAAAAAAGAAGAGATCAGATATATCTAAAGGGGTGCAATGGAAAAAATGAAAAAAAGACAACGAATAGAAAAAAAAGAAGAGATTAGATAAAACTAAAGAGATTAGATAGAACTAAAGGGATGGAATGGAAAAAAGCCAACATGCAGAAAAAAAGAAAAGATTAGGTAGAACTAAAGGGTGCAACGTAAAAAAGTCAACATGTAGGAAAAAAAAAGATTACCTAAAATTAAGGGGTGCAATGGAAAAAAGCCAACATGCAGAAAAAAAAGAGATTAAATCGAACTAAAGGGTGCAATGGAAAAAAGCCACGTGTCTGATTGAAATAGAAGAAAATCAGAAAAGTAATATGTTGCTAATGAAAAAAAGAAAAGAGATTAGGCAGAACTAAAGGGATGCAATGGAAAAATAAAGCCAAATCAATGTGTTGCGTATGCAGAAAAAAAAGAAGAGAATAGGTAGAACTAAAGGGGTGCAATAGAAAAAAGTCAAATCAATTTGTTGCTGATGCAGAAAAAAATAAGAGATTTGATAGAATTAAAGGAGTGCAATGAAAAAAAGTTAAATCAATGTTGCTGATGCCGAAAAATAAAAAAAATCCATTGTGAAACAAGAAAGATGAAAAGAGGGTGAAATTGATTGTACAAGAAACAAGAAATATGGGAAAGAAACCAGAAAGGTTAGAAAGAGTGAAATTGATTGAAGAAGAAACCAAAAAAATGAATGTTTAAAATAGACTTTTTTGCAACGGTATCTATTTGGATAAAGCAACGATATCTAGGAAAAATCTGCATGGCCGAAATGTCCTTGCATTTTGTTGAATCCCTATACCTTTGTAGCGTGACTTTATTCTATTACTTGATACTTTGTAGGATCTTCTCCTAGGAACGGGAACAAATCCAATCATTGCCTTTCACTTAGAAAGCTCTCATTTCTCCGATTTTCTGATGTAAGGTGGACTTGAAGTAAAGAAGGAAGAATAGAACAATCTCCTAAGACAGTGTCATGACAGAGTAGCTTGTAACTTTATTGAAGCTTCTCCCTTTCCGTTTGTCTTATTTTCCGTAGTATATAGCATGATTTTTATCCTTCTCGTGAAAATTCTTGATCATAATCTCTTTGGGGTGACTCTTGTTGTCTGTTTCTCTTGAATTCTACAGGTTTCGCTAGACCAAGTTTGCTGCTTCTTGGAGCGTCTTCAAAGTAAAGAGTGCAGGAAGCGGTTATTATCAACTGATATGCCGCTTCAAATTGAACATTTTTCTTGTAATGCTATAATGTATTTTAGATCATAAGCTAGGAATTATGTAGATCATAGGACTTATTAGTATAATTATTAGTTGTGTCTTTAACCATGTGTAGCGGGGTATTCGTTACCTTTAGATTTATTGACTAAATCAAAAATAAATCATACAATTCGAGTCGCCACCGCACTTCTATTTACCCAAAGGAAAGGTTAGAAAGCGAACAAAAACCGAGAAGTTTTATCAAATCAAAAACTAATAAAAATGTCAGAGATCTGGGTAAGGGGGTTGGTTATGCAATGACAAGGTTTTATGCACCCAAAACATCCTTAGTACTCTGAGGGAGCCCTTTTTACAAATGTTGTAAGGTAGGTTGGTATTTGTGAAAAAATATGTGCAAACATGATTGGGGAGATGAGAAAAGAATGTACAAGTTATTTACAATTTTGTGTTTGAATGGATAAACCCATTGCCTACGTACCATCTTAAAAAGGTAGGATCAAAACCTCGTAGTTTGGGGTAAAAATCTCAAAAAAAAGTTGGTGAATTGATTGGTCAAAAGCCTTAAGGTCTTTTGTTATCAAAGGGAGAAAACTCAACCTAAAACCACAAATCCACTATGTGAGGAGAGCTTCAACATGCTAGTGAGGGGTTAACCCTATAATAAGCATGGAAGACTTATAGTCCATCACTAAGGACATAGGTGAGTATTATATCAACCTCTAGGATAACTCAAACCTAATAGCTAATGTTTATGAAAAGCTTTGGCAAGAAGTGGCCATTGAAACCATAAAAAACAATTGAGTGAGTTGTATTTACCAATGAAAACTATTTACAAAGTAAGGTCAAAGTTGACTTAGGATTCAATTCAAAATAAGTGTTATGAAAAGAGTTCGAAAAATAAAAATCATAGTGCTTAGGTTTCTAATTTTTGAAAACAAGGTTAATGTTTGCACAAAAGTTGGTTTGGGTTAGAGTGGAGAGAAGAAGAGAATGGCTAGGTCCTAAACATGCAAAGATGAAGGAAGAGAAATAAAACCATATGGAGTTCTCTTCTTGAGATCATAGTGATGATCCAAGTTGTTCCCCTTCCTTTGGAATTAGCAAGCAATAAGCAAGTAACTCAAGCAATCAAGCACACAATTCAATCAAGCTCCTAGGAACCTTCCAATTGGCTTTTGTATCTCTCACTTTCGATGCTCATGACAATGGTTCTTCTACTTAGCTCAAGTTTAGGATCCATAGCACACAAGAACACACAATTCAAAAAGTTCCACAAAGCAATAGAAAGAATGGACAAGAATTAGTTTAGAATTAAGTCCTTTCAATGTATTCTTCAAGATTAAGCATTCTAAAGGCATGAGGCCTAGTTGCTCTTTGACAATTTATAGTATTCTGAAGGCATGAGCCTAGTTGCTCTTCAAACTCCATTAGCATAGGTAAGGTCCTAAAATCTAAGTCCTTTGTCCATTAGCATTGGGTTCACACAAACAAAACAAAACAAGCACAATAATATATACACGATAATGTGCTCAAGTGAGCAAAAGGAAAATTGCATTAACATAAACATGAGCTCAAGTGAGAAAAGGGCTAAAGTAAATTAATTAATGTGCAAGAAATTAAATTGCATTAAAGTAAATTGCAAGAATTAAAGACTTGAATTAAAGTTAGTCATTAGTAGTTAGTGTTAGTGTGCCATAAGGCAATTTAGCGCTATGTTAAGCAATCGTAAGTGGACTAATGTAGTAGTCACACCTATCTGAGGTTGGTCAATAAAACTATAGGCAACAAACACAAGTTAGAGACCATGATTAGTAAGCCAAGCTCCTATAACTTGCCATGCCAAAAGAAAAGAAGAATGATCTTGTATGGGTTTAGGTTTTTTTTTGCTTGACCAAGAAGCAACCTATCTCTAATGCAAAGCCATTCACTTGATATTTGATCAAGATGAATTAGATTTGAATCAAAGAAGGTTAAGCCCCTCATATGTCAAGGCTAACCACTAATCATTAACTCATTGATCAAAAAGAAAGAAAGAAAGAAGAAGAAGAAGAAAAAATGGAGATGTACATAAATGGAATTCAAATAACATAACCAACACGCATTGATCAAAAATGAAATGAATCAACATCAATCAATGGTAAACAGAAGTGAGATGAAGCTTAGAAGTCAAGAAACAATAAAAATATTTTTGGTATATTTGAGAATTAAAATAAACAAATAAAGGCCAGACTTCAAATCCATTTCAAATCGACTTGGAAAAGTCCAAATGGATCATCCTAAGTTCAACATGGTCAAACAAAGTTTGACAAAAAATTTCACCATTTTTAGAAACCAGAAACCAATTTTAAACAATTAAAAATGAAGAAAATATAACATAATTGAACTAAAATCTCAAATAAATCTCAAATCAATTAAGAAATTGATGAGAATATTTTTCATAGATTCATCATCATTCAAAGATGTTAAGAAAATATTTTTGGCATTTTTGGATATTGGAAACTATTTTAAATGAATTAAAAATAACAGAAAAGATAAAATTCAGAAAAAATATTAGATGAACTCATAAAAAATATTAAAAATCATTTTCAGAAACTAGAATTAAAAAGGGAAATAATGCAATTGGTCCCATATTTTTTGGATTTAAAATGAAAGAGTTATGAATTTTTGAAATAAAAATGAAATAAAAGAAAATAGAATAGAAAATCAGAAATTAGAAAAATCCAGGCGCGTTGGATCACATTCATTAATTGACGTGTCCAATCTGAGAGCTGTGAGGCGCGCGCGTATGATGATCCAAAGTCAAATGAGAAACACAGGGCATTAATAAAAGTCATAACATTGCATGGTCCAGATCAGATCGGAGTCAAAGCATCTAAGGGCTGGGAACTCAGCCACGTGGGGACGGTGGTGGAAACCACCGTCTTCTCCGGTGAGCTTCACAGTTCCGGTGGAATTTGTAGGTTTTGAAAACTTAACCAAAATGGACGATCCTCATATCATTGGAAAGCTGGGGTGATGTACATCACCCCTGTTCCATTGGTTTCTACTCTAGACTCTCATAGAAGGAGAAATCTGAGCTAGAAATTTATGGTGTTCAAATTGAACTTGATCAATTCAGGAAATTAAATACACGGATCAATTGCCTCTCACATGAGGACTTCAGAGGAACCAACAAACACAAGAAATGAGCAAGATCCAAGGAGTTTCAAATAAAAAAAGTTTGAACAACAACCTTTGAAGTGCAGCTTTACAAGGCACGATCTCTTCGAATTCTTTGATGCACTGTGATCTTGAGATGGCAAAGTAGCTAGGCTTAGGAATTGAAGTTCAATAATCAACCAAGGAAGTTGAAAATTGAACTAAAAAATTGAAAGTGAAAAAGAAAAATTCCTTTGAGTGAAGGGTGGGGATTCAGTTCTGCAGCAATTTAGGCGCCTTAAGGTTGGAAATGAATGAAGCCAGGCATCTGCATTTATAGCAAATGATGATGCAAGCCATGGAAAATTCGCGTGCATGTGGAATGAGGGCCTCCATGCATGGGACTGTGCAGGCGCATGTGAGGCCCAAGTGCAATTCCAAATGCAAGCTAAACATCAGCCAAGTGAATTTGGACGTACAAACCTGATGGAAATGGCCTGTGCATGGAGTTTCAACATGTTATGCATAAATGAACATAAATCTTCATATCTTCGAAAATGCATTTTTCCAAATTGAAACATGGTCATATGGGTAATGGTTGGAAAGGTCTTGACATGAGGAATAATTGTTATGTTGAACAAAAATCCATTTGGGATTTGGAAATGAATGAAAACAGGCTGTGAAGTTCAAGGTGCAAAACATGTGTATGATAATTTTGCCAAAATGGTCCAACTTCAAGCCCTTCTGATTCATTGATGGAAGCCTCAAATGACAAAACCCTCAACATCAAAGTTGTAGATATTTTCAAGAAAATAAATTTGGATTTAAATTTTGCATCATTTGGATTTTTGATGAGAAAGTTATGGGCACTTATAGTTGGACTTTTTCATATTTCAATGACTTTGGTCCAAAGTGACCTATCATGTTTTGTATTATCACATGTTTTTCTTTTAGGATTATGAAAATTTGTTCAACATAAAAAATAATTATACATCTTAAACTTTCCAATGCATTTGATGACACCTCAAAATCATGAAAAATGAGTGAGTTATGTCCTTGGGAAGTTGACCCAAAATTAGGGTTTCAGTCAAAATGACCTATAATGTTTTGAAATGAATGATGACCTTCCAAGTTTCAAATGGATTTTTTATGAACATTAAAGTTGTTCATATGGTTCTTAAGAACATGTTTTCTATTTGGGTCATCTTCATTTGACAAATACATCAAAAGTTAGGTCTCAATGTATTTCAAAATAGTCATATGAATTGACTGATCAACTTCTCAAGTTCAAACTGCAAATCTTAATGAATTGATGATTGAGGACACTCACATAAGCTAAAATATGCATGAAATGATGAACTAAAGAACTTCCCTTGATTGTATTTGATCATAGGTTGAGGTTGCTTCATGAGCAAGGCACAGTTGATGCACAGTTGAATTAGGGTTTCCTTGGGAAACAATCCTCAAGCCCTTTGGTTTATATTGATCAAATTGACAAATTGAGATACTTGGTAGGCATATATGATGATTGAGAGCTTTGTGAACCATTGTCATGCTTACTTTCAACTTCATCTGGCCACATCAATGAGCATAGGGGCCTCCTAGGAGCCTTGGGTCACATGATTGCTCAAGCTACAAAACAAACAAGGTTAGTGACATATTTTTGTGCTTTTGGTTAGTAAACAAAATAAGAAAAGCAATAATATACAATTCAAGCATGCTTGGTGGTCTCACACCAACTGACACAAGTCCCAACCCAAGGGACAATGAGCCAAGATGCTATGATCCTTGAGGCAAATGCAAAGTGCAATGATATGATGCCGTGAGGGATCTTAGGGTCAAAATATGGGTCTTACAGATGCCCCTATTTAAGGTCATTCTAACCGGAGATATGAAGGTTAAAATCTTCATCTCGACGAGGTAGAATGGGCTTAAATAATAACAAAGAGACGAATTTTGGTCCCTAAGAGACCTCATGATGCAAATGTATGTATGCAAAAGTTAATGCTCTGTGGGGGATGTATGTCCACAAAGGAAAAATAAATCAGGAGAAACTGAAAAATCCATATGAGTAACACACTCATAAATGGGTCAGAGACTCCGGGGGATTTTAATGGGGAATAAAGGGGAATAAAATGCGTGAGCAGGTCACGACTGGAAACTTGCTGAGAGACACGAAGGGATTCCATGAAAATAAATCAATGGAAAGACTCGAGCTGACGCAAAGATGCATGTATTAGGGAATATGCCAATACAGCAAAACTATCCACAAAGGATACTTCAGATAAAAATCCGGACACAGATGGGGAAAACCCACTAAGGGACTCAGACGGGGAAAGTCCACAAAGGACTCAGCTGAGGAAGAAACGAATGAGGTATTACCAGTTACTGGGTAATAAGCTCAAGGAGACATGTGATCAAAACACCGGTATAAGGGTGAGAGGACAACACGCTCAGGGATAATGAATATCTAAGACCGGTATAAGGGGGAGAGATATCAATCGTCCAAAACATCTGAGGAAGACCTAAAAAGGTATATTTTAACTCAGGAAAATCTGACTTCTCAGGGGACAAAAGTCATAATAGAGAGCAGAAGGAAGGAACACCGGGGATACCAGTTACTGGGCATATAATAGGTGACCAACCAGGCGTGAATTAAGGAATATTTCCAAGACACTCATCATCTGAAAGGAGGGCTGAAAAAGGCAGACTCAATTACAGGATGGACATTCAATTCCATAAGGAAATACAAATCTTACTCAACTGGGGAAGAAAAACTTCAACTGAAGAGTGCATGAGATATATTATCTATTACCATCAGAACGTATAATACATACTCGCATGGAAGATTATCCACAACCGGCTACTGGGTTAATAAAGGATAAATCGACCGAAAAGAAAGGACATCCGGATACCGATTGCTGGGTATAAAATGATGACCAATCAATGGGAGAAACAATCATTACCAAACAAGGGTAAATGAAAGATGACTCGCTGGAGACAAATTGCTTAATCAGAGCAATTATCCAAGAGATATCTTACTGGTTACTGGGAGATATACTCAAAACTGAAGGAATATCAATACCGAATATTGGATAAAGATAACCAACAAAAAGGGGATTACGTCTACCAGTTACCGGGTAGAAAACCACAAAAGAGAGTAACTGTCATCTGTTAGGATGAACAACAATCAAGGGTCAACTCTGCAAGGGGATAAAGTGGGAATTACAACTATCGATTACTGGGTAGAAAACCATTGGAAAAAGGACTTATAACTACCAGTTACTGGGTAGAAGGCCACAGAAGCTCCGCCGGGGAAAAGATGGACAATTACTGGTTACTGAGCAATCATTCATCTGAACTACAGGGAAGTGTAGGGGAAATAACAAGAGGAGTTACTCTAGGGACAAACTAGAGAGACACAATGAACAAGACTCAACCCAATGAGGATATAACTCAGGGGAGTAATTCCATCCCAATACATATTTTGGGAGGAAACTGAAATAATAATCATCCACGAGGACATAACTCAGTGGGGATGTGGAAGAAAGGATAAACACTTTCTGCCTATGGGGCTGACTCTATATGGAGAGGTCAGACACAAACATCTTCTTTGGGGGAAATATGTATCACCAATTAGCAGGAGATAACAAACAAAGATATATGGCAAAGAATGCAGCATGAATATCTGAATGTTATAATTATGCATGTATATGCGTGGTTTATGTATGATTAATGCTGACAAACAGACATATCTAACACAAACAGGTCCAAGAATCAATGGAAAGACATCCAGTACTATATCTCGAAAGAGATATCCAGGCCCACACCGATCTCTGTAGGGGATCAAACGAAGTCGCTGCCAGGGACAAAGATTATTGCTAGGGGAACAAGCAGGATCACCGGGGATCAGAGACCACTGTTGGGAATAAGCAAGGGATCACAATCACCAAAGCTAGGGATCTTCCAACGATACGCAGAGACAAGGATAAGATCAGTCGAGGAAGAACTCTACCGGGGATCTTATCAGGGGGTGATGTGGAATTCTGTGGGGAACAACCACCAAACAGAAGCACATCAAATAACATTCACTTCTAATCACGGAAGGAAATATCTCTGCTATGGAGAAGGAGAACCAATCACCCCGCCGGGGAAGGAATCAACACATCTTCCTTAGACGTTCCAACGCCAAACTGAAATTAGGCAGAGCCTTGGCCGGGGAAGCTAAACATGGATAAGATCCGCCGTAGGAACAACTCTACTGGGGAAATTATCAAGGAGAGAGATGAAACTCTGTGGGGAATAACCACCAAACAAAAGTTCTAAAACCATCACATTTCCTCCAACTGCTGGAGAAACCAATCTCTCCCGAGGAAAAGGGAAACAATGCTCCACTAGGGATAGGAAAATAAACATTTTCATCACCCGCTCTACTAGGAGGAAAATTATCCAAGAAGGAGGAAGCAAACAACAATCAAACTCCGATCAGGCAACTCCACTAGGGAACGACTGCTGAGGACTGAACCGGGGAATTCTAATGTGAACAACCCTGCTAAGGATGAACAAGAGGCAAACTTGCCGAAGATTAATGTAGGTGAATTCACAAGGGATAAGCTACAAACCAACTGCTCATGAAGGGAATTCCTGCTCACTCTGCGGGGTTTTTTCAATCTTAATGAGGGAAAATCAACTTCCTTGAAGAAGATAGCATAATCAATTTATCAACTTATAAGGGATTTTAAGTCAATCCACACAAGGGATGACAACCATATAATTGATAACATAGATGCTAGATCCAACCTTACTGGGGAGCTAGAATGTTAAGACCAAACTCCAGACTCTCAGGGGATCTGGGTGGTGTATCACTTTCTCTTGCACTCACTGAGGAGACAACCTGAAAGATGATGAAGAGGATAACAGATATGCTAGGAATATGAACAAATGTCTTACCCTTTTGGAGATCATACTATCCTTGGGAGAGCACTGAAGACGTCCCAATTATCTTTTTCAGTCTTTTGTGAATGTTCACTTTGTTTAAAAACAATTTTATGAAAATTTTATTTAAAACAATGATATTTATCAAAAACATGCAAACATTTGTTGAACAGAAACAAATAAGAGTGCAAAGAATTGGATAAATGTTCAAATTTATTTGATGGAATGGTAGTCTACAAATGGCAAGACTCCATGGATCTTTACAAATTTGAAATCAGTGGTATATATTGGAAGATGGATACATTGAACATAATGAACATTTCTCCACCAACTCTGAATCCAATGTATTTGAAG
The DNA here is from genome assembly GCF_024323335.1 of Lathyrus oleraceus. NCBI lineage: Eukaryota > Viridiplantae > Streptophyta > Magnoliopsida > Fabales > Fabaceae > Lathyrus > Lathyrus oleraceus. The sequence goes on from NC_066579.1 coordinate 297,304,280, forward strand.
CTTCAATTGACGATGACCGATCGAAATTCTTTGACAGAAGATGGTTTGTAAACAAAGTCTTGTCAGGATGCAGTTACTTGCCAAATCCCTAATTTTTGCCTAGATTGCCCCAGGGTGAGGCACTCAATCTAGCGGGATATGTATATTCATTTTTTCATGTCTCTAACTTTTTCCTGGACCGCCCTTCCGGGTTTTTAATCCACCGAGACGCTCATTTTTGCCTAAGTCGCCCTTTCGGGTTTTCAACTTAACGAGTTATTCTGTTTTTATTTTAGGAGAAGTATTTCTTGACTGCATCTGAATTCACCGGATGAGTGAAATCCTCCCCATCCATAGTTGTAAGTATCAAAGCACCGCCTGAAAAGGCTCTCTTAACAACACATGGACCTTCATAGTTTGGAGTCCACTTGCCCCTGGAATCGGGCGCGAAAGACGAGACTTTCTTGAGCACAAGGTCACCTTCTCGGAACACACGAGGCTTAACCTTCTTATCAAAGGCTTTATTCATCCTTTGCTGATACAATTGACCATGGCACATGACAGTTAATCTCTTCTCTTCTATTAAATTCAGTTGGTCATAACGACTCTGAACCCATTCAGCCTCAGTCAACTTGGCTTCCATCAAGACTCTCATTGATGGGATCTCAACCTCCACTGGGAGCATAGCCTCCATGCCATAAACAAGAGAGAAAAGGCTTGCCCCTTTTGAAGTGCGGACAGATGTTCGATAGCCATGCAAGGAAAATGGCAGCATCTCATGCCAATCTTTGTATGTAACAACCATCTTCTGGATAATCTTCTTGATGTTCTTATTAGCAGCTTCAACAACCCCATTCATCTTGAGTCTATAAGGAGAAGAATTATGATGCGCAATCTTGAACTCGCTACACAACTCTTTCATCATCTTATTGTTCAAGTTAGAACCATTATCAGTAATGATCTTGTCCGACACACCATAACGGTATATGAGTTGATTCTTGATAAACTTCACGACCACCTGCCTGGTCACATTTGCATATGACGCTGCTTCAACCCATTTGGTGAAGTAATCAATTGCTACGAGAATAAATATGTGTCCGTTGGACGCCTTTGGCTCTATCATGCCAACCATGTCAATTCCCCACATGGAGAAAGGCCATGGTGATGAAATCAAATTCAGAAGTGTCGGGGGGATATGAATCTTGTCCGCATAAATCTGACACTTATGGCATTTCTTCACATATTTGCAGCAGTCAGACTCCATTGTCAGCCAATAGTAGCCTGCTCTCAACATCTTTCTAGCCATGGCATGCCCATTGGAATGAGTACCAAATGAACCCTCATGGACCTCGGTCATTAACAGGTCTGCTTCGTGTCTATCCACGCATCTGAGCAGAACCATGTTAAAATTTCTCTTATAAAGCACATCGCCATTGAGGTAGAAACTGCCAGACAATCTCCTCAAAGTTTTCTTATCTTTAACAGATGCCCCAGGCGGGTAAATCTAACTTTGAAGAAAGCACTTGATATCATAATACCATGGCTTATCATCTTTCACTTCTTCTACTACAAATACATGAGCTGGTCTATCCAAGCGCATCACAGTAATATTGGGAACTTCATTCCAGAATTTCACCACAATCATCGAAGCAAGTGTAGCAAGTGCATTTGCCATTTGATTCTCATCTCGAGGAATATGATGGAAGTCAACCTCAGTAAAGAACGTTGAAATCCTCCTCGCATAATCTATGTATGGGATGAGGCCAGGCTGATTCATCTCCCATTCCCCCTTAATCTTGTTAGCAACAAGGGCCGAATCACCATAAACATCGAGATGCTTGATCCTAAGATCAATACACTCTTCCAAACCCATAATACAGGCCTCATACTCCGCCATATTATTCGTGCATTCGAAAGTTATCCTTGCTGTAAAAGGAAAATGCGTGCCCTGAGGAGTAATAATCACTGCCCCAATACCATTTCCATATTGATTTACAGCGCCATCAAACACCATGCTCCATCGGGAACCAGGCTCTAGCCCTTCATCGAGCGTAGGCTCATCGCAATCTTTCATTTTCAAATACAAAATCTCCTCATCAAGGAAGTCGTACTGAACTGTCTGATAACCCTTAATTGGTTGATGTGCCAAGTGGTCAGCCAAGATACTACCGTTAATAGCCTTCTGAGCTCGATACTCAATATCATACTCAAACAACAACATTTGCCAACGGGCAATCCTCCCAGTTAAAGCAGGCTTCTCAAAGATATACTTGATTAGATCCATTTTAGATATTAACCAAGTTGTATGATTCAACATATACTGGCGTAAGCGCTTAGCAGCCCAAGCCAAAGTACAACATGTTTTCTCAAGCATTGAGTATCGAGACTCACAATCAGTGAACTTCTTACTCAGATAGTAGATAACATACTCTTTCTTCCCTGATTCATCTTGCTGACCAAGGACACAACCCATAGAGTCTTCAAGAACAGTCAGATACATAATCAAGGGTCTCCCTTCCACGGGCGGAGACAGAATCAGAGGCACGGACAGATACTCTATAATACTGTCAAAAGCTTTCTGGAAATCCTCAGTCCAATCATGACGCTGATCTTTCAGAATGAGCTTGAATATTGGAGCACATGTGGCAGTCATGTGGGATATAAATCTGGAAATATAATTCAAGCGGCCAAGAAAACCTCGGACTTGCTTCTCAGTTTTGGGCGCAGGCATCTCTTGTATCACTTTGACCTTGGCAGGATCAACTTCAATACCTCTCTCGCTGACAATAAAGCCCAATAACTTGCCGGAACAGACTCCAAATGTACACTTGTTCGGATTCAACCGGAGTTTGTATTTCCTCAAACGCTGAAAAAGCTTCAACAAGTGCTCTACATGTTCAACTTCCGTTCTCGACTTTGCAATCATATCATCAACATATACCTCGATCTCCTTATGCATCATATCATGAAACAAGGTAGTCATATCTCGTTGATACGTGGCTCCGGCGTTCTTCAAACCGAAGGGCATCACTCGATAACAGAATGTTCCCCAAGGTGTGATGAATGTTGTCTTCTCCATATCCTCGGGTGCCATTTTAATCTGATTATATCCGGAAAATCCGTCCATAAATGAGAAGACATTGAATTTAGCTGTATTATCTACCAACATATCAATATGTGGTAGAGGAAAATCATCTTTCGGACTAGCTTTATTCAAGTCTCTTTAGTCCACACACATTCAGACTTTTCCATCTTTCTTAGGCACGGACACAATATTGGCCACCCATTGAGGATATGTAGAAGTCACCAGAAACCCCACATCAATTTGCTTATGAACTTCTTCTTTAATCTTCACTGCCATGTCAGGATGAGTTCTTCTGAGCTTCTGCTTCACAGGCACACACTCAGGCTTCAAAGGCAGAAAATGTTGCACGATATCAGTATCCAGACCAGGCATATCTTCATATGACCAGGCAAAGACGTCGACATATTCTCGTAGCAACTCAATCAACCCCTTCTTAACAGACTCTTCCAGGAGTGCCCAAATCTTCACTTCTCACACACAATCTTCAGACCCCAAGTTGACTGTTTCTAGATTCTCGAGATGTGGCTGAATAATCTTCTCTTTATGCTCAAGAAGATGAGTAATCTCATCAGGAATCTCTTCAACATCATCTTCTTCAGCCTCAAATACTGGGAACTCAAAGTTGGGAGATGGTGTTGGATCATTATGTTCAATGGGTTTGATCAACCTGCATAATGATTTTGGATATAGAAGAGATTTTAGAATTCAAACAAGGAAAATCATTATGAAGATGAAAAGATTGATTTTATTCTATTTTTAGGGTTTTATGTGATCACCAATTTCATGCAAAAAAAAGAAGCAAAAAGTGAAAATAATTTTGAAAAAACAAACATTTAACATGAATTTATTGAAGGAATATCATTGTATTTATGGACCAACAATGTCATCACTTCTCCTTTTGGCATGGGAGAAGGGTTTTTAAACAAAAATGAACATTACGTGGACTTATGGACAATTGTTGGAACATCAACAACGACCCAATTATTGCAGACTCCTCCAGGGATGACAAAGTTGCCAAAATCTTCCTCTGCATCATCTTCCACAACAGCAACAGCTTCCTGGTCTTCGACCATGTGGATGAAACCACCACTCTGAAACAGACCTTGCTTGTTGAAAGTGCCTGAAGAGTACCCTATGCCAACCCGGGATTTATTGTCTTCCAGCTTGATCACTTTTCCTAAACCAATAGTTGCGCCATGCTCAATGGCCAACTTCACACCATTGTAGGACGTAAATGAAGAAGTTCCTTTCTTAGAAGGCTCAGCAATAGACAAGGCTTGGAACAGAGTCTCAACCTCATCCTCAGCATCAATATAAGAAAAGGAAGATATATGGCTAACTAAGAGAGCCTTCTCTCCCCCTACCACCACTAACTTTTTGTTCTTCACGAACTTCAACTTTTGGTGTAGGGTGGATGTCACGGCGCCTGCCTCGTGAATCCGTGGTCTGCCCAACAAACATCTATATGATGGGTGGATATCCATGACCTGAAAAGTGATCTAGAAATCACTAGGTTCTATCTTAACTGGGAGTTCAACCTCGCCAATCACTGTCTTGCGCGATCCATCAAAAGCTTTGACGACCACTCCACTCTGCCTCATGGGAGGCCCCTGATATGAAAGTTTCGCAGAGTGGATTTTGGCAACACATAACGATGACCCAGTGTCTACCAGCATATTAGAAAAGGCGTCATCCTTGCAGTTCATTGAGATGTGAAGTGCCAAATTGTGGTCCCTTCCCTCCTCGGGGAGATCAACATCACAGAAGCTTAGGTTGTTACAAGAAGTAATGTTTGAAACAATCATATCAAATTTCTCTATGGTGACGCCATGATCTACATACGCCACATCCAACACCTTGTGCAAAGCTTCTCGGTGTGGCTCAGAGTTCATTAACAAAGACAACACTGATATCTTTGAAGGCGTTTGTAGCAGCTGATCTACAATATTGTATTCACTCCTCTTGATGAGCCTCAACATCTCATCACAGTCCTCTCTAATCATACCATTCTGGCCAGCAGGGACAGGAGTTCTAACAACAGCGGCAGGTCTGTCAACAGCAAGTGCCGGATTCAGACAAGACGAAGAATTCCCCAAAGGATAGGTAACACTATCAGGAGCATTAACTCTTCTGGTGTCAGCCTGGGTTTTCGGCGGCGCCGAAAAAACACGACCACTACGGGTCAATCCACTGACATCAACAATATTCACAACAGAAGTGGAGGGTAGGGGCACCTCTTTCCCATCTTCTAATGCAACCACATTATATCGATAGGGAACAACCTTATTAGAAGAGCATGGAACAGGGCCAGCTGGCTTAATAATGAGAGAGGAAGAAGCCTTCTTCTTGCTGCCATCATATCTGACGACGACAGGCTCAGGTATCCTGAAGACATGGGATATCCCATTAACTTTATCCTCGTCACGATTCTGAAGTATCTCTATCACACCCTGATCCAACATTTCTTGGATGTCTTTTCTGACTTGACGACATCCCCTCTCATTGACAGTGCATACACAACATTTGTCATGGTCATGCTCGTAGTGACTGTATCCACATAATAGTCTATGCATCTCGACCAAAGATTGTCTGATATGGCTGACATATCTGACCTCATATTTACAAGGGCAACCCTGAACCATATTAATAGCAGATTTCCCATGCTCGGGCAATGGGTTGTTCTTGACGTTAGGACCTACGTCCTTGAAAAACAGAATACCATTTCTAACAAGGTCTTGAACGTTGGTCTTGAGAGGGTAACAATTCTCCACATCATGTCCGGGAGCACCAGGATGATAAACACAGTGAAGCCCGGGCTTATACCACCACTGAGGGTTGATCGGTATAGCAGGTGGGTCACGTGGAGTAATCAGCTTCCTTTCAAACAATGAAGGATATAATTCAGCGTAGGTCATTGGAATAGGATCAAAAGTGACCCTTTTCCTATCATAGCTTGTGCTGGTTTGATTTTTGTTTCGAGGCTGGTAGGCCTGCTGTTGAGGACGGTGCTATTGTTGCTGATACTGTTGATGTTGTTGTTGCTGGTTCTGATGTTGATGCTGGTATTGCTGATTCTCTCTGAAAACAGGTGCTATATGAGCCACCTGGTGCTGGTTACTGGCCGGATGCACAGTCTTCCTCTTTACAGAGGGTCTTATTGATTTAATATGGGAGGTCACAACATGTGCCTCGCCATCGTTCTTCTTGGAAAACGCCCTATAACGTTTGGCAGAAGAGCCTTCTTCTCTGGTCAGGCGCCCTTCCCTAACTCCCTCTTCTAGACGCATCCCCATGTTCACCATCTCGGTGAAGTCAGAAGGAGCGCTAGCAATCATCCGCTCGTAGTAGAAAGAGCTTAAAGTCTTGAGAAAGATCTCCGTCATCTCCTTCTCTTCAAGCGGGGGCACAATTTGTGTAGCCAATTCACGCCACCTCTAGGCGTACTCCTTGAATGTTTCTTTCTCCTTCTGGGACATGGCCCTTAGTTGGTCCCTATCGGGAGCCATATCAACGTTGTATTTATATTTCTTGACGAAGGCTTCGCCAAGATCGTTGAAGGAGCGGATGTTCGCACTATCCAGGCCCATGTACCATCTCAAAGCAGCACCGGACAGGTTGTCCTGGAAGTAGTGGATTAGGAGTTGTTCATTGTCGGTCTGAGTCGACATCTTGCGTGCATACATCACAAGATGGCTGAGCGGGCAAGTGTTTCCTTTGTACTTTTCAAAGTCAGACACTTTAAATTTGACAGGAATCTTAACATTAGGCACGAGACAAAGCTCAGCAGCAGATTTGCCAAAGAGGTCTTTCCCTCTGAGAGTTTTGAGTTCCTTGCGAAGCTCAAGGAATTGATCATTCATAGCGTACATTTTCTCGTACACATGTGGGCCCTCAGATGGCTCAGAGTGGTAAATGGTATCATCTACTCTCGGCAAACTATGCACGACTGGAGGTGGCATAGCAAGGACAGGGCTAGATACCGGCAGAGAAGAAAAAGTTGGGGCGAGACCCTCTAGAGCAAAGTTAGCGGGCATCCCCCAAGGAAACCCGGCTTGCATAGCAGATGGCGTAAAATGAGCACTAGCAGCAGGCATGGTAGAGGAAGCAACCTCTGAGATGACCGTCCTCTAGGGAGGAGTTGAAGGTGTTGGACACGACTGGCTTTGGGCGACCAAGAAAGACTCCATCAGGGCAGTCAATCTTGCCACTTCCTCCTTGAGTTCTCTGTTCTCTTGCTCTAGGTGATCCATTAGCTTTGATGAGTTGGCTCTGGTGTAGTACCGGTGCGTCGGCTTGTCTTCAAAATAAATGAAGAACACAGAGTTTGACCACTGAACAAGAAGCCCTGGAACAAAACCTGCTTATGCACATGATGCATGCAATGCTTGTGCATATGATTTTATTTTTTAATCAGAGGAACATTTTAGAGTTCTATTTGCAAATATTTGGAAATATTAATCATATATGGAAATATCAATAATATCTTGAAAAATTTTACACCAAAGAAGTACAGTCTTGGTAACCAAATACAATACAAGAGAGAAGGAAAATGAACATCCTATGGAACCCTAGAAGCAATCATCCAAAGCTCTCGTGACTGGAAGATAAGCTGCACGAAGCCTCTTCACCTCCCTCTCATAGGCTGCCTCCATATCTGCCTTCTCCTTGGCAAGTCTGTCGTACTTCCTCTTCCAAAACCTGGAAGACTGAGGAAGAAGAGAAGTCACCACATCATCAGGCTCGTCGATAACTTGATGCTCCATAAACTCTATCAATGCATCCTTATCTCTAAGTTGCTGAAGTAGCTCTTCTCGCTCACGGACCCAAGCACGCGAACGGTCTTCGTCTCTCAACTCCTCTACTCCTTGGTCAGGGAGGGTTGAAGGCCCAGCCATAACCATAAGTATAGGTCTTGGATAGTCATAAGGCATAAGGTACTCAGAAGCTCTCCTCCTAACCCACAAGGTATAGGGTTCCAAAGCAATACAATTCTTCAGACCAAGCTCTTTCCTTCCCTTCCTATGAATCTTGCGTCAAGCGTGGATCATCCTGCCCTTCAAGTTTTGGGGATCTTTACCCTCTTGAAAGAACACACCTTCTAACAAAATATTATTAGGTTTATCCTTTAAGGGGAACCCAAGCTGACGACGTGCCAAAATAGGGTTGTAGTTAATCCCACCATATGTACCAAGAAGAGGCACATTGGAGAATTCACCACAAGAGTCAATAATCTGCACACCATCATATACACGGTTATACCAAAAGATATCATCATTAGTGAGAGACATAAGTCTCGTGGACCACCGTAGACATCCTTTGTTCTCCTTGAAGGCGACCGTCTGTGGCAAGTGCGAAATAAACCACTTGTACAACAGAGGCAAACAACACACAATGGTACCACTACCCTTTGCATTCCTCATATGCAAAGAGAAATAAGTGTCACCCAACAGAGTAGGAATAGGATTAAGAGTAGAGAAAATCCTAATGGCGTTCACATCCACAAACTTGTCGATGTTGGGGAATAACACTAGCCCATAGATGAGAAGTACAAATATGGCCTCAAAGGCGTCCTTACTCATGGCCTTCCCATACATAGTAGCTTGAGCAATGAGGAAATCAGATGGGAGACCTTGAATTCCACCTTTGGTAGTCATATGCGCACCAACAATAGATTCATCTATATGTAACATATCAGCAATCTCTTGAAAAGAAGGAACCCTCTCCAAGCCACTGAACGGCAACTGATCTAGAATAAGTATACCTACAAGATAGGCATACTCCTCAAGCGTAGGCAAAAGCTGGAAATCCGGAAATGTGAAGCAACGGTACAAGGGATCATAGAACTGCACCAGTACACTCATCATACTTTCATCCACCTGAGTAGCAAGAATAGACTGAAGCTTCCCATGGCGAGCCTTGAACTCCAATGGGTCTAATATATAGGATGTCAAACTCCTTAACTCTTTCAAGTCGGGTTGTCTGAAACTGTACTTCTTTGTATTCCTTCTTTGCTTATCCATGTCTGAAAATTGCAAATAGACCTCTTAAGTTCCTTGAAAATTTTCTCATTGTTGATGATATGGATGTGTATGAATGCACGAATGCATGGATGCAACAATCACACTCAAGGATCAAGCAAAACACACCACACAAAGGTCATGGGATGGATCAAGTCACCCTTAATATCAATCATCCATTTTGGTGGATTATGGTTTACACCTTATCAACACCCAAGTTCCATTGAAATTAAGGATATACAAGAACGGATCAACCATGAATCAAAGGTTTGTTGTAAGTCACGAGCATGGAGTCTTGGTTAAGAACCACACAAAGGGAGGGTTCTTATGGTTAAACCTAACAATCATGTTCTACAAGAGGTTCCCATAGTCATCATCCCATCTTTCGGATATTATCGGATAAACGACTACTCGTATTCCAAAAATATTCTCAAGAGAGACTCTTATGAGTGTAGTATCACGTAACAATCGTATCAAATCTTACACTTGAACGACCTTTGCACTACATCCTAAGAATAGGCCAAGATGGGCTAGGTAATCTAAGGTCCTTGGCTTCTAAGGCATATATTGGAAAGAGTAATGCCTAACCACGACTACTTGTGTGACATTATTGATCCCAACATAACCTCCACAAAGTGAATGGGCTTGCAAGTCAACTTGCTAAGGAATAAATCCATACAAGTCAACAAGACTATACCATTCTCCTATCATAAGTGACCTCGAGTTCGGGTATAAAACTCATCTCACAAGAGACCACCAAGCACACAAGCAATTGATATATCAAGCAATTCATACATTACAAACAATACAGTCATCCCAAATTTGCATAAAAATATGTCACAAATAATATAAGCATACAATACAACAAAGGTAAAATGTAGGCAAAACCCACTAGGCGATAATTTCCCCAGCAGAGTCGCCACTTTTCTATCGCGAGGTATTCCTTACCTTTAGATTTATTGACTAAATAAAAAGTAAATCATACAATTCGAGTCACCATCGCACTTCTATTTATCCAAAGGAAAGGTTAGAAAGCGAACAAAAACCGAGAAGTTTTATCAAATAAAAAACTAATAAAAATATCAGAGAACTAGGTAAGGGGGTTGGTTATGCAATGGGAAGGTTTTAAGCACCCAAAACATCCTTAGTACTCTAAGGGAGCCCTTTTTACAAATGTTGTAAGGTAGGTTGGTATTTGTGAAAAAATATGTGCAAACATGATTGGGGAGATGAGAAAAGAATGTACAAGTTATTTACAATTTTGTGTTTGAATGGATAAACCCATTGCCTACGTACCATCTTAAAATGGTAGGATCAAAACCTCGTAGTTCGGGGTAAAAATATCAAAAAAAAGTTGGTGAATTGATTGGCCAAAAGCCTTAAGGTCTTTTGTTATCAAAGGGATAAAACTCAACCTAAAACCATAAATCCACCATGTGAGGGAAGCTTCAACATGCTAGTGAGGGGTTAACCCTATAATAAGCATGGAAGACTTATAGTCCATTACTAAGGACATAGGTGAGTATTATATCAACCTCTAGGATAACTCAAACCTAATAGCTAATGTTTATGAAAAGCTTTGGCAAGAAGTGGCCATTGAAACCACAAAAAACAATTGAGTGAGTTGTATTTACCAATGAAAATTATTTACAAAGTAAGGTCAAAGTTGACTTAGGATTCAATTCAAAATAAGTGTTATGAAAAGAGTTTGAAAAATAAAAATCATAGTGCTTAGGTTTCTAATTTTTGAAAACAAGGTTAATGTTTGCACAAAAGTTGGCTTGGGTTAGAGTGGAGAGAAGAAGAGAATGGCTAGGTCCTAAACATGCAAAGATGAAGGAAGAGAAATAAAACCATATGGAGTTCTCTTCTTGAGATCATAGTGATGATCCAAGTTGTTCCCCTTCCTTTGGAATTAGCAAGCAATAAGCAAGTAACTCAAGCAATCAAGCACACAATTCAATCAAGCTCCTAGGAACCTTCCAATTGGCTTTTGTATCTCTCACTTTGGATGCTCATGACAATGGTTCTTCTACTTAGCTCAAGTTTAGGATCCCTAGCACACAAGAACACACAAATAAAAAAGTTCCACAAAGCAATAGAAAGAATGTACAAGAATTAGTTTAGAATTAAGTCCTTTCAATGTATTCTTCAAGATTAAGCATTCTAAAGGCATGAGGCCTAGTTGTTGTTTGACAATTTATAGTATTCTGAAGGCATGAGCCTAGTTGCTCTTCAAACTCCATTAGCATAGGTAAGGTCCTAAAATCTAAGTCATTTGTCCATTTGCATTGGGTTCACACAAACAAAACAAAACAAGCACAATAATATATACACGATAATGTGCTCAAGTGAGCAAAAGGAAAATTGCATTAACATAAACATGAGCTCAAGTGAGAAAAGGGAAAAAGTAAGTTAATTAATGTGCAAGAAATTAAATTGCATTAAAGTAAATTGCAAGAATTAAAGGCTTGAATTAAAGTTAGTCATTAGTAGTTAGTGTTAGTGTGCCATAAGGCAATTTAGCGCTATGTTAAGCAATCGTAAGTGGACTAATGTAGTAGTCACACCTATCTGAGGCCGATCAATAAAACTATAGGCAACAAACACAAGTTAGAGACCATGACTAGTAAGCCAAGCTCCTACAACTTGCCATGCCAAAAGAAAAGGAGAATGATGTTGTATGGATTTAGGTTTATTTTGCTTGACCAAGAAGCAACTTATCTCTAATGCAAAGCCATTCACTTGATCTTTGATCAAGATGAATTAGATTTGAATCAAAGAAGGTTAAGCCCCTCATATGTCAAGGCTAACCATCAATCATTAACTCATTGATCAAAAAGAAAAAGAAGAAGAAGAAGAAGAAGAAATGGAGATGTACATAAATGGAATTCAAATAACATAACCAACACACATTGATAAAAATGAAATGAATCAACATCAATCAATGGTAAACAGAAGTGAGATGAAGCTTAGAAGTCAAGACACAATAAAAATATTTTTGGTATTTTTGAGAATTAAAATAATACTTGAATTAAAATAAACAAATAAAGGTCAAACTTCAAATCCATTTCAAATCAACTTGGAAAAGTCCAAATGGATCATCCTAAGTTCAACATGGTCAAACAAAGTTTGACAAAAAAATTCACCATTTTTAGAAACCAGAAACTAATTTTAAACAATTAAAAATGAAGAAAATATAACATAATTGAACTAAAATCTCAAATAAATCTCAAATCAATTAAGAAATTGATAAGAATATTTTTCATAGATTCATCATCATTCAAAGATGTTAAGAAAATATTTTTGGCATTTTTGGATATTGGAAACTATTTTAAATGAATTAAAAATAATTAGAAAAGAGAAAATTCACAAAAAATATTAGATGAACTCATAAAAAACATTAAAAATCATTTTCAGAAACTAGAATTAAAAAGGGAAATAATGCAATTGGTACCATATTTTTTGGATTTAAAATGAAAGAGTTATGAATATTTGAAATAAAAATGAAATAAAAGAAAATAGAATAGAAAATCAAAAATTAGAAAAATCCAGGCGCGTTGGATCACATTCATTAACTGACGTGTCCAATCTAAGGGCTGTGAGGCACGCGCGTATGATGATCCAAAGTCAAATGAGAAACACAAGGCATTAATAAAAGTCATACCATTGCATGGTCCAGATCAGATCAGAGTCAAAGCATCCAAGGGTTGGGAACTCAGCCACGTGGGGACGGTGGTGGAAACTACCGTCTTCTCCGGTGAGTTTCGCAGTTCCGGTGGAATTTGCAGGTTTTGAAAACTTAATCAAAATGGACGATCCTCATATCATTGGAAAGCTGAGGTGATGCACATCACCCCTATGCCATTGGTTTCTACTCTAGACTCTCATAGAAGGAGAAATCTGAGCTAGAAATTCATGGTGTTCAAACTGAACTTTATCAATTCATGAAATTAAATACACAGATCAATTGTCTCTCACATGAGGACTTCAGAGGAACCAACAAACACAAGAAATGAGCAAGATCCAAGGATTTTCGAATCAAAAAAGTTTGAACAACAACCTTTGAAGTGCAACTTTACAAGGCACGATCTCTTCCAATTCTTTGCTGCAGTGTGATCTTGAGATGGCAAAGTAGCTAGGCTTAGGAATTGAAGCTCAATAATCAACCAAGGAAGTTGAAAATTGAAATGAAAAATTGAAAGTGAAAAAGAAAAATTCCTTTGGGTGAAGGGTGGGGATTCAGTTCTACAGCAATTTAGGCGCCTTAAGGTTGGAAATGAATGAAGCCAGGCATCTGTATTTATAGCAAATGATGATGCAAGCCATGGAAAATTCGTTTGCATGTGGAATGAGGGCCTCCATGCATGGGCCTGTACAGGCGCATGTGAGGCCCAAGTGCAATTTCAAATACAAGCTAAACATCAACCAAGTGAATTTGGACGTGCAAACCTGATGGAAATGGCTTGTGCGTGGAGTTTCAACATGTTATGCATAAATGAACATAAATCTTCATCTCTTCGAAAATCCATTTTTCCAAATTGAAATATGGTCATGTGGGTAATGGTTGGAAAGGTCTTGACATGAGGAAAAATTGTTATGTTGAACAAAAATCCATTTGGTATTGGGAAATTAATGAAAACAGGCCATGAAGTTCAAGGTGCAAAACATGTGTATGATAATTTTTCCAAAATGGTCCAACTTCAAGCTCTTATGTTTCAGTGATGCAAGCCTCAAATTACAAAACCCTAAACATAAAAGTTGTATATCGTTTCAAGAAAATCAATTTGGACTTAAATTTTGCATCATTTGTATTTTTGATGAGAAACTTATGGGCACTTGAAGTTGGACTTTTTCAAATTTCAATGACTTTGGTCCAATGTGACCTATAATCTTTTGTATTATCACATGTGTTTCTTTTAGGATTATGAAAATTTGTTCAACATAAAAAATGAAGTATACATCTTAAACTTTCTAATTCATTTGATCCCACCTCAAAATCATGAAAAATGAGTGAGTTATGTCCTTGGGAAGTTGACCCAAAATTAGGGTTTCAGTCAAAATGACGTATAATGTTTTGAAATGAATGATGATCCTCCAAGTTTCAAATGGATTTTGGATTAACATGAAAGTTGTTCATATGGTTCGTAAGAATATTTTTTATCTTTGGGTCATCTTCATTTGACAAACACATCAAATGTTAGGTCTCAGTGTATTTCAAAATAGTTAGATGAATTGACTGATCAGCTTCTCAAGTTCAAACTTCAAATTTTAATGAATTGATGATTGAGGACACTCAAATAAGCTCAAATATGCATGAAATTATGAATGAAAGAACTTCCCTTGATTTTATTTGATCATAGGTTGAGTTTGCTTCATGAGCAAGACAGAGTTGATGCACAGTTGAATTAGGGTTTCCTTGGGAAACAATCCTCAAGCCCTTTGGTTTATCTTAATCAAATTGACAAAACGCGATACTTGGGAGGCACATATGATGATTGAGATCTTTGTGAACCATTTTCATGCTTACTTTCAACTTCATATGGCCACATCAATGAGCATATGGGCCTCCTAGGAACCTTGGGTCACATGATTGCTCAAGCTACAAAACAAACAAGGTTAGTGACATATTTTTGTGCTTTTGGTTAGTAAAAAAAATAAGAAAAGCAATAATGTACAATTCAAGCATGCTTGGTGGTCTCACACCAACTCACACAAGTCCCGACCCAAGGGTTAAGGAGCCAAGATGCTATGATCCTTGAGGCAAATGCAAAGTGCAATGGTATGATGCCATGAGGGATCTTAGGGTCAAAATTAGGGTCTTACACCATGGAATTTAGAACAATCATGCTTCCATGAAAATCTGGTTTTAAGAGTGTAAATCCCAGCTAGAGACCTTACTCAAATGATGATGTGTAAGAAGCCCAAAAAGAATGGCTTATTTTCTCTCTTATAGTCATATAATGAAAATAAACACTAGACCTCAATCCTGATAAAACTCTCCTAAGTCAAGACTCGAATATGGAAGTTAATGGGAAAGCCATGAATCTGTCATAGATCAATCAACACTAACTTGTTGATCTTGGTTAACTTAGGCGAGAAATATGCAAATTTAAATGTAGAGAACTGTTGGAAACAAGATATAAAGGGGTGAAAATTTAAAAGCCAACGTGCAGAAAAAAAAAGATTAGATAGATCTAAAGGGGTGCAATAGAAAAAACGAACGTATAGAAAATAGAAGAGATTATATAGAACTAAAAGGGTGCAATGGAAAAAAGCCAACCCGCAGAAGAAAAAAAAGATATTAGGTAGAAATAAGGGGTGCAATGTAAAAAAGCCAACATGTAAAATAAAAAAGATTACGTAGAACTAAGGGGTGCAATGTAAAAAAGCCAACATGTAGAAAAAAAAAAGAGATTAGGTAGAACTAAAGGGTGCAATGTAAAAAAGTCAACATGTAGACTAAAAGAGATTATGTAGAACTAAGGTGTGTAATGTAAAAAAATCAACATGCATAATAAAAAAGATTACATAGAACTAAAGGATGCAATGTAAAAAAGCCAACATGCAGAATAAAAAAAAATTACGTAGAATTAAGGGGTGAAATGGAAAAAAGCCAACATGCAGAATAAAAAAGATTACGTAGAACTAAGGGGTGCAATGGAAAAAAGCCAGTGTGCCAACCTGCAAAAAAATGAAGAGATTCAGAAAAAAAAGATTAGGTAGAATTAAGGGGTGCAATGGAAAAAAGTCAACCTGCAGAAAAAAGAAAACTATGGGGTTCAATGGAAAAAAGTCAACCTGCTGAAAAAAGAATACAATGGGGTTCAACGGAAAAAGCCAACCTGCAGAAAAAGTTTATTATTGATTAAAATAAATTTATAAACAATTTAAAAACAAAAATAATGTTTATATAAAGAATGTCTAATATAAAGAATGTTAATTTTTTGAATATACTTTTTAAGTACAACTTCAATGAAATGACAATTTTTTTATATTTGTAAGCACACTTTTTTTACTAGTTTAAAGTAAGAATAGTTGAAAAAGTTGTCAGTGAACCCATACAAGTGATACATGTATATTCTATGCTCGTACAATTTGCAGTATAACTATGTATTCAGTATGTTTTTTAATCTTAAATTAAGATTAAATCCTTAGTCATGCCCATAGTAGTGATATGCATACACGTGCAATTAAATCACACAGAGACATTTATATATTTGCAATTTCGAGTATTTTACATATATTTACCTGGAGACATTTATATATTTGTATGCAATTTCGAGTATGTTACAACATATTTGTATACAATTTCGAGTATATAATATAAAAAAAATTAATTGTTCTAGAAATAGCATACCTATCCTTTATTTTAATTATGCCACATTTTAATTTTTGGGTTAAAATTAGTTTAACAAATTACTTTTTCAATCAATTGTTAAATCTGAATTGAAGTACAATTTCTCATTTTTCTGCAGTATAAATCCAACTTCTACTACTACTACTATGCACTATTCCAAACAAATTTGATTTGATTTTTTTATTTATGGTTCCAATCAAACTATACATGTGTCAAATCAATTAAACATAGAGCAATCACTCTTTTGTTTTTATCATATCTTCTATAATATGCAGAACAAAAATTCATCATATCTCTAATCTTTTCATACAATTCTTTAGATCATTTAAGTAATGAAATTATTTTATATCCTTCTTCATTGTAAATTTTTTAAATTTATGAAACCATAATTTTCTATTACACAAGTGTGGTTTGTTTGTAAACAATGTTCTTTGTGTACCTATTTTCTTAGTTATTTTTATATTTATGTGTTATTTTTCTTTAATGTTTGTTACATATCTTTCTTTGTTATATCTATTTTGTGACAATTCCACTTCTTTGCATGTTTTTATGATTGTAATAATAACTAATTAACCAATATAAGAGGATTTTATGGACCTTATGTTGAAAATATGTGAGTTAGACCTAACAAGATTTAAGGTAGTTTTTTTCAAATGTCTTTTCATAATGTCAAATTGTGAATAGTTGAAGGGGATAACTTATTCCCACACTTTATATACTCTCTTGACGATGATATGTGTTCTTTGGACCACTTTTCATAATGTCAAATTGTGAATCGTTGAAGGGATTGAAGGTGAAATTTCTCTGGCTGTTTTAAAGGGTTGAAAATGAAATTTCTCATGTTGTTTGGGTTGAAGGTGAAAATTTTCATGCTGTTTGAAGGGGTTAAAAGTGAAATTTCTCTTTCTAGTGATATGTTGATATGTGTGCATTGGACCCTTTCATAATGTTAAATTATGGTAGAAAGAATGAAGAGATAAGATAGAACTAAAGAGGTGCAAAAGTCATGTGTCTGATTGTGCAGAAGAAAATTAGAAAAATCAATGTGTTGTTAATGCAAAAAAAAACCATGTGTTTGATTGTGCACATAGAATATATAATAGATTAGGTAAATCTAAAGGGGTGCAATAGAAAAAAACCAACGTGTAGAGAAAAAGAAGAGATCAGATATATCTAAAGGGGTGCAATGGAAAAAATGAAAAAAAGACAACAAATAGAAAAAAAGAAGAGATTAGATAGAACTAAAGGGGTGGAATGGAAAAAAGCCAACATGCAGAAAAAAAGAAAAGATTAGGTAGAACTAAAGGGTGCAACGTAAAAAAGTCAACATGCAGGAAAAAAAAAGATTACCTAAAATTAAGAGGTGCAATGGAAAAAAGCCAACATGCAAAAAAAAAGAGATTAAATCGAACTAAAGGGTGCAATGGAAAAAAGCCACGTGTCTGATTGAAACAGAAGAAAATCAGAAAAATAATGTGTTGCTAATGAAAAAAAAAAGATTAGGCAGAACTAAAGGGATGCAATGAAAAAATAAAGCCAAATCAATGTGTTGCTTATGCAGAAAAAAGAAGAAGAGAATATGTAGAACTAAAAGGGTGCAATGGAAAAAAGTCAAATCAATTTGTTGTTGATGCAGAAAAAAATAAGAGATTTGATAGAATTAAAGGAGTGCAATGAAAAAAAGTTAAATCAATGTTGCTGATGCCGAAAAATAAAAACAATCCATCGTGAAACAAGAAAGACGAAAAGAGGGTGAAATTGATTGTACAAGAAACAAGAAATATGGGAAAGAAACCATAAAGGTTAGAAAGAGTGAAATTGATTAAAGAAGAAACCAGAAGAATGAATGTTTAAAATAGACTTTTCTACAACAGTATCTATTTGGTTGAAGCAACGATATCTAGGAAAAATCTGCATGGCCGAAATGTCCTTGCATTTTGTTGAATCCCTATACCTTTGTAGCGTGACTTTATTCTATTACTTGACACTTTATAGGATCTTCTCCTAGGAACGGGAACAAATCCAATCATTGCCCTTCACTTAGCGAGCTCCCATTGTCTCCGATTTTTTGATGTAAGGTGGACTTGAAGTAAAGAAGGAAGAATAGAACAATCTCCTAAGGTAGTGTCATTACTGGGTAGCTTGTAACTTTATTGAAGCTTCTCCCTTTCCGTTTGTCTTATTTTCCGTAGTAGATAGCATGATTTTCATCCTTCTTGTGAAAATTCTTGACCATAATCTCTTTGGGGTGACTCTTGTCTGTTTCTCTTGAATTCTACAGGTTTTGCTAGACCAAGTTTGCTACTTCTTGGAGCGTCTTCAAAGAAAAGAGTGCAGGAAGCGGTTATTGTCAACTGATATGCCGCTTCAAATTGAACATTTTTCTTGTAATGCTATAATGTATTTTAGATCATAAGCTAGGAATTATGTAGATCATAGGACTTATTAATAAAATTATTAGTTGTGTCTTTAACCATGTGTAGCGGGGTATTCGTTACCTTTAGATTTATTGACTAAATCAAAAGTAAATCATACAATTCGAGTCGCCACCGCACTTCTATTTATCCAAAGGAAAGGTTAGAAAGCGAACAAAAACCGAGAATTTTTATCAAATTAAAAACTAATAAAAATGTCAGAGATCTGGGTAAGGGGGTTGGTTATGCAATGGCAAGGTTTTATGCACCCAAAACATCCTTAGTACTCTAAGGGAGCCCTTTTTACAAATGTTGTAAGGTAGGTTGGTATTTGTGAAAAAATATGTGCAGACATGATTGGGGAGATGAAAAAAGAATGTACAAGTTATTTACAATTTTGTGTTTGAATGGATAAACCCATTGACTACGTACCATCTTAAAAAGGTAGGAATAAAACCTCATAGTTCGGGGTAAAAATCTCAAAAAAAAGTTGGTGAATTGATTGGTCAAAAGCCTTAAGGTCTTTTGTTATCAAAGGGAGAAAACTCAACCTAAAACCACAAATCCACCATGTGAGGAGAGCTTCAACATGCTGGTGAGGGGTTAACCCTATAATAAGCATGGAAGACTTATAGTCTATCACTAAGGACATAGGTGAGTATTATATCAACCTCTAGGATAACTCAAACCTAATAGCTAATGTTTATGAAAAGCTTTGGCAAGAAGTGGCCATTGAAACCACAAAAAACAATTGAGTGAGTTGTATTTACCAATGAAAAGTATTTACAAAGTAAGGTCAAAGTTGGATTCAATTCAAAATAAGTGTTATGAAAAGAGTTTGAAAAATCAAAAGCATAGTGCTTAGGTTTCTAATTTATGAAAACAAGGTTAATGTTTGCACAAAAGTTGGCTTGGGTTAGAATGGAGAGAAGAAGAGAATGGCTAGGTCCTAAACATGAAAATATGAAGGAAGAGAAATAAAACCATATGGAGTTCTCATCTTGAGATCATAGTGATGATCCAAGTTGTTCCCCTTCCTTTGGAATTAGCAAGCAATAGGCAAGTAACTCAAGCAATCAAGCACACAATTCAATCAAGCTCCAAGGAATCTTCCAATTGGCTTTTGTATCTCTCACTTTGGATGCTCATGACAATGGTTCTTCTACTTGGATCAAGTTTAGGATCCCTAGCACACAAGAACACACAAATCAAAAAGTTCCACAAAGCAATAGAAAGAATGGACAAGAGTGAGTTTAGAATTAAGTCCTTTCAATGTCTTCTTCAAGATTAAGTATTCTAAAGGCACGAGGCCTAGTTTCTCTTTGACAATTTATAGCATTCTAAAGGCATGTGGCCTAGTTGCTCTTCGAACTCCATTAGCATAGGTAAGGTCCTAAAATCTAAGTCCTTTGTCCATTTACATTGGGTTCACACAAACAAAACAAAACAAGCAAAATAATATATACACGATAATGTGCTCAAGTGAGCAAAAGGCAAATTGCATTAACATAAACATGAGCTCAAGTGACCAAAGGGAAAAGGAAACTGAATTAATGTGCAAGAAACTAAATTGCATTAAAGTAAATTGCAAGAATTAAAGGCTTGAATTAAAGTTAGTCATTAGTAGTTAGTGTTAGTGTGCCATAAGGCAATTTAGCGCTATGTTAAGCAATCGTAAGTGGACTAATGTAGTAGTCACACTTATCTGAGGTTGGTCAATAAAACTATAGGCAACAAACACAATTTAGAGACCATGACAAGTAAGCCAAGCTCCTACAACTTGCCATGCCAAAAGAAAAGAAGAATGATCTTGTATGGATTTAGGTTTTTTTTGCTTGACCAAGAAGCAACCTATCTCTAATGCAAAGCCATTCACTTGATCTTTGATCAAGATGAATTAGATTTGAATCAAAGAAGGTTAAGCCCCTCATATGTCAATGCTAACCACCAATCATTAACTCATTGATCTAAAAAAAAAAGAAGTAGAAATTGAGATGTACATAAATGGAATTCAAATAACATAACCAATACACATTGATCAAAAATGAAATGAATCAACATCAATCAATTGTAAACATAAGTGAGATGAAGCTTAGAAGTCAAGAAACAATAAAAATATTTTTGGTATTTTTGAGAATTAAAATAATACTTGAATTAAAATAAACAAATATAGGTCAAACTTCAAATCCATTTCAAATCAACTTGGAAAAGTCCAAATGGATCATCCTAAGTTCAACATGGTCAAACAAAGTTTGACAATTTTTTTTACCATTTTTAGAAACCAGAAACTAATTTTAAACAATTAAAAATGAAGAAAATATAACATAATTGAACTAAAATCTCAAATAAATCTTAAATCAATTAATAAATTGATGAGAATATTTTTCATAGATTCATCATCATTCAAAGATGTTAAAAAAATATTTTAGGCATTTTTCGATATTGGAAACTATTTTAAATGAATTAAAAATAACCAGAAAATAGAAAATTCACAAAAAATATTAGATGAACTCAAAAAAAATTAAAAATCATTTTCAGAAACTAGAATTAAAAAGGGAAATAATGCAATTGGTCCCATATTTTTTGGATTTAAAATGAAAGAGTCATGAATTTTTGAAATAAAAATGAAATAAAAGAAAATAGAATAGAAAATTAGAAATTAGAAAAATCCAGGCCCGTTGGATCACATTCATTAATTGACGTGTCTAATCTGAGGGCTTAGAGGCGCGCGCGTATGATGATCCAAAGTCAAATGAGAAACACATGACATTAATAAAAGTCATAACATTGCATGGTCCAGATCAGATCAGAGTCAAAGCATCCAAGGGCTGGGAACTCAGCCATGTGGGGACGGTGGTGGAAACCACCGTCTTCTCCGGTGAGCTTCACAGTTCCGGTGGAATTTACAGGTTTTGAAAACTTAACCAAAATGGACGATCCTCATATCATTGGAAAGCTGGGGTGATGTACATCACCCTTATGCCATTGGTTTATACTCTAGACTCTCATGGAAGGAGAAATCTGACCTAGAAATTTATGGTGTTCAAACTGAACTTGATCAATTCATGAAATTAAATACACAGATCAATTGCCTCTCACAGCAGGACTTCAGAGGAACCAACAAACACAAGAAATGAGAAAGATCCAAGGAGTTTCGAATCAAAAAAGTTTGAACAACAACCTTTGAAGTACAGCTTTACAAGGCACGATCTCTTCCAATTCTTTGATGCAGTGTGATCTTGAGATGACAAAGTAGCTAGGCTTAGGAATTGAAGCTCAATAATCAACCAAGGAAGTTGAAAATTGAACTGAAAAATTGAAAGTGAAAAAGCAAATTTCCTTTGAGTGAAGGGTGGGGATTCAGTTCTGCAGCAATTTAGGCGCCTTAAGGTTGGAAATGAATGAAGTCGGGCATCTGTATTTATAGCAAATGATGATGCAAGCCATGGAAAATTCGTGTGCATGTGGAATGAGGGCCTCCATTCATGGGCCTGTACATGCGCATGTGAGGCCCAAGTGCAATTTCAAATGCAAGCTAAACATCAGCCAAGTGAATTTGGATGTGCAAACCTGATGGAAATGGCTTGTGCATGGAGTTTCAACATGTTATGCATAAATGAACATAAATCTTCATCTCTTTGAAAATGCATTTTGCCAAATTGAAACATGGTCATGTGGGTAATGGTTGGAAAGGTCTTGACATGAGGAAAAATTGTTATGTTGAACAAAAATCCATTTGGGATTGGGAAATTAATGAAAACAGGCCATGAAGTTCAAGGTGCAAAACATGTGTATGATAATTTTGCCAAAATGGTCCAACTTCAAGCCCTTCTGTTTCAGTGATGAATCCTGAAATAACAAAACCCTAAACATAAACATTGTAGATATTTTCAAGAAAATCAATTTGGACTAAAATTTTGCATCATTTGGATTTTTGATGAGAAAGTTATGGGCACTTGAAGTTGGACTTTTTCACATTTCAATGACTTTGGTCCAAAGTGACCTATAATCTTTTGTATTATCACATGTGTTTATTTTAGGATTATGAAAATTTGTTCAACATAAAAAATTAGGTAGACATCTTAGACTTTCCAATTCATTTGATCCCACATCAAAATCATGAAAAATGAATGAGTTATGTCCTTGGGAAGTTGACCTAAAATTAGGGTTTCAGTCAAAATGACCTATAATGTTTTGAAATGAATGATGACCTTCCAAGTTTAAAATGGATTTTTGATGAACATGAAAGTTGTTCATATGGTTCTTAAGAACATTTTTTCTTTTGGGGTCATATTAATTTTACAAACACATCAAAAGTTAGGTCTTAGTGTATTTCAAAATAGTCAGATGAATTGACTGATCAACTTCTCAAGTTCAAACATCAAATCTTAATGAATTGATGATTGAGGAGACTCACATAAGCTCAAATATTCATGAAATTTTGAATGAAAGAACTTCCCTTAATTGTATTTGATCATAGGTTGAGGTTGCTTCATGAGCAAGGTACAGTTGATGCACAGTTGAATTAGGGTTTCCTTGGGAAACAATCCTCAAGCCCTTTGGTTTATCTTGATCAAATTGACAAATTGAGATAATTGGGAGGCATATATGATGATTTAGAGCTTTGTGAACCATTTTCATGCTTACTTTCAACTTCATTTGGCCACATCAATGAGCATACGGGCCTCCTAGGAGCCTTGGGTCACATGATTGCTCAAGCTACAAAACAAACAAGGTTAGTGACATATTTTTGTGCTTTTGGTTAGTAAACAAAATAATAAAAGCAATAATTTACAATTCAAGCATGCTTGGTGGTCTCACACCAACTCACACAAGTCCTAACCCAAGGGTTAAGGAGCCAAGATGCTATAATCCTTGAGGCAAATGCAAAGTGCAATGATATGATGCCATGAGGGATCTTAGGGTCAAAATTAGGGTCTTACACCATGGAATTTAGAACAATCATGCTTCCATGAAAATCTGGTTTTAAGAGTGTAAATCCCATCTAGAGACCTTACTCAAATGATGATGTGTAAGAAGCCCAAATAGAATGGCTTATTTTCTCTCTTATAGTCATATAATGAAAATAAACACTAGACGTCAATCCTGATAAAACTCTCCTAAGTCATGACTCGAATATGGAAGTTAATGGGAAAGCCATGAATCTGTCATAGATCAATCAACACTAGCTTGTTGATCTTGGTTAACTTAGGCGAGAAATATGCAAATTTAAATGTAGAGAACTATTAGAAACAAGATATAAAGTTATTTAGGATTATGGATCACTTGATATATCAATTATCTTTGTTTGTAAGACATCATAATTATGGTTAAGTTTGTGGACTTACTCACGTGTGTTGGACCCCAAAATTTTCCCTCCTTTTTCGCTTCTCATATGAGTTATGGCTTGAGACTCATTCTTATTTCATTCATGTGAATCATTCATTCATGATTAATATTTTCTAACATGCATCATAGATTCAGGGTTTGTGGCTAATGAAAATCAGGGTTTATGCTTGAGGATTATGGTATTGCTCATCATGTGGAGAGAAACCCTAATTTCTGGATTCTTTAGGACCTTGACTCTTGTGGCCTACATCTTGACATTAATTTGTACATCCCAACCGTAATTTGACTTTGATCCTATGGGATTTTGTGTTTGACCTTCTGTGTAATTAACCTGACTTCTGAACCCTAGTTGTGGGTCCATGGTTTGAGGTGTTTCCTGTTGAGCTTTGGGCTTTGTTTGAAACCCTAATTAGGGATAGTTGGTATTCAGGTGCTTTGCTGGTTTGGCTTTCTAATCTATGATTCATCAAAACCCTAGTCATTGGCTTTGAATTTTATGAACCCTATGGTTTGCATTAAGGTATTGGAAATCCTGGTTGTGGTTCATGGCATTGATACACAACTTGAGTTAGCTTTTCACCTGGCTCGGGATTCTGGATTGATACATATCTTTGAACTTTGACATAGTAAACCCTAATGCATGGTGTTATGTGATTGATTTAAGTCATGTTTGCATTCATTTTTCATTGAGCTCATGGTCTCATGATCCATTTGATTTGAGTCTTACTTCATTCCCACTTCATCCATTACTTTCATGGTTTTATTAAAATGGCAAGATTCATTCATGCTTTGATTTATAGTCCCATTGATACAAGTTCATTGTCCATTTGATCAAGTCATTCCATGACCCATCAATTCCATTTCATTCATTCATTCAAAGAAAGCCAAGTCATTATGCCTCACACATGATCCCATGCATAAAAAACAAGCAACAAACCATTTTTTCATGATGGTAATCGATTACCATGTTCGGGTAATCAATTAACCTTCTCCCAGTAGCCAAAAAAATTATTTTTTCATGATGGTAATCGATTACCAGGTTTAGGTAATCGATTACACTGCTTCCAGTAGCCTAAAAACCCATTTTTTATGGTAATCGATTACCATGTATATGGTAATCGATTACACCTATTGGCAATAGCAAAAATACTGCATTTTTCAGCAGTAATGCAATATCCTTTTCACTCCAAACCAATCCTAATGCTTGAATCAATACACATTGAAATCTTTACATAATTATACAGCAACCAACCATATCGTCCATGCATTGAACCAAGCTTTTAACACTTCAATTCACCAAACTTCCCAAGCTAACTCCAAACCAATTCAAACTAACTCCAAACCTCTTCAAACTAATTTCAAACCATTTTAACTAACTCCAAGCCTAATTTAACTAATTCTAAGCTACATCAAAACTAACTCCTAACCTCCATTTGATCCAAACCTATAATCTATATAAACTCATCACTCTCATCAAATCAAGGACAATGACCAAAATCAGAATTCTCTCAAATTACTCATTACAAGTTCAACTTTTCTCCTCTCACTTCATCTTCTCCAAATCCTCTCCCTATACCAAAGCTCAAATCACCATTGGAGCAAGTTTCACATTGAAGTTTGTTATGAATTGAGCTAAACCTCTTGCATTCAACAATCATCCCTACATTCATATAATCAGCATCAATAACAACAACTCAATTCAGAATTTTTCAGAGTTGATTCTTGAAGAGGGGGAGTTCATAGTAGAAGTATAAGATTAAAGAGTCCAAGTAGCATACCTTTGGTTTTCACTTCATCTTCTTCATCTTCATTACCTTTAAATTTCAATAAGTTCCAAGATAATCCTCCGTCTTGCAGATCGGTGAATTTTTATCTTTGCTTGTTTGCTGGATTTTTGATACCACAATGTAGGTTATGTAGTAGAGAATCAAAACCCCAAGGTTTAGTGGTTTTATTCTCCTCCATCTCTATTTAATTTCGGATTTTGTGCTTAGGGTTCTTGAATTTAATGGCTCAATTTCCAGAATTTATTAACTTCTAGTTAAAATAGATGAGAGATTAGGATAGGAGGTTGAGAGAAGTAGGAAAATGATGCATTTTCTTGATTCCGACCAACTCCTCCGCCTCCGGCACGGTGGTGCCGGAGCTCCGGTGGTGGTTACTTTTTGACACGGAAATTGGAAGTTGATGTGTAGAGAAGACAAATTGAGTTTGCTGAATTTTTGCAGTTCCCTTTGCAAATTTTGTTGGGCTTAACCATTAAGCCCAATAGTTTACTTTCCACATCCCTGTTTTGCTTAACAACATACTTGCTAAATCCAACTACACTTCTTGGTATTTAGACTCATTCTGTTGGGCCCAAAAACCCCTTTTTTGCTGAATTTTGAACTATATTCAGGGCTTGCACCCCTTTGGCTCAACATTTTAATTATCTTTAATTCCATTTTATTTTGTGTTGATATTTTTGGTAATTGTTTTATTAGCATTTTAATTAGGTTTAATTAGGCTTTAGATTTTAATTATAATTTTGGAATTAACTGGAGTTTTGTATAGTTTTCTAATTAGATTTTAATATATTTTAGTTAGATTCGGGATTAGAAAATAGTTAGATTTTAGTTAATTTTAGAATTTAGTTAATTCTTAAACATTAGATTAATTTTAGAATTTAGGAATTAATCAATTTGTAGTTTCTAATTAAACTTTAATTGGAATTAAGTTTGTGTTCATAATTGGATATTTTTGTGAATTGGCCATTTTACCCCTTAGGGGTTATTTTGGTATCTTAACCACATAATAGCATGTTCCCTTAGGGATTTTTGACATAGTTTTTATATCAAACCATGACTAACTATAACATGATCCCTTATATTAGTTTGATTATTTCTAACCATTAGATTAAGATTAACCTAGTTTCTTAAATCAAATCAAACCCATGATTTAAATTGACCAAAAGCAATTTTGATCAATAAATCCTTTGAACTTGTATAATCCCACAGTCTAATTTAGTGACCAAAAGACCCTTGGTCTCTTAATAAGACTTCTTTTTCTAAGCTATGGAGCTCGAAGCCTCAAGTCAAGATTCTCAATCAAGGGATTCTCAGTCACATCAAGCAGCGGATTATACAAGATAAATCAAAGGTCAACACTTGGTAAATACGATTCAAATTGTACGAAATGAGCCTTAAGTAATAAGGAATGATGAGATAGAGTTTCTCCCATCCTTATCTAGAGAGACTTTGCGTATGGGGTGTAGGCCTCAAATATTCAAAGCGTTCACCCTTATTCATAGACTTTAGTGCAATACGAATCGATTAAACTACCAAGTCTTCTTCATGCAAGACAACATCAACACAAGGAGCAACAATGAGGATCATCCTTCAACAACTTACCAGTTAAGAGAAGTATCATACACTACGAGTCTTAAGTAGTAAGGAATGATGAGACGGAGTTTCTCCTATCCTTGTCTAGAGCGACTTTGCGTATGGGGCATAGGCCCCAAATATTCAAAGCGTTCGCCCTTATTCATAGAATTTAGTGTGATTCCTATCAATCGACTATCAAGTTTCTTATTAATCCATCCTTCATTATAATCATCTCAATCAATCATCCAATCATTCTTTTTCCTCCAATCATTCTTGCTTTCAGCCCTAGTGAGCTGAACTACGAAAGCTCTAATTTTCTTATTGCACTATAAGGATACGTAGGCAGGAGAATCCAGATTCTTCGTGAGCTAGCTTATC